>NW_027099315.1:4590869-4889720 GCF_031753505.1 Anomalospiza imberbis
GCAAGGAATGCAAAGAATAACAAGATGGGCTTCTCCAGGTACGTCAGCCAGAAAAAGAAGATCAAAGAAGGTGTACCCCCCAACAAACAATGCTGGAAAACTGGTAACTACAGAAAAGGAAATGGATGAGTAACTCAACAACTTTTTTGCCTCAGTCTTCAATGGCAACCTCTCCTCCCACACTTCTTGAGTGGATGGACTGCAAGATGGGCACTGGGGGGAGCAAAGTCCTTCTCACTGTAAGAGGCAATCGGGTTTGTGACCACCTGAGGAACCTGAATGTACATAAGTCTATGGGACCTGACAAGATGCATTCCCAAGTTCTGAGGGAACTGGCTGATGTAGTTGCCAAGCCACTCTCCATATTTGAAAAGTCATGGCAGTCAGGTGAAGACCTGGGTGACTGGAAAAAGAGAATCATTGTACCCATCTTTTAAAAGGGTAGAAAGGAGGACCCTGGGAACTATTGTCCTGTCAGCCTCACCTCTGTGCCTGGGAAGATCATGGAACAGATCCTGCTAGAAACTGTTCAAAGACATATGGACGACAAGGAGATGATTTGAGATAACCAGCATGGCTTCACCAAGGGCAGCTCCTGCCTGACCAACCTAGTGGCCTTCTATGATGGAGTGACTCCATCAGCGGAGAAGGGAAGGGCTACAGTTGTCACTTATCTGGAGTTTTGTAAAGCCTTTGACATGGTCCCCTACAACATGCTTTCTAAATTGGAGAGAAATGGATTTGATGAGTGGACTGTTAGATGGATAAGGAATTGATTGGGCAGTGTAAGAGGCCGTCTGAAGCCCCCACATTTGCCTACCGATTGCCACGAGGAGAAACCCCTTCCCCCACTACAGTTCCGGCTTGGAGAGAGCGGCAGTGCAGGTGCAACTGCTGTACCGTTACATTAGCTGTTCCGAACAAGGCCTGGCAAGGACTTGGCAAGGACTTGGCAAGGAATCAGCCAGGACCTGGCATGGACCCACCAGGGAACGGCCTACTGCATATATGCCCACTCTCCTCTTTTAAGCTGAATGAACTTTTGTGGTGACCCTAATGGTCTCTCACTGAAGACCTCTCATCTGCCTTGTTACCACTGTGACAGACAGACGGAGATCGAAAACCCTCCTCCTAAGAGCTGAGACTGAGACCCCTACCACAGGGAGTGGGGAAACCACTAATGACATGACCTGTTCTTCTTCAGTAATTCCAATGGACTTATTCTTCATTGTGTTCATCCTGCCTTGGTGGTTTCAGTGGAATCACCTGTTCCCCTGCAGCAATCACAATAGACTCTCATTGTCCTGCATGTTACCCCCTCTTTCCTCTGTGGACTATAACTGAACCCCTGAGTTGACCAGAACTTCGAAGACTTCCCCGACACAACAAGACGGATCCCAATCGTCCAGACCACTGAGGATCTCGCCTGTGTTGGTAGCTATTCCCATCCCCCTCTTCTCTCTCTTGATCCTTTTATCTCCTTTCAGATCCCCCACTATCGCATTTACTGTTTTGGCCCCTAATAAAGGTGTATTTGCTGTGATTAACTGATATTTCCTTGTTGTTTGCCTTTTTGCACTTTTGGGATCGGTGAAAAGAACCATCACGACACCCCGCACAAGCGGATTGTGACATTAAATTGGCGTCATGGACAGGATTTCTGTCTGGACAGAAGGGTGCAGGTTCTGTGTAGTCTGTAACAGGGGAAGGACGTTTCTCTTCAGCCGCACCTAGCCTGCCAGCCTCAAAGTCTGAGTATTGGTCTAGATAGCAAGGGAGGAGATTCAGATTTCCTGCAGACTGCACATTGCCTAGGTGTAAAAAGCACCCACACTGTCTTCAGAAATTCACAAAAGATCCCTTAGTGCAAAAGGTGAGACACTGTTGTTTTGTTGTTGTTGTGTATATCTGGTCTGGGAAGGAAGGGACAACTTGAAGAAACTAAGCCGAGCCTCCCAGACAGATTATTGTCCTTTCACCCACCCAGGGAAGCGAAGGGCGACACAGCGAAAGCTGTATAGTTTTGTGTAACTTAAGTTTGTACCTCCCTGTCGTGGTTTTGGTCCCTTCACAAAATGAGTGATAACCTTAATGATAAAGCTAAAGTTGGACTTTATGCTTTACTAGCTAAACACAATGCCAAACCTTCTCCGGGAGGAGAAGAATGGGCACAAAATAACTGGTTTAATTTGGATAATGTGGTTGATAGAGTATGTGCTTTACAACATGATACAAAATTCAAACTGGGCAAAAATAAAACCATCTTATGCTCGGTTTTGGGAGCTTGTCTCACGGCAGCTGTAGAAACTTGCTCTCAGCGAAGAAGTGAGCAAGGAATAATAATAGACTCCCTTCAAAACTTGGTAGAAATTTTGCAAAAACAGTTATATGAAGCAAGAAATGTTATCTATGCATTGCAAGCTGCCTTAACAGAGGAACATGTTAACAAATCACACAATGCTGATTCCTCTACAGAGACAGAGGAGAAGGAAACTCCTCACATTAAACAAATCTACCATCACAAAGAACTTGAAGCAGCAAGTAGTTGTGGGGAACATTGTTGCCATCACTTGAGACCCTGGATTAAAACAGAATATAACTGTCTCAGTGATGATGATCTCAAACCTCACATCACAACCAGACACATACCATACACTGCCACCGAGTTAGCTAAGCTTAAAAAGGAATACGGACGCTTCCCACACAAATCAGAAACAGAATATGTTTTCCGGGTGACCCTCACTGGTGGTGATCAAATTAAATTAACTGAACAGGAAGCCAGTGGGTATTGAGGACATGGTGTCTTCTTGACAACTGGAGATAAATGTGACACATGGTCCCTGACACAGCGTGCGGCTTTTTGGGCCAGGGGAACGAACCCCTTTGAAAGGGGAGATCCCATAGCTATAATTAGTACCCCCAACCAACTCTTAGAAAGTGTGCACAAAGCCGCTTGCCTGCAAATGATTCATGAAAAGAAATTAATTCCTGGCTTTGAATCCCTGATGCAATTACCTGTGAAGCCCAAAATAATGACCCCTTTAATTCATGGGCTTCCAGAAACACTCAAACCTACTGCCATCACCTTACAGAAAACTATTATGACATTAAGCCGTGTGGAAAGACTGGATAGATTCCTTGGTAACCCCGCCGATCATACTGGATCTACTGATCCTGGTTTTACTCCATCCCATTTACCCTCACAAACCACAGTTTCTCAATCCAGTTCGCCTGCCAGTGGCCATAAAGTTTGGACATGGGGTGAAGTTGCAGAAGATTTGATTAATTATTGTAGAAAATATGGACCTGTAAAAACCCCGGAAGAAAAACCAGAGAAAACAAAAGGGGTTTGGTCCATCGGGACACCTCACAGTAAAAATTTAGAGAAGGGAAAACAGAACCCTAACCGCCAGCGTTGGTGGTCATTGGGAGTCCAAAAGGGGGTCCCTAGAGAGGTGATGGACGGTTTGCCCCTTGATAAATTAAAGAAATTGATAACTAATTGGCGCTATCGAAAATCAAATCCGTCTATCCAGCCCAGTGCACCCTCCCTCCCTCAAAACACGGGCAAGGAGCCAACTCTTTCTCCACCTCTCCTTTCTCTCCCTTCTCAGAACACGGGTAAGGAACCAACCCTCTCACAGCCTTTCCTTCAAAACCTGGGCAGCAACCCAAAATTAACCCTCCCTCAGCCTCTCCTCCGAAACGCAGGAACGGTGACCTTTTCCCAACTCCTCTCTCAAAATCCAGTCAGTGAGTCATCCGTCTCTCAGCCTTCTCCCCAAAATCCGAGTAGTGAGCTGACACAGTATCAGGGAAGCTAATTCCTCCGTCCTTTACAGGTGAGCGAAGGGATGGAGCATAGGTATATTTGAGAATGCTCACTAAAAATAAATCAGGAGATATTTTAATCACAGCTATTATGGGTCCTAAACGTGCTCTTGTAACTTTTTTGATTGACACCAGGGCTCAAATCTCTGCACTAACAGAAAAGGATGTTCAGAGGAGTGGAGTTGTTCCAACTAAGAGAAAATACTGTGTTCTAAATGCTCTAGGAATGTCAGAATCTATGAATGTGGCCTTAGTTAAACTCACACTTCCCGGAGATGAGAATCAATTAGTTGCTAAAATGGTAATTGGGGACATTCCAAACAATTTACTAGGGATGGATGTTCTTGCTGGGAGGCAGTGGGAGGACTCAGAAGGATCTTTGTGGTGTTTCGGCACTACACCTTTAAATATTAGGTTGCTTCAATCTGCACCTTCTGTACCGTATAGTAAAACAACCAATGTGAAACAATACCCTCTACCTTCTGGTGCCAGAGAAGGTATCAAACCAGTTATACAGGATTTGCGAGACCAGGGGGTAATAATTAACACACATTCTGCTTTCAACTCACCTGTCTGGCCGGTGCAAAAATCTAATGGGAAATGGAGGCTGACAGTTGATTTCTGCAGGCTTAATGCCAACACAGACCCTCTCACAGCAATGGTCCCAAATTTAGCTGAGTTAATAACATCTATTCAAGAAAAAGCTCATCCAATTATGGCAACTATAGATGTCAAAGACATGTTCTTAATGATACCTATACAGCCAGAAGACATGGACCGTTTTGCCTTTATGTGGGAAGGACAGCAATACACTTTCACTAGACTTCCCCAAGGATACAAGCATTCCCCCACTTTAGCCCACCATGCTCTAGCTAAAGAACTATAAAAAATATCCAAACCTGATGATGTAGCTGTTTACCATTACATTGATGATATTCTGATGGGAGGGGATGAAATTGAAGCAGTAGGAGAGACTCAACAGAAAATAATCTCTCATTTAGAGAGTCTCAATTTGCAGATTCCCCCAGAGAAAGTTCAAAAACCCTCTCAGAAAGTAAAGTTTTTGGGAATTTGGTGGAAAGGAGGCATGACATGCATACCACCAGACACTTTGACTTCTTTAGATCAGATTAAAATGCCTCACTCCAGGAAGGATCTCCAACAGGCTCTAGGATTATTAGTGTTCTGGAGAAAACACATTCCAGATTTCTCCGTAATAGCTTGGCCCCTTTATGACTTGCTGAGGAAAGGGGTAAAATGGGATTGGACTCCTTCTCAGGAAGAAGCATTGCAATTACTGATTTTTGAGGCAACAGCTCATCAAGCATTGGGTCCCATCTATCCTACATATCCCTTTCAGGTAGAATGGGGATTTGCTGCCTCAGGGCTGTCAGTACACATATGGCAGCAGTGTCCTGAGGGTCCAACAAGGCCTGTGGGCTTTTATTCTCATGGCTTAAGAGACGCTGAGAAAATATACACTACCTGGGAAAAGGGACTGTTTGTGGTCAGTTTGGCTCTCATTGAAGTGGAAAAAATTGCATGTCAACAACCTATTGTACTAAGGGGCCCCTTCAAGGTTATTAAGACAGTCACCAATGGGACCCCCCCTCCTGACGGGGTGGCCCAGAGGGCCTCGGTAAGGAAGTGGTATGCTCAGATTGAACATTATTGTAATATTTTTTTAATAACAGAAGGAGCTGTAAAAAATTTAGCAATCCAAGAAACTGAGGGCTTGGATAGTGGCCAGGATAAACCAGTTTCTGTAATCAAAGTGGCCCCTCCTTTCTCTCCTGAACAATCAGCAAATTCTTGGTTCACTGATGCTTCTGCTAAATGGGAAGGTAAAGTGTGGAAATATAGGGCAGCAGCCCTCCACATTTCCTCTGGTGAGCAAATAATTACAGAGGGAGAATGTAGTGCACAGGTTGGGGAGCTGGCAGCTGTTTGGAGTGTTTTTCAACAAGAAGCACAGAATTCAACTTTAGTCTGCATTTATACTGACTCTTATGCTGTATACAAAGGTTGTACTGAGTGGCTTCCTTTTTGGCAGCAAAATGATTAGGAAGTCAACAGAATTCCAGTATGGCAAAAGGAAAAGTGGCAAGAAATATTAAATATTGCAAGTCAGGGGAACTTTGCAGTGGGCTGGGTAGCCTCTCATCAAACAGATGGGAATCCAGCAGGAGAGTGGAACAATAAAGCTGATGAGCTATCAAGGCTTAGTCCCCTGAAAAAGGAACAAATTACAGAAGAATGGGATCAATTGTTAGAATGGCTGCATGTAAAAAGACAGAACACAGGTGCAAAAGATTTATACAGGGAAGCTCATGCTCGCGGCTGGCCTGTCACCAGGGAAATGTGTAAAACATGTATATCAGCCTGGGAACAGTGTCGTCGGCGATTGGAAAGACACCCTTTAAAAGATGACCTTTTGCATTTAAGAAAAGGTAAAGGCTTATGGGACGCATGGCAGGTAGATTATATTGGTCCCTTTAAAAAATCAGGAGGGAAACATTTTGTGCTGGTAGGAGTAGAGATTGTATCTGGGTTAGTTCAAGCCGATGCTTTCAAAAGAGCTACAGGAGACAATACTGTCAAAGCTTTGCAGGGGGTGGTTTGGAACTTTTCCAAAGCCACAGGAAATACAATCCGATAACAGGTCTCATTTCACTGCTAGAGTTGTACAGGACTGGGCAAAAGATGAAGGAATTAAATGGGTTTTTCACACCCCTTACTATCCTCAAGCTAACAGGATTGTAGAAAGGACTAATGGTCTTTTGAAACAACTGTTGAGACCACAGGAAGGAAATTGGGACCTTTGGTTGTGGGAAGCTGTTAAAGGTGTGAATGACAGATGGGGAGCGAATGGGTGCCCAAAGATCACTTCTTTTTGTCCCATAGCTCCAAGCATAATTCCTTCACTGCAAGGGCCTGATGATTCTAAAAATCCTGCCCATTACCCTGGACAACCTGTTTTGGTAAACCTCCCTACAGTAGGAGAGGTACCACTTGTGCTGAAAACTCCTCTGAATAAATATGCACGGACAGCTTCCGATGCTCTAGGAAAAGAACACCGGATAAATACACGCTGGATAATTCCATCATTATAACCTTTTCTGCCTTATAGTGGCAGGACTTTTTCTGTGTTGCTTGCTTTTACCGAAGAACCCCGAGGGACGGGACCATCTGGACCATGATAAAATTGGTGATGCTTTTCTGCATCTTACCACAACTCCATGGCCGGAACCCTGCTGAATGGTCACGGTCTGAAGCCACCATCGAGCACACTAATGTCCTAGGATTGTATCCTAAAGATCGCCACCCGAACCTGGCAACTATCATGCTACGTGATTCTGAGGGATATCATCCAAATGAGTGGAGGTGGGATCAGAAGGACTGGACCAGGACCCTGACTGGAACGATTGGTGAGAGGATTGTGGTAGCATGCAGAAAAGTGGAAGTATCTCTATATGAGAAAGCCTCCTCTATCACAATTGCTGGAAATTTCATGGAATGAGGGGGAAAAAATTATTTTCAAATCCCTTCAGCAAAAATGTGCCCTACAAAGAAATGGGGATGTGCCACAATATAGCGATCACAAAAGATTGCAAAAATGAACCAATTGATTGCTGGTATAGTTTTACTTTAGCTAAAACCACTTATGTGACATGTCGTTGGCAAAACAACATGACTGACCCACTAGGTTTGCAAGGCCTGGTTTACAAATTTAAGATTAGTGCTTCATTCCTAGGGAGAAAAATACATTCCATCAGGCCACTGTATGAACAGTTGGCTGAGGCCAGCATTTAATCAGTTTTCTCCCCACATGCTCAGAGCTTAATTTGGTATGGGTAGCCGCAGCATTCAAATGGTGGGGCAGTTCCTTATTTTTTTTTTCTATAGGCTTGACATGATGGGCCTTGAAAACTCTGCCCTCCTGCTAGGTACAGCTGTCTCCTACAGTGTGTACAATGTGTCATTTCTGAACATCAGAAAATAGTTCCAGTGAGCCTTCGTGGAGCAGGAGTGCTGTGAATCCTCAGTATTCAGGGGCACAGAGAAGCTGAACTCACTTTCAACTGAAATCAGGGATTTAAGGAACATGGCATGCTCAGTAGAATTTTTAGTCTTTGTTTAAAACAATCCATGGAAATCCCCTCTTTCCTTTTGGCAGTACTGAGCAAGAAACACAAAATCTGCCATAATGCATCAGGTCAAGTCTTTTTACACTCATCACCTGCCCACACTCACTGTGGTGGGAAATAGCTCCAGACAACAGTGTGCACTTACAATCTGAGCAATGGATCTGGGTGCTGGGTACAAATACACCCTTGGTAGAACCTTAGAAAATGTAGCTTCCTTTGCCACAGTCAACACCTCTGACATCTTGAAAGTTTGACAAGTCTCTGCTTTCCACCCTGTAACTACTTTGGGAACACAGTGCATGCAGAAAGGAATGGGGACACAGATTCTGTGGCCTTCAGATGCCCCTTAAAAGCATAGCTGGGAACTGGGATGTTGTTACGTGGGGTTATTGGTTGGAGACAGGGACGGCACAAATGCTCAGAGATCCACGCGACAATAGCGACAGTTTATGATGGAGGCCTGCTGATTATATAGGTAGTTTGAAACTCCTGGGTTTAAACAGCTGATTGGTCTGGTCTTAACACCACCCAGCTCCTTGACCAGTGAGATGTCTGCAGCTTAGGGTGGAATGTGATTGGGTGAAGTCCCTGTTTGGGTTTGAATGTATCCTATCATTGTTTATCCAGGGACCGGTTTATCAAACCGGGCTAACCGAACTGGGTTTCTCGTTTATGGCCGAATTAATTGCCCAGCCACTGACCAGCTGTGCTGTGACAGGATGTGTCTATTTACCCACCCTTCCCAATTAATTTTTACAGCCCTGAGAAAATATTCTCCACTCTGCTGTCTGTGGGAAATTTTTTGATCGTTAAAACAGATCTGGTCTTTGATAAAGCAGAACAGGAAGATTGTCCTACCCTCCAATCTCAAAGAAAGACCCAATATACAGGGATTTACCCACCATTTCCCTCCAGAGTTCAGAGGCTTTGGTATGATCATCATCAGCTGAATCACTTTGAGCTGACTGCTCAGGAATACCAGTCATAGAATAATCAAGGTTGGAAATTAGGAAAAAGTTTTTTACAGAAAGGGTGATAAAGTACTGGAATGAACTGCCTGGGGAGGTGGTGGAATCACCGTCCCTGGATGTGTTTAAAAAAAGACTGGATATGGCACTCGATGCCATGATCTAGTTGAGGTGCTAGGGCATGGGTTGGACTCGATGATCTTGAAGGTCTCTTCCAACCCAGACATTCTGTGAATTCTGTGAATTCTGTGGAAGAGACCTTCAAGATCATCTAGTCCAACTGTCAACCCAGCACCACCATAATCACCTCTAAACCATATCCCCAAGTGCCACATCTAGACATGTCTTAAACACTTCCAGAGACAGTGACTCCACCACCTCCCTGGGCAACTTATTCCAATGTCTAACCACATTTTCTGTGCATTTTCTTTTCTAATATCTATTATGAACCCACTCTGACACAACTTAAGGCCATTTCCTCTCGTCTTTTCACTTGAGACATGGCAGAAGGGACTGACTCCCACCTCACTACAACCTCCTTTCAGGTAGTTGTAGAGAGTAATGAGGTCTCCCCTGAGCCTTTTCTTCTCCAGACGTAACAACCACAGTTCCTTCAGCTTCTCCTCATACAATATGTTTTGTATACCCTTCACCAGCTTCGTTGCCCTTCTTTGGAAACACTCCAGCACCTCAATGCCCTTTTTGAAGTGAGGGGCCCTAATTGAACATAGTATTCAATGTATTGCCTAACCAGTGCCAAGTACATGGGGACAATCACTTATCTAGTCCTGCTGGCCACACTATTCTTGATATAGGCCAAGATGCCATTAGTGTTCCCTGCCACTTGGGCACACTGCTGGCTCATATCCAGCCTGCTGTCAACCAGAACCCCTAGGTCCATTTCTAGCGGAAATCCATCAGGTAGAATCCTATCAATGCATATGTAATAATGGCCCATGCATTCTGATTCCAGTTGGTTCTCATCAACAATAACATTTCTAATAGATATGTGTTGCCACAGGCCCTCAGCGATTGCACAAGGCTGATCAATTGCTTTATTATATCATCTTATCCTATATTATACTGCACTTATTAAGAAACTCAGTAACCCTTACAGCCAGTCTGATACATCTTTGACCTAATTGGTCAATCCATCCAAACACCACCCAGTGTCCAATTAAGAAATCACCCTTTGGTAAACAAATCTCCATGACACATTCCACATGTGCACAACAGCAGGTGCAACAAATTTGAGATAAGAATTGTTTCTCATTCTTTTCTCTGATTTTCTCACAGACTTCCCCAGGAAAATGCCTGGGAAAGTCTGTGCCTCCTCTCTGTGGCCAGAGAGCTGCTGCCACAGATATGGGAGCACATCATTCAATATCAACGCAGCGAGATACTGAGAAGCTGGGTGTATGACCCTGTATTGGGTTTGCATGACCTGGTTTTGTTAGTGGGGGGCTACAGGGATGGCTTCTGTAAGAAGCTGCTAGAAGCTCCCACCATATCTGGCAGAGCAAACCCCTGGTAGCTCTAAAACATGCTGCAGGCCAAGGCTGGGCCAATTAGAAATTGTGGTAATGCCACTGTGATCACATATTTAAGAAGAAAGAAAAATGAAAAGTTATTGTGCAGTTGTAATTGTGGCCAGAGAAGAGCAGCGTGGGAACATGTGAGAGAATCAACTCTACAGACACCAAGATCAGTGAAGAAGGAGGGGGAGGAGGTGTTCCAGGCACCGGAGCCGGGATTCCACTGCAGCTCATGGTGAAGACCATGGTGAAGCAGCTGTGCTCCTGCAGCATATGGAGATCCACAAGGATGCAAAGATTCACCTGAAGCACATGGAGGATGCCCATGCCCGAGTAGATGAATGCCTGAGAGAAGGCTGTGAACCAGTGGGAAGCCCATGGAAAGAGGATCCCTCTCTGGAGCATCCTGTCCTTGAAGGACTGCACCCTGTGGAAGAGTGACCTATGCTGCAGCAGTTCGAGGAGGACTGTTGCCCCTGGGATGGACTCAAGTTGGAGAAGTTTGCGGAGAACTGTTGTCCTGGTTAAAGGAGTAGAGCACCATTTTAACACTATGTGGGTGTAACCCAAACTGTGTATTCTACTCCCCTGTATGTAATTTCTGACAAATTGTTAATGATGGGCCGTTTTCAGTAGCTGCCCAGTGCACACCCAACACCTCAGGCTACAAACTGGGTGTTAAATGAGATACCAAAAAAGAGGCAAACCCTGTGAGGCAGGGTAGTGTTTCTCTTTCCTCACAAATGACTCAGCTGTGATAACTCCCTCTGGGGAAGCACCAGCACAGTCCCACCCATCCTGAGGGGGTCATCTCTGCTAATGGGCCATGATGAACTGAATGTCACCAGCAGAATAGGCAACTGCAATGACTCACAGGATTACATCATTCCACTGTGAAACTCCACGCCCTGGGGGAGATACTGAGCCACCTGAACCTGGCCATTCATAATCTTGGAGTTTAGGGATTTGGTACACCACCACCACAGGACGGATCCAGAGGAGGAACAGAACTTCCACAGGACCAACACTTTTGACTGCAACCATCTCTTCAACAGGACTGCAACCACCACTTGAAAGGACTGCAACCATCATCCTGACCAAAAAGGGTGCCAGGCTGTACTCTGACTTGGTGGGTTTAAGCCAGTTTTCTGTGTATCATTGCATTTACTGTAATCTTTCTATTAAATTGTAACTCCAACCTGAAATCTCTCTTAAACTAATTGAGTGGGGTTCATTTTCCCCTGGTTTACTTTCAAACCAGCACAACTGTCTCCCGTGGGAGGTACCCCACAGTGGAACATGGGAATGACTCCTCTCCCTGAGCAGTGAAAGACAACTGGTAATTGACTGTAACCCCCATTCCCTGTCTTCTTGTGCTGCTGGGGTAGGAGATAGAGCTGTGAAGAAGGGAGGGGTGGGGGAAGGTATTTTTGAGGGTTTCTTTTACTTCTCATTATCCTGCTCTAATTTTGTTTACTAATAAATTTAATATCTCTAAGTTGAACCTGTTTTGCCCATGATGGTATTTGGTGAGTGATCTCCCCCAGTCCTTCTCTCAACCCATGAACCCTTCATTAAATTTTGTCTCCCCTGTCCAATTGCAAAGGGGAGTGAGAGTGGCTTTGGTAGGTGCCTGCAAACAGGTAAAATCACTGGAGTAAGTGGAGGAAGTGTTACCTTACTACAGAACTGCTAAGGTTAATTTAAGGGTCCTGGGTGAGAAGTGGATGCCAGTTACTCACTTTGAAATTAACGATCACAATTAAAACATTTTGGGTTTCAATGTTCTGAATGGTAGAACCTGGTGTCTGCTGGAAAGCAGCGTGTGGTCCTTTCGTCCGAATGTTAACCCTAACCCTAAGAGAAATCTGAGACTACAGTGCACTTACTCCATGCAGCACCTGCATTCCCAGATTCAAAAATTACTAATGTACCACAATATCAAATTTCTGCTGCAGCACAACATGGAATTTCTGAAGTTATAGCTGATTTGGCCCCACTAACAGCTGCAGTACCCAGTATTGCAAACCTATTTGCCACAATACAAGCACCCACATGCTTTGATGCCTAAAGATTTTTGACTTTTATATACTTTTTATATATTTGTAGCTTTGTAGATTTTTAATATATAGCTGTATAGTTTTTAACACTTTCACACACTTTAGAATAGTAATTTACCCTTTCTCAAACATTTGTGCCACCTTTTTGAAATTCTCTTTAGTCTTATTTTCAAGAAAAAAAATTTCAACAAGGACACCCTGTTTTACACCAGCACTTGGGAGACATAACAAAATATGGGGCTAAGAACTCTTCGATATACTCCAAGGGCAGACCCAAAGGTGGGTTACCAGGGCAACTGGTGTCCTATTGGATGTACTTGCTAGATATACTAATTAATTAAACTTATAAAAATTGTGGAAATCCAATGCTGCTCATGTGCATACCTATGATTTGTGCACCTGAAAGCTTCCATTAAAAAACTACTCTTTATGTTACCACTTCTAATATTGTTTGGAAAGTCTTTCTTTCAAGTCTAGGCAACAATGCAGCCTAGGATGCAATTGGCTTACTGGGCTGCAAGTGCACGTTGCTGGCCCATGTCCAGCCTTTCATCCACCAGCACCCCCAAGACAGTCTCAGCAGGGCTGCTCTCTATCTCTTAATCCCCCAGCTTGTGTTGATGGCAGGGATTGCCCCAGCCCAGGTGTAGCACCTTGCACTTGGTCTTATTAAACCTCATGAGATTCCCATGGGCCCAGTACTCAAGCTTGTCCAGATCTTATGGATAGCATCCTGTCCTTCAGGTGTGTCAACCGCACCACTCAGCTTGATGCTGTATGCAAACTTGCTAAAAGTGCACTCAATCCTGTGGCAAGCACATTTCTCTCTCTCTCAGGATTTTTATAAAGGTGCACAGAGAGAAGTGAAAGAGAAAACAATTTATATTTCTGCTCCTTGTTTTTCTGTTGTGGAATGTGTTTGGAGAATTGTTTACCTAGAGCGAATGCCTGGTTGGATCACGGTGGATTGTTTGGGCCTGATGGCCAATGAGATCCACCTGTGTCTGGATTCTAGAGAACAGGGTCATGAGTTGTAAGGTGAGAGTTAGTTAGGATAGTTAGAGAGAGTAGCATGTACTTTTTAGTATCCTCTTTTATATAGTATATTAATGTATCATAGCATAATTATAATAAAGAATTCATTCAGCCTTCTGAAATAAGTCAGACATAATCATTCTTCCCATTGGGTTCACCGACATCTACAACACTCAATCCCTTTGTCTATGCCATTAATGAAGATATGAAAAAGCACTGGCCCCAGTATGAACCCCTGAGGAACACCACTTATCACTGAGGTCTGTCAGGACACTGAGCTGTTGGCCACTGCCATATGAATGCAACCATCCAACCACTTTCTTATCCATCTAACAGTCCACTCATCAAATCCATTTCTCTCCAATTTAGAGAGCATGTTGTAGGGGACCATGTCAAAGGCTTTACAAAACTCCAGATAAGTGACAACTGTAGCCCTTCCCTTCTCCGCTGATGGAGTCACTCCATCATAGAAGGCCACTAGGTTGGTCAGGCAGGAGCTGCCCTTGGTGAAGCCATGCTGGTTATCTCAAATCATTTCCTTGTCCTCCATGTGCCTTTGCACAGTTTCTAGCAAGGTCTGTTCCATGATCTTCCCAGGCACAGAGGTGAGGCTGACAGGGCAATAGTTCCCAGGGTCCTCCTTTTAAAAGATGGGTACAATGATTCTCTTTTTCCAGTCACCCGGGTCTTCACCTGACTGCCATGACTTTACAAATATGGAGAGTGGCTTGGCAACTACATCAGCCAGTTCCCTCAGGACGTGGGAATGCATCTTGTCAGGTCCCATAGACTTATGTACATTCAGGTTCCTCAGGTGGTCACAAACCCGATTGCCTCTTACAGTGAGAAGGACTTTGCTCCCCCCAGTGCCCATCTTGCAGTCCATCCACTCAAGAAGTGTGGGAGGAGAGGTTGCCAGTGAAGACTGAGGCAAAAAAGTTTTTGAGTACTGTCTTGGTTTGAAAGATAGGGGTCTGCAAGGAAGGCAGGAGCCTCCCGTGGAATGGAAAATATGACCCCCTTCCCTCTGAATTACTCTAATTTTGAAATTAAGGGGCTTTCAGGCAACGATATGGGAAAAGGAATAACTTCTTTATAGTATATATAACAAGGCAAACAAGCAACAACAATGGCTGCGACAAAAAACAACCAGAAACCAGTAACAGCCTGCTTGGCTGCAGGCACTTTCCTCTTTGGTGTAGTTATGGTCACAGCCGGGAGGGGCGCTAGCAGGCTTCCAGTAGGCAGATGTCCTTGTTCAGGGCAAATTTCAGAGAGAACCTGTCCTGGGTTGACTATATGATGCTTGTATTCCCAATCGTCTGTTCTGTTTATGCTGGATAATAAGATTTGCACCTTTAAGACTTGTTCCGAGAGTGAAGGGGCGAGAGAAGAAGTGCAGAGGTTTTTCCAGAAACTGCACTCAATCTTCCACATTCCTGCTCCTAGACTGTGTTGTCTGCAGATGGAGAGACAGCGAAACAGCGCTCTCCTTCGCTTTTTAGTTAGTTTTAACTGGCTGAGGCAAAGAAGTTCCCTGGATGGATTTTTTTTTTTCTTTTCTTTAGACCTGTTTAAATCTGCTCTGGACTGAACACCAGAAGAGCACCGGCAGCTGGCACCTGTGGCCCACTGGGTCAGGCCTGGGCCATGGCATTTCCAGGACCGGAGGGACTGATGAGAGACTGAGTGAGCTGAGCTACAGCCCACGGAGGGGACTTTCTTAGTTTATCTCTCTTTTAGAGCAGCCAGAGGTTTTATTGTTTAATAAACAGTTTTTTCCACTTTTCTCGAAGGAAGCATTTTTACTGAACCAGTTAGGAGAGAGGCCGATTGAATCTGCTGCCTAGAGGAACCCCTTTGGGGGTTTACTCACAAATTTGCCCTGAACCAGGACAAATACATTTATTGGCACCCAACGCGTGGCCCGAGAAAGTGGAAAAAACCTTTACTGATTGCATGTTAGTTGTTCTTGCTCTGTAGTGGGTTAATGCAGTCAGTAGCCATGTTGCTTAAATTCGTAATGTCTCTCAGGGTGGAGGCCTTCATGTGGTTCTGGTCTCTAGGCTTTTTTAAGGTTTTAATACCTTTCTGGTCACTAAGATGATTTTTTTATCCAGAAATAGCTCCAGTATTGTCCCTAACACATCGTTTTTACAGTAGAGGGGCACAGATTAGAATAGTTATTGTACTGGGCTCGGTGATAATGATTTATAGGGCATTTACAAAGGTACTGAAGTCCGTTCAAGATAAATATGGTTTATAGCTTCTTTGTCCAACCATGCATCTCAGTTCCAGTAGTATGTTTTGGGGGTTTATTAGTAATTGCACCCAGTTTGTTAGAGGAGGAGCAGGAGATGAGGCTTTCCAGCCTTTCCTTTCCTTCTTCTCCTTTGAATCTGTTATGTCATTTTTTGAGAAATGTTCCATTTCGCCTGAATGTTAAATGTCGGGATCTGTGATATTTAGATGCTCCCGAGATTGTAGAAAGTCTCTGTCTTTCAGCCCTGCTGCCAAAGAAGGAGTCGTAATTGTCTGTGTTGGTTTTCAAGGTTGCTTATTTCTTCTTATCTAAAATATTTTCTCTCTGACCTGCAGCAGGTCTGTCTTGCAGGACAGTGTGCGGGGCTCTGCCCCTCAGTGGCATGTTACAAACACAATATACTAAAAACTACGTGTGGTATATTTACAATAATGTGCCAATACCTATCACCCATGTTGAACAGTGTGTCCCCAGCCTAAACCAATAGAAAAATGCCAACACCACAGTGAAACATGGAGGGCATGAAGAAGAAGGACAAGGCATGCCCAGTTTCCTCCATCTTGCCTCCTTTGAACCCCTTATCTAGAATCCTAAAATTCTACTTTTGCACCCGTGCCACACTAATTACTACTTATATCAAACACTCAGAGCTTGTAATTCATCCTGAAAAATTGAAAAATATTTTCCATGGACAGAGATCAGAGACAGTTTCTCTGGGGGCTCTGTACAGGGGGGTTCCTGACCCCCTGCCAGGGTCCCAGAACTTCCAGGGCAGCCAGAGGGATGCCCTGGATTCCCACAGTTAAAGAGGCCACTTTACTAGTATTTAATCTGGTAAGCTTCCTCTATATAGTCTGCAGCTTCTCTAGAATGAGGGGTGAGATGTCCAGAGGAGTTGATGAGACCCCTGACCCAGAAGTAAGCCCAGGCATGGAAAATCCTGAGTGGTGTGAAGAATGAGAAAATATGGGCCAAACCCTGAAGGAATTTTCTGACCCTGTAAACTGGGATTTTCCATGTGAACAAATTCAGAACCCAGCTGAAGTGGAGAAATACCCGAAAGAGAAGTACAATGATGACTCTAAAGAGAAAAAGCTCATTGCAATAAGCTGGGCCCTGGCCTATGCTTATCGCACCCTGCTAGATACTGTAGGGCGGCAGAGGCAGGGGGGCAGGGAGATAAATCAGCAGCCACCCCAGTCACTCAGGCTGCAGCCAACCCCTATCTACTCAGGTTGTAGCTAAACCAGACAGTAACCCTAATCCACTGGCAGTCGCTGCAGGAAAGAAGCACACAAGCAAAACCAATCGGCCAGTGACCGACGATAATGATCCAGGGGAAGGACCCTCAGCGCCAATTACTTACAGAAAAAACAAAGTTAAAGCAACTGACACAAGATCAGAAACCACTATTAAGTCTTATTCTCTGAAAGACCTTTGTGGCCTAAGAAAAGATTACACTTGAAGACCTGATGAATCTATAATTAGTTAGTTAGTCCGTCTTTAAGATGCTGCAGGCGAGGCTACAATTTTAGATGGTAGTGAAGTGAGGCATTTGAGATCCCTGTCACATGATCCAGTTATTTACCAAGGAATGATGAGGAGGGTTGACTCTCAGAGTCTCTGGGAAGTGTAGCACAAAGATATCTGTCTGCAGAAGATCTCTATATGTAGCAAACTCAGTGGAAGATCATAGAACAAAGAATTAAACACTTAGAGGAAATGGCAGTGGCAGAGATTGTCTTCTCAGATAACGTAAACACTATAAATCTAGACTTAGTACCATGTACATCCATAATGTGGCGAAAACTTATATGACTTAAGCCACAAGAATACACTTCTGCTTTAGCAATAATGAAGCGGGATGACAGTGAGGAGACCATGCTTGATATGGCAAAGAAACTCCAAACATATGCAGATGCTGTACATGGCCCAACACATGCCAGAATTGCAGCGGTGGAAACACGTCTGCAGAAATGAGAAGATAGGTTGGAGGAGAATCACAAGAAACTCAGAGAGGAGATTAAAGAGGGCTTTCTCCAAATCTCGGCAGTTCAGATCAGAGGTTCTGGTATCCAGCGCAGACGTTCCCCAGATGGGGAAAAAAAGTACACCCCATGAGCTGAGCTGTAGTTCTTCCAGCGTGATTGCGGAGAAAACATGAGGAGATGGGATGGGAAATCTCCTGCTGCTCTGGCACAAAGGGGTGTGTGAATTGAAGGAAGGCAAGACTCAGAGAGGAAGTTCCACCAAAAGGAAAGCAGCTCCAGTTGCCCGTAGCCAAACTGCCAGGTATGATTATGATGATGACATGTCTGATCCCCTTGAAGGAACCTCTAAGACATATGCCCAGGGAAATAAGGATAGCGAAGCTTAGAGGAGCCCTGCCTCTGGCCAGGTAAAGGCTAGGGAAAACCATGTTTTTTAAACTGTGCAGATTTGTTAGCCTGACACATCTGAACCACAAGAATATAAAGCTTTAGTCAACACTAGTACACAGGGCACATGAATCCCATCAAGACATGTGGGGGCAGAATCTGTTTCTATTACTAGTGTGACAAGGAGATCACAGAATTTTACTTTAGTAGAAGTTGAAGTGAGCCCGACTAGAAATGAGTAAAAGAAACACCCTATTGTGACTGACCCATGCATTTTATGCATAGACATCCTCCAAAGTAGGTATTTCAAAGACCCAAAGGGACTCAGGTAAGCATTTAAAATAGCTTCTGTAGAAACAGAGGATGCCAAGCAATTAAACACCTTGCATAGACTATCAGAAAACCCATCTGTAGTAGGACTCCTGAAGGTAGAAGAGCAACAAGTACCAATTGCCACCTCAATGGTGCACCGCCGACAGTACCAAAGAACTCGAAATGCTATGATCCCCATCCACAGAATGATCCGTGAGCTAGAGAGCCAAGGAGTAGTCACCAAAACCCACTCACCCTTCAACAGTCCCATTTAGCCTGTGTGTAAATCTAAAAGAGAATAGAGGTTGACTGTGGACTACTGTGAATTGAATGAAGTAACTCCACTGCTGAGCGCTGCTGTGCCAGACATGCTGGAACTCCAGTACAAGCTGGAGTCCAAGGCAGCAAAGTGGTATGCCACTATTGACATTGCCAATACATTTTTATCCATTCCTCTGACAACAGAATGCAATCCTCAGTTTACCTTCACCTAGAAGAACATACAGTACACCTGGAACCAACTACCCTAGGAGTAGAAACACAACCCCACCATTTACCATAAACTGATCCAGACAACACTAGAAAAGAGTGAGGCTCCAAAACATCTACAGTATATTGATGACATCATTGTGTAGGGGAAGACAACAGCAGAAGTGTTTGAAAAAAAAGAGAAAATCATCCAGATTCTCCTGAAAGCTGGCTTTGCCATCAAGAAGAGCAAAGTCAAGAGACCTGCTCGAGAGATCCAGTTCCTGGGAGTGAAGTGGCAAGATAAATGGCATCAGATTCCCACCGATGTCATCAGCAAGATCACAGCAATGTCTCCACCATCCAGTAAAAAAGAAACACAAGCTTTCTTAGGCGCCATAGGCTTTTAAAGAATGCACATTCCTGAGTACAACCAGATTGTGAACCCTCTCTACCTAGTCACCCACAAGAAGAACACTTTCCACTAGAGCTCTGAACAGCAACAAGCCTTTGCCCAGATTAAACAGGAGATTGCTCATGCAGTAACCCTTGGCCCAGTCAGGACAAAACCAAATGTGAAAAATGTGCTCTACTCTGCAGTCGAGAGCCATAGTTTGTCCTAGAGCATTTAGCAAAAGGTGCCTAGTTGAGACTCGAGGCCAGACACTAAGATTTTAGAGTCGAAGCTACAGAAGGTTTGAAGCCAACTATACTCCAATAGAGAAAGAAATTTTAACAACCTACAAAGAAGTCCAAGCTGCCTCAAAAGTAATAAGCACTAAAGTACAACTCCTCCTAACACCCCGACTACCAGTACTAGAGTAAATGTTCAAAGCAAAAGTTCCCTCTACCCACCATGCCACCAGTACTACATAGAACAAGTAAATTGCTCTTATCACACTGCGTGCCCATATTAGAAAACTGAATCACCCTAAAATTTTAAAGATAATTGCAAACTAGTCTAAAAGGGAAAACTTTCGTCTCACTAATAAAGGAGAACAAGAAGTGACACATACTAAAGAAGCACCACCATATAACCAACTGCCAACCAAAATTACCACTGTAGCAGTCAGGGGCCCTGCAAGGCCTCCCTGGCAGTTACCCACCTAAGACAAGAAATGCAGAGTCATGATGAGTAGACCAAAGTAGCCCCTCTACCGTCCTCGGACCCTTGTTATCTCTCTGTAAGGATATAGGACGTATTCTCCTCAACCCTGGCCATTGGACAATTTCCAACACCCCAGTAGCCTACATAAACCCCCATTTCTGCCCAGTTCAGCAGAAGAGCTGCCACTGGAACCCTTCGCAGGACCCTGATAATAAAGACACCACTGTGGAATTCCACACAGGCTTCTCCTCTCTCTATCCCTGCATCTGCCGAGGCACCTTTGCGAGCTCAGAGCTGAAATCACTTAAGAGCTGAACTCACAGAGCTGAAATCACTCAAGAGTGCTTGCTAAGGTTGCCTGCGGCTGGGAGCTAGCCCGAGGGACCCAGAGAGGTTGTGCCTCATCAGTACAGCGCTATCCGGGACACCTACGGCAGCAGCTGCCCGGGGACCAGACGGACCCCCGGGACCCCAGTCCGCGATATACCACATTACGCTCTTTTTACTAATAGTTCTTACTGCATTGTAAGAATAAAATGAAAGTAGAAAGCAACCATATAAAGCCCCACACAACAAGTCACAGAAGCTACTGAAAGAGAAAGTAGATCAAACCAACTCACGAAACTCAAAGCCATTCAACTAACCCTAGAGATTACCAAGAGAGAGAAGTGGCCAAAGCTCTACCTCTACAATAATTCATAGAATTCATAGATAGTCACTAATGCTCTGTAAGGATAGTCAGAGAAGTGAGAAAAGGCTAATTAGCAGAGTAGAAAAAAAAAAAACCCAAACAATTTAGGCTGCTAATAAGTAGAAAGACATTGCTACCAGAGTAAAGAAACTACTTATGAAAGTCCACCACCTAGATGCCCATGTCCCCAAGAGTAAAACTAATAAAGAACAACAAAACAATCAGCAAGTAAATCAGGCTGCAAAGATAGAGGTATCAAAGATAGACTTAGATTAATAATGCAAAAAAGAGTTGTTTGTAGCTCAATAGGCCCATGATGCCTCAAGTCATCAAGGCAGAGATGCCACCTATAAGTAAGCATGAAACCAAAGGGTAGATCTAACCATAAACAGTATTTCTCAAGTTATCCATGACTGTGAGACGTGTGCTGCCATCAAACAAACCAAGCGAGTAAAGCCCCTATAGTATAGTCCAAATACAAATATAAAAAAGCCTAGCAGATTGACTACATCACACTGCCCCAGACACGCCAAGGTAAGCGCTACATACTCACAATAGTAGAAACCACCACGGGATGGTTAGAAACCTACCCTGTGCCTCATGCTACTGCCCGTAACACCATTCTGAACCTTAAAAAACAGGTCCTTTAGAGACATAGTATCCCTAAAAAAATAAGTCAGACAACAAGACTCATTTCAAAAACAACCTTATCAACACCTGGATGACGGAACATGGCATTAAGAAAGTATACCATATCCCTTACCGTGCACCAGCTACAAGCAAAGTAGAAAAGTACAATAAACTGTTTAAAACCACCTTAAAATCATTAAGTAAGAAATCTTTCAGAAATTAAGAGTAACATCTAGCAAAAGCCATCTAGTTCATTAACACTCGAGGCTCCACCCACCAAGTAAGCCCTACTCAATCTGAACCTTTGCATACAGTAAATAAAGACAAAGTCCCAATAGTACATGTCAGAAGTTCATTAGAGAAAACAGCTTAGATCAATTCTACCTTGAGTACAGACAAACCCATTTGTAGAGTTGTCTTTACTCAGAAACCAAGTTACACATAATAAATAATACAGAGAAACAGAACACAATGTGTACCTCAGAAAGATCTAATTATTAAATAAGAATTATATGTAAATATCACCATTTACTAAATATTACTGCCATTATCTGTATATCGTTGTATATTAGATGTATAATATATGTGTTTGCAGAGTTAAAATATATATTAGTTTTAGTAGAAAACTAACAATATAGTGATAAAGAGTAAAATGTCCTGAGTTGACTATATGATGCTTATATCCCCAATTGTCTGTTTTGTTTATGCTAAATAATAAGTTTTACACCTTTAAGACTTGTTCCAAGAGTAAAAGAAGGAGAGAAGAAGCACAGTTTTTTTTTCAGAAACTGCACTCACTCCTTCACATTCCTGCTCCTAGACTGTGTTGTCTGCAGATGGACAGACAGTGAGACAGAACTCTCCTTCACCTTTAGTTAGTTTTAACTAGCTGAGGCAAAGAAGTTCCCTAAACAGTGGTTTTTTTCTTTTCTTTAAACCTGTTTAAATCTGCTCTCGACTGAACACCAGAAAAGCACCAGCAGCTCTCATCTGTGGCCCACCGAGTCAAGCTTGGGCCACGGCATTTCCAGCACCGGGAGGAATGATGTGAGACTGAGTGAGCTGAACTACAACCCACAGAAGAGACTTTATGAGTTTATCTCTCTTTTAAAGCAGCAAGAAGTTTTATTCTTTAATATTGTTTAGGTTTTATTGTTTAATAAATAGTTTTTTCCACTTTTCCCTAAAGAAGTATTTTTCCAGAACCAGTTAAAAGAAAGGCCAATAAAATCTACTTCCTAGAAGAACCCCTTTGGGGGTTCTCTCCCAAATTTACCCTGACCTGTGAAAAACACCGATCACTGTTTTTTTTTAAATCTTAAAAGTTTACTAGTAATAAAATAGTTATAAAAAAATAGTAATACAATTAGAGTAATAAAAATGTGGACAATGAGAACTAGGACACTACGAGACAATAAAAAGCAAAGAATTACGGATGTCCGGATGTTTTTGGGCACTAAGCTGCCAAAAACATGCCTTGTGAACAAAGGAATAACCCTTAAAAGCAATAGCCTGTTGCATATTCATATATCTCATACATGATGCATAAATTCCTTGCTAATTAAGAACTTTTCTGGTTTTTGTCAACTTCTTCCCTTTAATCCTGGTGGTTCCATAAAGACAGAGAGAAAGTGGAAGAATGTTTGTCTTTTCCAATAAGGAGGCAGTAACTCTTTATGTGCCCTTTCACTGTTATCTCTGTGTGAAGAATTTCTTGATTATCTAATCTCTTTCTTGAGCTAGTTAACAAGTATCTTACATGGCAGAGTTTCTATTTTAACAATATGTTATAACCTAAAACTATATTTAACACACCACTCAAGAGAATTAATACAGCATAACTTTCTAACATTACACATATAATATTCATTGTCATATTTGCGAAAAGCCAATCATAAAATATGCATTTTCACAATAACTATTTTATTACTAATAAACTTTTAAAATTTAAAAAAACAAGTGATTGGCATTTTTTGTAATAACTTTATTGTAGATACAAGCAACCAGCCCAATTTTGCCAACATTTACCAGTTCACTAGGTGGTCAAGTATGACTTCGGTATCGCTGACCACCGGGGATCACCAGAGAGACCCCCCCAGGACAGAAGAATGCATGGGCAGACGGGAGGGAACATAGGTTAATGACTCCAGGGAAATGATTATCATATGTATGTTTCTTCTGGGAAAACCTATGAATACATATGTGTATTGGGTTTACATGGCCAAGCTTTGGTAGCTGGAGGGCTAAAGGGATGGCTTCTGTGAGAAGTTGCTGGAAGCTGCCTCAGTTTCTGGCAGAGCCAATCCACGGCAGCTCCAAAGATGGATGTGCCTCTGGTAAAGGCTGGGTGAATTAGAAATTGTGGTAATGCTTCTGTGATAACATATTTTTCCCATGTACTTCGCATAGGTTCATCTGCACCTTGAGTACTGTATCCAGTTCTGAGCCCCCTAGATTAGGAAGGATGTTGAGATGCTCGAACATGCCCAGAGAAGGGCAACAAGGCTGGTGAAGGGTCTAGAACACAAGCCCTATGAGGAGCTGTGTGAGACAAGAAAAGTCTTATAGAATAAGTAAAAGGCCTTTGCTCACTTTTGTTCATGATTCACAAAAAGCACTTTGGGAAAAGTACAGCCGGCATGAAGACAAGAAGTTATGTAAGCTTTGTGTGGACAACACCTGATCAGAGTTCTAACTGGTCAGAGGAACACGTGGACAGCAACACAGGAGGTAGCATGTGGCAAATGTGTGTTTGTTTTAGTTAACAAGAATGCTAACAAATATAATTTTAGCCAGAGTATTTTTAGCATAGTATAAAAGCCTAGCATAGTTGTACAGGCCTTGCATGATGGTAATAAATTATTCTTTTGGTAAGAAACAAGGGAGTCCATGTGTCTATCATCACTACAAGGAACAGCTGAGGGAGCTGGGGCTGTTTAGTCTGGAGAAGAGGAGGCTCAGGGGAGACCCTATCACTCTCTAAAACTCCCTGAAAGGAGGGAGTAACCAGGTGGGGGTCATCCTCTTCTCCCAGGCAACCAGTAACAGGACAAGAGGACAAAGTCTTAAGCTACACCAGGGGAAGTTTAGACTGGACATCAGTGTCCTGGTTTAAAAGGACAGGTGCCTGCCAAGGAAGGCAGGAACCTTCCTGAGATGAAAATAATTAACCCCTTCTCTCCAAATTATTATTATTATAACTTTGAAATTACAGGGCTTTCAAGCAAAGATATGAGAAAAGGAATAACCGTTCTTTACTGATATATATATATGTATAACAAGGCAAATCACCAACAGCAACAGCAACAAACAAAACCAGAAACCCAATAACAGCCTTCTCTTGGCTGTCAAGCACTTTCCCCTTTGGTGTAGTTATGGTCACAGCCGGCAGGGGCACTGTTGGCTCCTGGCCAGGCAGGGCAGGTTGTGATGATTCCCCCATGGCTGCAGGGGGCTCAGCTGCCTCTCCATGTGGCAATAGCAGCTCAGCCACCAGGAGAGGGAGAAAAAAAGGGGTTTCCTTTGCAAACTCACGGGGAGCAGCCAGTCTCAGTGCCACTCAGGAAGCTGAATGGACTGTAGCAGGAACCTCAGAGCAGCAGGCTGGAACAGCAAAGGCGAGCACACCCAGGGTATCAAACAAAGTGTAGCAAAACCTCCAAAGCCATGGCAGGAGCCATGGGGGTCTGGGCAGACATGGGGTGTCAAGTTAAAGTGTAGAAAAAGCCCAAAGCAGTGGCAGAAAAACAGCAGTGCTGGGCAGTGGCAGACGGGCTTCTGCAAGCAGCTGGGTGACACTCCCTCCGGGGGAGGGAGGGGGTCAGGGTTCCCTTCCCAGTGAGGTCGGGTGTTGAAAAGGTTCCAGTTAAACAGCTGCTCTCACAAGCAGAAGCTCACTCATGTTAAGGACAAGCAGTGCAGGACAAGAACTCCGCAGTGGCAGCAAATCCCCTGGGCAGCAACAGTCTGTCACCAAAACCACAACTTTCTCTACTCTGATTCCAAGAGCAAGTATGTGAGGGAGTATAGAGACCCTGGGGAGCATTTCCCTGGTTTAGGGAGACACAAGAAGCTTCCCTCAAAAAGCTGTTAGTTCCTATGTCTCTGAGCCACTCCCTCCCTATTCCCTGATTGGCCCTCATGTTTGTACTGCCCAGAGACCAGGTTCACCCCCCCGACCCCTCCGGACAGGGTAGTGAGAGCTGGGATATGTGTGTGCTGGGGGAACTCTGAACATCTCACTGTGCAGCTGAATTAAACATCTGTGGATACCATGCAAAGGCCCTTTCTGCTTCTTTACCCGTATCGCTTCACCCCGTATTTTACTTGTAGCAGTTCAGGCTGCTACAAGGGAGGGCTGAGCCCCTCCCCTCACCCCCCAGCCAAAATCTCCTGGTATCGCTGCACTTCCCAAGAGAAAGTCCCCCATCAATAAATGGTAGCAAACTGCACCCTTCCATCTTCTCCTGCTTCCAGCCACATCTTTTGTCTCTTAAGTTTCGTCATTATCATCTCTTAGGCAACAAATGTGAGAAAATTCCCTGAGATAAAGAAAAGAAAGGAAAAATACTAACCTCCTGTTGGGAAGGATGAACGTTTGACAAGAAAGTCCTACAGATATGTATGCTTGGCAGAAAGATTTTTGAATGTAGAATCTGAGGAAGGAATAGAAACTAAAGCAAGTTTTGATATAGAAGAAAAGAATTGTTGAGCCAGTCTTACTGGATAACTAAGAAGGCAAAGGATATGTGTGAAAAATGCATATTATATGATTGGCTCTTCACAAATATTAAAAGGAATACTATATGTGTTATGTTGAAAAGTTGTATTAATTTCTTTGTAATACTGTATTAATCCTTTTTAAGTAGTGTGGTAAATATAGTTCTTAGGCTATAGCATAATATTAAAATAGAAACTATGTGATGTAAGATACTTTTTGTAACTAGCTCAAGGAATGGATAACTAAGAAATTCTTCACATACAGATAACAGCAACAAGACACCAAAACTCCAAAAGAAGAATTATTGCCTGTCACTATTGGACATGAAATGAGTATACAGAAGCTTGGTGAGTTCAAGAGAGAAAAAGAGTCAATTTTATTTCTGACCTCGCAATATATAGTATTCCAAAAGTGACAGTGGATTGGAGGATGAAATTGCCACCTCTCTAAACACACTAGTCAAACTAGCAGTTCATCAATTCTCTCCTCCCACAAAGAAGACTGCAAAACAATCATTATTTACATGAACAGTGCGTGAGAACTCCAGTAGAAATATGTAAACATTATCTGAAGGTTTAAGAAGTTTTATGAGAACTTTAAAACTTTCAAAAGAACTATAAAAGAAAACTTAACACTTTTAAAAATCAGGGCAACAATTGCCTCCTTATCAGTACTGTTCAGACTTCTTCCAGACTTCTAGGAGCCAACAAATTGATTTACAAGATGAAGGGGGAGGCAGAAACTAAGCAGAGGTCATCCTTTGTTTAAAAAGAATGTTTGCATCATGTATGAGATATATGAATATACAACAGGCTATTGCTTTTAAGGGTTAATCCTTTGTTAGCGAGGTGTGTTTCTATGGCAGAGTGACAGACACCCGGACGTCCATATTTCTTTGCTTTTTATTGTCCTTTATTGCCCTAACTCTGATTATCCAAATTCTTATGGCTCCAATTTTTATTATTATTTTTATAATGACTTTATTACTATTAAACTTTTAAAATTTTAAAACAAGTGATTGGCATTTTTCACAGTATGTTAGTTAGAAGGGGGTTTTATGACTTAGAGCAAAGGATAAACACACCTGAAACAAGATGTTTTTACCAAGCAGAAAGATAGCACAGGCAAACAAGACTGCCCATGTTGCAATTAGAAAAATATCTCAGAATTTTCCACTGCAAGAAAACTGAGAAACAACTTCTAGCTTAAACTGTAACATACTAACTTTTAGTGACTGGAGAATAGTAACATGAATATGGTAATTATAGTAGCTATGATAGGCTATAGGTAAAAGTTAAGGTATAGATTGGTTCCTCTGTATTAAGATGCTCAGAAAAGTATATAATGCATTGTAACCAAAACTAAAGGGTCTTCAGGCTTGTCTACAGCTGGAGCTGACAGCTGTAGGTGCAGGCTCTGTCGCCCACGACCCTGGACTGCTGTAACATCTTGGATACAATAAACTGCATTTTGAAGAGCTGCCTGGAGTCCCACATCTCTCATTCAGGCTCTTACTATCTCAAACAATTAGGAAAAAGTTCTTCACAGAAAGATTGGGCATTGGAATGGTCTACTCAGGGAGGTGTTGGAGTCACCATCCCTGGAGGTGTTAAAAAAAAGACTGGATGTGGCACTTAGTGCCATGGTCTTGATGCCAAATGATTTTTTCCTTGTTCTTTTATATAGTGTTGTTATAGATACATATTATAATATTTGTTTTTTGCAAATATTAAAATGGATTTCATATGTGTGGTGTTAAAGTAACTTTGTTATAAATATATTGTTTTTATTTCTGTTGTGTCCTAGGGTGATGTTATAATGCTCGTATCCCAAATCGTGTGTTCTCTTTATGCTGGATATTATATTATGGGCCTTCAAGACGGGCTCTGAGAGTGAAGGCAGGGAGAAGAAGAAGCACGGAGTTTTGTCATCAGCCTGCACTCACTCCTCCACAGTCTGCTGGAACACGGAACTCCACTCTGTTGTCTGGGCACAGACAGGACAGAACACCATGCCCCTTTGCTTTTTAGTTAGTTTAGCTAGCTGAGGCAGTCCAAGTTTTCCCTGGTCTGGTTTTCTTTCCCTTTTCTTGGATCCGTTTGAACCTGCTCTGGTCTGGGACCCAGGGAAACACCGAGAGCTTGCACTTTGTGGCCTACGGGGGCCTACTCTGGGCAGCAGCCTTTCCCAGCACCAGAGGGACTGATAACAGAGCAACCACCCACCAGAGAGATTTTCTGAATCTGCCATCTCTTCAGAGCGACAAATGAGTTTTGTCATCTGGTATTGTTCATTTTTTGTTCTGGGGGGTGCTTTGCCTGTTAAATAAAGAGATTTTTTCTATTTCTCTGTGAGGAAATTCTTCCCAAACTGACTGGGGGGAGGGGCCATGTGCTTTTGCTTTCTGGGGGGGGGGGCGCTTTTTTGGAAGTTTTCTCCCAAATTTGCCCTAAACCAGGGCATGTTGTGAATTAAGCTTAGACATAGTAGTGAAATAGCTGATATAAGTATGCTTGTGTTAAAATGCCTGCTTGGATGGAATAACATCCGATGAACATATGAAGAGGAGACCTGCTACAGATATGCCAACTATCAGCACTCACCAAATGAAGACAGTGTGGGTCAAGGCCAAAACTGAAGGTGATGATAAAAAATGGACTAAAACTACAACCAAGGAATACGCATGCTCTAAAGAGGTGGACCCGATGAGGAGCCATGCTAAACAATTTTTGGAATATGTGAACAAGTTTGGGGAAATTTTTACTATGCATAAGGATTTATGAATATGCAACAGGCTGATGAAATAGAAATGGTATATAAAGGGTGTTTTCAAAATAGCAGGTGTGCTCTTGGCTGAGTGCCAAGACGCACCCGGCCGTAACATCTTTTGCTCTATGGTCTTTGTCTCCGATTTTCTTTTATTAAACTTTTTAAATTTTCACAGGAGAGTGAACGTGTTTTTCATAGTCTCTATATTCTTTACATATATATTTGTATAAAAGTTTAGTTTCCATCTGAAGGGAGAGGATTTAGAAGGAGCTTGAACCAGGGGAAATTGCATCACCACTTGTGCTCCTAATTGGTGCTTTTTGTCAATTATGCCAATTTACTAAACTTATAAAACTGTATTCACCCTGTGCGGCGGGAGGGGGGCAGTTTGTGCACATTTTCCATATCTGCTCCTGGAGGTCTCCAATAAAGACCAGCATTTATATTACCTCCTATACTAATATTATCTTGAAAGTGTGTTGTTTTATTTCTAGGTTCTTTAAGGCATCAGTCTAGTTGACAAGGTGGTGTTCGGTCATAGGTTGGGCTTGATGACCTCAAAGGTCTTTTCCAACCTAGTCAATTCTGTGATTCTGTGATAATTAAGAAGAAGAAAAATAAGTTCTTGCACAGTTGTTATTGCAGCTAAAGAAGAGCAGGGTGAGAATATGCAAGAAGAATAACTGCAGACACCAAGGTCAGTGGAGAAGGAGGGGGAGGAAGTGCTCCAGGTGCCAGAGTTGAGATTCTTCTGTTGCTTGTGGTGAAGACCATGATGAAGCAGGCTGTCCCCTGGCAGCACAGGGAGATCCACAGGGATGCAGAGATACACCTGCAGCCTGTGGATGAGTCCCACGCCAGAGTAGATAGAGAGGCCTGAAAGGAGGCTGTAATCCAGTGGGAGGCCCATGGAGAGAGAAGCTCATGCTGGAGAAGCCTGTCCTTGAAGGATTGCACCCTGTGGAAGAGTGACCTATGCTGCAGCAGTTTGGGGAGGACTGTTGTCCATGGGATGGACTCATGTTGCAGCAGTTTTTTTAACAATCTTGGTGCCATGGGATTGATGCTTTCAGCTGACAGTAAACACCTTCCTGTGGAAGCAGATGTGGGGAGATAAGCTGGAATTTCCAACTGACAGACATATCACAAACTATAAAAGCTACATTATACTTCCACAAAGCAGAAATCTTCTGCATATTCCTTGGAATGTGTGGGGCCTTTTCCCCAAAGTCAGGATGCCTACTTTGTGGTTACTCTCCCAGGGGCTGAGTGAAAGCACTCTGTGTGTACCCTATGATCAATTGGTGGTAAGTTACATGGGCTCCTAAACTATACTATTTCTTTTCTGGCTATAATATAGGTACCTTTGATGTTGTGCACTGTTTTATGAAATCTACTAGTAGTTCTTTGTCCTATCCTGCATTGTAAGTGTCCTAGTTTAGGGCAAATTTGGGAGAAAACCTCCAGGAGGAGCCCCCAGAAAGCAAACCCCCCACAGCCCCTCCCCCACCTGGTTTGGGAAGAATTTCCTTGGAGAGAAGTGGAAAAAAACCTGTTTATTCAACTAGCAAAACACTCCCCAATACAAAAGAAAAAAAAAAAAAAAAACAAAACAACACCAGATGACAAAACGCTTTCACCGCTCTGAAGAGATGAAAAATTCAGAAAGTCTCTCCTGGGAGTGGTCGCCCATTTCTCATTCTCCAGCTCTGGGGAGGGCTGCTGCAGATCACAAAATGCAAGCTCTTGGTGTTTCTTGGTGTTTCCCAGGTCCCGGTCCAGAGCAGGTTCAGATGATATTCAGGAATGGGAAAGGAAAGAAAAAAAATAAAAAAAAAACAAACAGTCCAGGGAAAAAATTGGACTGCCTAGCTAAACTAACTAATAAGCAAAAGCAAGGGCAAAAGCAAAAAGCAGGGGCGAGAGCAAAACGAAAGTAAGCAAGGAAGCAAGTACTATCCTGTCTCCTAGACACAGACCATGAGGGGAGGTGAACCGGCTGATAACAAGACAAAGCAAACCTTCACTTTTCGGAGCCAGTCCTGAAGGCACAGAATATAACATCAAGCATAAACAGAACACATGATTGGGGATACAAGCACCATAACATCACCCCAGGACATTCCACCCCTTATCTCCATATCGTCAACATACTACCAAACATCATGCATTTATTCACATAAAAACTTCCATCTTTCACTTACTCAGACACATTTCCTTCCATCTCACTTGCTCAAACCTTCAACACGTGCACATTTCCTTCTGTCTCATGTCTGTGTGGTTTAATGTACAGACAATTGTAGTAGCATTCAGCAAACAGTGATATTTGCATATGAGTCTCACCCCACAATCAGATCTCCCTGAGGTACACATTGTGTTCTTTCATCTTTCTGCATTTTCCACCATGTGCAACGTGGTCCCTGAGCAAAGACAATCCCACTAATGGGTTTGTTTGTACTCGAGGCAGATTTGCTCCACACTGTCTTCCCCAACAAACCTCTGACATGTGCCACTGGGACTTTATCTCCGTCTACTATATTCAGGGACTCAGCCTAGGCAGGACCTGCTCAGTTGGTGGAACCTCGGGTGATAACTAACCAGGTGGCCTTTGCTAAATGCTGCTCCCAGTTCTTGAAAGATCCCCCACTCAGTGCTTTCAAGGTGGTTTTTAACAGTCCATTGTACCTCTCCACTTTGCCTGCAGCTGGTGCATGGTAGGGGATATGGGACACCCACTCAATGCCATGTTCCCTAGCCCAGGTGTTGATAAGGCTGTTCTTGAAATGAGTCCCATTGTGTGACTCAATCCTCTCAGGGGTACCATGCCTCCAAAGGACCTGCTTTTCAAGGCCCAGGATGGTGTTACAGGCTGTAGCAGGAGACAAAGCGTAGGTTTCCAACCATCCCATGGTGGCTTCCACCATTGTGAGCACGTAGTGCTTGCCTTGGTATGTTTGGGGCAGTGTGATGTAGTCAATCTGCCAGGCCTCCCCATACTTGTACTTGGACCACCGCCCACCATACCATAGGGGCTTCACTCGCTTGGCCTGTTTGATGGCAGCACACATCTCACAGTCATGGATAATCTGAGAAATACTGTCCATGGTTAAATCCACCCCGGGATCGCGTGCCCACTTATAGGCGGCCTCTGCACCCTGCTGGCCTGAGGCATCATGGGCCCATCATGCTAGGAACAACTCCCCCTTGTGTTGCCAATCCTAGTCTATCTTTGACATCCCTATCTTTGTAGCCTGATCTCCCTGCTGATTGTTTTGCTGCTATTCATTAGCTCTACTCTTGGGGACATGGGCATCTACATGGCGAACCTTCACAGGTCGTTTCTCTGCCCAGGTAGCAATGTCTTTCCATTCTTCAGCAGCCCAAATTGGTTTTCCTCTACACCGCCAGTTACCCTCTTTCCATCTCTCCAGCCATCCCCACAGAGCATTGGCTACCATCCATGAATCAGGGTAGAGGTAGAGCTTTGGCCACTTCTCCCTTTCTGCAATGTCTAGGGCCAGTTGAACGGCTTTGAGTTCAGCAAGTTGACTTTATCCACCCTCTCCTTCAGTGGCCTCTGTGACCCATCATGTGGGGCTCCATGCGGCTGCTTTCCACTTCCGATTCATCCCTACGATGCGACAGGAACCGTCAGTGAAAAGGGCATAGTGTGTTTCCTCTGCTGGAAATTGGCTATATGGTGGAGCTTCTTCAGCCCATATCACTGGTTCTTGTTCTTCATCTGTAACACAAAAACTTTCACCTTCAGGCCAATTTGTAACTGTTTCCAAAATCCCAGGGCGATTCAGTTTACCAATACTGGTGCACTGCGGGATGAGAGCAATCTACTTGCTCCATGTAGCAGTGGTGGCATGGGGGGTGAAGGGAACCTTTCCTCTGAACATCCACCCCAGCACTGGTACACGGGGTGCCAGGAGGAGTTGTGCTTCTGTACCAATTACCTCTGAGGCCGCTTGGACTCCTTTGTAGGCGGCCAAGTTTTCCTTCTCTGTTAGGGTGCAGTTAGCTTCAGACCTTCTGTAGCTCCGACTCCAAGATCCTAATGGTCGGCCTCGAGTCTCATCAGGCACCTTCTGCCAAAGGCTCCAGGACAGACCATGGCTCCCAGCTGCAGAGTAGGGCACGTTCTTCACGTCTGGCTCCGTCCTGACTGGGCCAAGGGCTACTGCATGAGCAATTTCCTGCTTAACCTGGGCAAAAGCTTGTTGCTGCACAGGGCCCCAATGGAAATCACTCTTCTTGTGGGTGACCAGGTAAAGAGGGCTCACAATCTGACTGTACTCAGGAATGTGCATTCTCCAAAAGCCTATGTCACCTAAGAAAGCTTGCATTTCCTTCTCATTGGTTGGTGGGGACATAGCTGTGATCTTGTTGATGACATCCATAGGAATCTGACGCTGTCCATATTGCCACTTCACTCCCAAGAACTGGATCTCTCGAGCAGGTCCCTTAACTTTACTCTTCTTGATGGCGAAACCAGCTTCCAGGAGGATTTGGATGATTTTCTCTCCTTTCTCAAACACTTCTGCTGCTGTGTTCCCCCACACAATGATATCATCAATATACTGTAGATGTTCTGGAGCCTCACCCTTTTCTTGTGCAGTCTGGATCAGTCCATGGCAGATGGTGGGACTGTGCTTCCACCCCTGGGGCAGTCGGTTCCCGGTATACTGCACTCCCCTCCACATGAAGGCAAACTGAGACCTGCATTCTGCTGCCAGAGGAATGGAGTAAAAATGTATTGGCAATGTCAATAGTGGCATACGACTTTGCTGCCTTGGACTCCAGCTCGTACTGGAGTTCCAGCATGTCTGGCACAGCAGCGCTCAGTTGTGGAGACACTTCATTCAAGGTACGGTAGTCCACAGTCAATCTCCATTCTCCTTCAGATTTATGCACAGGCCAAATGGGGCTGTTGAAGCGTGAGGAGGTTTTGCTGACCACCCCTTGGCTCTCCAGCTCTCGAATCATCTTATGGATGGGAACCACAGCATCTCGAGTTGTTCTGTACTGTCGGCAATGCAATGTTGAAGTGGTAATTGGTACCCTTTTCTCTTCTACCTTCAGAAGTCCTACTGTAGTTGGATTCTCGGACAGTCCAGGCAAGGTGTTCAATTGCTGGATGCCCTCTGTCACTGCAGCTGCTATCCCAAATGCTCACCTGAGTCCTTTTGTGTCTTTAAAATACCCCCTTCGGAGGTAATCTATGCCCAAAATGCATGGGGCCTCTGAGCAAGTCACAATAGGGTATTTTTTCCACTCATATCCAGTCAGACTTACCTCAGCTTCCACCAAGGTAAAGTCCTGTGATCCCCCTGTCATGCCAATGATGGGGAAAGGTTCTGCCCCCACATGTCTTGATGGGACTAATGTGCATTGCACACCAGTATCGACCAAAGCCTTATATTTTTGTGGTTCTGATGTGCCAGGCTAACGAATCCACACAGTCCAGAAAACACGGTTTTCCCTCGCCTCTATCTGGCCAGAGGCAGTGCCCCTCTAAGCCTGTTTATCCTTCTTTCCGTGGGCATATGTCTTAGAGGTTCCTTCAAGGGGATCAGACATGTCATCATCATAATCATACCTGGCAGTTTGGCTACGGGCAACTGGAGCTGCTTTCCTTTTGGTGGAACTTCCTCTCTGAGTCTTGCCTTCCTTCAATTCACACACCCTTGTGCCAGAGCAGCAGGAGATTTTCCATCCCATCTCCTCATGTTTTCTCCGCAATCACGCAGGAAGAACCACCAGTCAGCTCGTGGGGTGCACCTTCTCTCCCCATCTGGGGAACGTCTGCGTTGGATACCAGGGCCTCTAATTTGTACTTCCGAGACTTGGAGAAGGTCCTCTTAAATCCCCTCCCTGAGTTTCTTATTATTCTCCTCTATCTTGTCTTCTAATTTCTGCAGACCTGTTTCCACTGCTGCGATTCTGGCATTTGTTGGGCCATGTACAGCATCTGCATATGCTCAGAGCTTCTTCGCCATATCAAGCACGGTCTCATCCCTCTCATCCCGCTTCATTATTGCTAAAGCAGAAGCGTATTCATGTGGCCCAAGCCATACAATTTTTCGCCACATCACAGATGTACATGGTGCCAAGTCCGGATTCCTAGTAGTTATGTCATCTGAGAAGATAATCTCTGCCACTGCCATTTCTCTCAGGCGTTGGATCCCTTGTTCTATAGTCTTTCACTGGGTCTGCTGCATATAAAGATCGTCTGCACACAAGTGTCTTTGTGCTACACTTTCCAGGACCCGTGCCCAGAGGCTGTGAGGGTTAGCCCCCCTCATCATTCCTTGGTCGATGACAGACTCATGTGACAAGGATCCCAAATGCCTCACTTCAGTGCCATCCAGAATTGTAGCCTCGCCTGCAGCATCCCAAAGACGGACCAACCAACTAATTATAGACTCATCAGAACATCAAGCGTAATCCTTTCTTAGGCCACGGAGGTCCTTTAGGGAAAAGGACTCAATATTGCCCTCTGATCTTGTACCAGTTGCTTTGACTCCTGATTTTATGTCAGGAGGCGTTGAGGGTGCTTCTCCTGCATCATAATCATCATCGTCATCCACTGGTCGATCGGTCTTGTCTGTGCATTTTCCACTTCTCATGCTAGCAGAAACAGCCATTGGTTGAGGCTTACTGCCTGGTTTAGCTGCTGGCTTTGAGCCTGGGGTGTTGGCTGCAGTCTGAGTGACTGGGATAGCTGCTGGTTTATCTCCCTGCCCCCCTTCCTCTGTCTGCTGCCCTACAGTATCTAGCAGGGTGCGAAAAGCATATGCCAGGGCCCAGCTCACTGCAATGATCTTTTTCTCCTTAGGGTTATCATGGCACTTCTCTTTCAGGTACTTTGCCACCTCATCTGGGTTCTGAATTTGTTCACATGGAAAGTCCCAGACTATAGGGTCAGAAAATTCCTTTAGTATTTGGCCCATATCCTCCCATTTCCCACACCACTCAGGATTTCCCACGCCTGCGTCTACTCCTGGGTCAGGGGTCTCATCAGCCTCTCTGGAAATCTCAGCCCCCATTCTAGAGAAACTGCAGACTGTATAGAGAAAGCTTACCTGATTAAATACCAAAAAGATGGTCTCTTTAACATTCAGGGGAAACTGAACATTCTCCAATACGGATGTAACAGATTCAGAGGAGAAAAAGGAAAGCAAAGGCTGAAAAGCCTCATTCCCTGCTTCTCCTCTAACAAACTGGGTGCACAACCATAACCATGAACCATACATTCCTGGAACAGACTCCAGTCCCTTATAAACCTCCTGCAAGCCATTACAACCAAGCCTAGACCAATGGATATTCTGGTCCGTGCCCCTCTACTGCAAAAACTACGTATTAGGGACAATACCAGAGCTATTTCTGGATAAGAAAATAAACCTAGGGACCATAGAGGTATTAAGACCTCAAAAAACTCTAGGGACCAGAAACACATGCAAGCCTCCACCCCAAGAGACATTATGAATTCAAACAACATAACTACAAACTGCTCTATACCAGCACAAAGTAATTGCAACCAAAATACATTTAGAGCAGGGTTTTTTCCACTCTTTCAAGCCCCACGATTTGGGTGCCAAAATATTTGTCATGGTTTAGGGCAAATTTGGGACAAAACCTCCAGGAGGAGCCCCCAGAAAGCAAACCCCCCACGGCCCCTCCCCCACCTGGTTTGGGAAGAATTTCCTTGGAGAGAAGTGGAACAAAACCTGTTTATTCAACTAGCAAAACACTCCCCAATACAAAAGAAAAAAAAAAAAAAAAAACAACACCAGATGACAAAACCCTTTCACTGCTCTGAAGAGATGACAAATTCAAAAAGTCTTTCCTGGGAGTGGTCACCCAGTTCTTGGTCTCTGGCACTGGGGATGGCTGCTGCAGATCACAAAATGCAGACTCTCGGTGTTTCTTGGTGTTTCCCAGGTCCCGGTCCGGAGCAGGTTCAGATGATATTCAGGAAAGGGAAAAGGGAGGGAAAAAAAAAAGAGTCCAGGGTAAAAATTGGACTGCCTAGCTAAACTAACTAATAAGCAAAAGCAAGGGCAATGGGAAAGCAAGCAAGCCAGCAAGCCAGCAAGCAAGCAAGCAAGTAAGCAAACCTAGACTCTCCTAGACACAGACCATGGGGGGAGGTGAGCCGGCTGATAACAAGACAAAACAAACCTTCACTTTTCAGAGTCAGTCCTGAAGGCACAAACCATAATATCAGGCATAAACAGAACACATGATTGGGGATACAAGCACTATAACGTCACCCTAGGACAGTAAGTGACTCTGTTTAAGGCCATTTGTCTGTTAATCTCCTGCCTATTCAATAAATAACTCATTTTATAATAGACCTGATCTGCCATTCTTGAGAACTTGCGAGCCAGAGTGATTTAGGTGCGGGTCACCTGAATAAAGCTGCTGCTAAAAATCTGTACCTAAGGCAGGGCTGGTCTAAAGCTTTTACTCAATCTATAATAGGCTATCATGGAAATGAGTCCTGTTGTCCAACTCCATGTCACCACAGGACTTGTGTTGCCGCATTATATCACAGTACAAGCTGCCTCGTACTGAGCAAATTAATTCAGTTACCCAGCCGGCTCCATAAACCAGTCCCTGGGTTGACTGACAGGGGCCTCACCCAATAACATCCTTCCTAATGTGCAAGCATGTCACCGGTCCAGGACCTGGGAGGCGTAAAGATCAGACCAATGAGCTGTCTAGACCCAGGAGTTTTGAACTGCCTATAAAAGTTAGCTCCAAACAATCAAACACGCTGTTTGCTTATGACCAACTGGTGTTGTGTGTCTGTCTCCAACGCTCAACCACCGCGGTAACAGACTTGCTTTTCAAGGTCCAAGATGGCGTTCCAGGCAGTGGCGTGTGGCACAGGGTACGACTACAGCCATCCGGTTTCCACCATTGTAAGCATGTAGCACTTACCTTGGTGGGTTTGCAGCAGTGTGATGTAATCCATCAGCCAGGCCTCCCCATATTTATATTTTGACCATCATCCCTGATACCACAGGGGCTTTACCCACTTGTCCTGCTTGATTGCAGCACGTTTCACAGTTATGGGTAACCTGGGACATATGTCCATGGTTAAGTCCACCCCTCTATCATGAGCCCATTGGTATGTTGCATCTCTTCCCTGATGACTTCAGGCGTCATATGCCCACCAAGACAATAATAATTCACCCTTATGTTGCCAGTCCAGATCTACCTGAGACACTTTAAACTTGACAGATGGTTCCACCTGTCCGTTGTTGTGATATTATTCAGTAGCCTGACTCTTAGACACGTGCATTAATGTGACACACTTTTTCAGCCAATTTCTCTACCCAGGCAGTGATGTCTTGCCCAACTTTGGCAGCCCAGATGGGTTTCCTTCTGCACTGCCAATTGTTCTTTTTCCATCGGTCTGGCCACCCCCACAGAGCATTTGCTACCATCCATGAGTCAGTGCAGAGGGAAAGCACTGGCCATTTCTCTCATTCAGCCATATCTAAAGCCAGATGGAAAGCTTTCAGTTCTGCAACTTGACTCTATCCACCTTGTCTCTCAATAGCTTCTGCAACTCAATGTGTAGGACTCCATACAGCAGATTTCCATTTTCGATGCATTCATGTGATTCTCCAGGAACACACAAATTTTACAATTTCACAAATTTTAAAATAAACAAGAGGATCCAAGAAGCTAAACATATTGCTTCCTGTCCCACTAAATGAGTCACAGCAGATGTACATGCTGGTGAAAAAAGTAAGATATCTGGGACTTTTCCACAGAATGGTGTTGTCAGCCCTCCCTCCTGCAGTGTCCATGCCCAGTGCTCCCTGGATGCAGGGCATTTCAGATCACATTCTCCCAACAGTAAGGGCTTTGAAAAATGAGACTTTATGTATTACAAAATACTCTCATGTCTGGCAGGACTTCTCCCTACCACAGAAGAGTTTATCTGTTATGTCTATCAGTTGGTGTGATAGTTCCAGGCATTCTTCCCCTCACATGAATGGTTGAGATAACCCAGGCCCGATAGGCATCTGGTAAAGGAGTTACCTCTGACTCCAGAGGGGTGAAATCCCTGCTGACAAGGAACAGCTTGCCTTGAGAACAAGATGTAGGGAGATAGGCTGAATTTCTGACTGACAGACATTTCACAAAGTATAAAAGTATCTTGGTTTGAAAGACAGGTGTCTGTCAAGGGAGGCAGGAACATCCCTTGGAAGGGAAAATTTAACCCATTTCCCTCCAAATTATTATAACTGAAATTACTGGGCTTTCAGGAAAAGATATAGGAAAAAGGAATAACAGTTCTTTACTAGCATATATATATATAACAAGGCAAACAAACCACAACAATGGCAGCAAAACCAAACTATAGGAACTCACCCCTGGTTGGGGTGAGCCGGAAAGGTGGAAAAGTCTCTCCTCCAACCCGTGTCACCAAAGAAAGACTCAGTAGTCTTCAGTCGTCCGGTCTCAAGGTAGTTTATTGCATGTTATCTAAAAGATTTTCTCCCTGAGCTGCTGCGGTCCGTTCAGCAGTCAGGCAAGGGCACACTCCAACGCCCAGGGGGCTGGTGCCCTCTTTTATATCATATATTACGTATTAGATGTTTACAGTTTTTCCCCAGTGCCTATCACCTATATTGAATAGTGACTTTCTACTCTAAACCAATCTGTTAGTGCCAACATCACCAAGAACATGGAGGTTAGGAAGAAGAAGGAAAGAGGACAGGGCACACCCAAGTCCCCCCATCTTAGAACTTCTGACTCCCATGTACAAAACTTAGACCCCTCTGAACAAGGCTTAAAACCCCCCTGTACAGCACTCAAAAATTCTTCCTTTCACTTTGTGACTACTTCTACTATAATATCTAAACTTTTGTGATTTCTTGTTCTTCCTTCAAAGTTGGTAAATTGTTCCATGGATCAGGTTCAAAGCCACAGGGGTCTGTGGCTGCATTCCAGGGTCTCAAATGCTTTTGACCTGGGCCCGGAACATCCAAGAGTGTCCAAGGGACATTCTGGGTTCCGTCATCTCCCCCTCCTGTTTGCACCAAGAAGACCTGCCTTGCCACTTTGTCCATGGCTCGCCGAATGCATAGAAAAATGCATGGCAAAACAAGCAGAAGAACTAGAAATCCTATAAGAATATAAAATGTTATTTTCAAAAGCTCCCTCCACAATGGTGAGAGATTAAAAAGGTTGATGAAATCATCCCACCGGTATCCTGTAACTTTTTGCAATTTGCTGATGCTGTTTGGCATTCGTTTTATGTTTTCATGGATAGATTTCAAGTGATCAGACAAGTTCATGCAACACATTCCCTCAAATTCTTCACACCCGTGCCCATGTGACAGCAGCAAATAATCAATTGCTGCCCTGTTCTGAAGTGTTGCTTGCCTTGCACTGTCGATGTCTGTTAACATGTCACTCAGTGCAGAGGAAATGGCATGAGTATGTTTGCTCAACCAATGCGCCATGTGGTCCAATTGTGTCAAGGTCACCCCCGATGCTGCTTGGGGTGAGAAAATTGCTACTGCAATTCTCTGAGCCTTGTTCCAAGTATAAACTTCATCATCACAATTTGGACTGTATTGTTCAATGGATCTGATTTCTCTGCATGCCTGTTCCCTCAAATTTTTCAAATTGGGTGTTATCAATGAGAGTTCTTCAATGCTGCATGGACCACCCCTGATTTTTGCAGGGATAGCAGGCCAAATTCTGTCCCCACAAATCAAGAACATCCCTTTTGGTAAAATGGCTGGACTTTGGAGGGATGGTTTGCTCATCATCTTGGTATAATTGCACCAGGATGATGCATTTCTATAAAAGAGCTGACTTGGAGTGACATCTATTGTGTGGTTATCTGTTTCTGTCACTCTCAATGGATCAAACATGATGCAGAACTTCATTCCTGTTGACTCAAAGATGTCCAATTCCTGAGGTTCAAAATGAGCCACAGGAAGGAACTGTGTCCAAACATGCCATCCTTCCACAGGGTCTGAAAAGGTCTTCAGAACCTTTGGAGGGATATTTTTTGGAATTGGCCATTCCTCCACCAGCACACCTACCAGACATGTTGAGAATGGTTTCCCTGGTCTTGAATGGGTAAGACAAATGATGTCCAGACCTGCTGCCTTTGCCAAAGTCTCCCACATATTTCCCTTTGGTTGTCTAATGGGAAATCCGTCCTATTGCTCAAGGCAACAGGAAAGAGAATGGAGCACATGAACGCTATCTGAAACCCCATGCCCATGTCCTCACTCCCCGCGAGAGACCTTGCAGTGCAGCAACACCCGAATGACACTTGTGTCCCAAGAAAAACCCCAAGTCTCTGAGTTGCCAATCGTTGTCTGGTGAGATGTCCGCAGTGTCATCGTCTGCTTTCATCTGCGTGCTTGTCTCTTTGCTTCTTGGATCCGCATTCGCTTGCATCTGCGTCCGATAAGGTTTCACGTGCCTTGCTGACACCCACTTCGGTCGTCACCCTGTGAAGACACAAACAAAACCCTTGCCCCAAGTGATTAATGTGAATGGGCTTTCGATTTGTCTGGTCTCTGGGTTTCGGATCAAAACTAAAGAATTCTAGAGAGAACTAGAGAGAACCCTCTAGTTTTGATTGTGTGCTGTTTGTGAAGTGTCTGACAATTGGTGGAGTGGACTCTGAGATAGAGCCATTTAAAAATTCTGATGTGTTTAACAAAGTGTTTGTGTTCTCTGCTCTCTAAGATTGTTCTCATGCACGATAGATATGAATATAAAATGTCATTGTCTGTGTGCTTTAAAAGTGATCCCTCTGAATGTCTGCAAGCGCTTCCCTGACACACTTGTCAATTCGCTCTTCCAACCGCTCCTCCATGAGGGATGCAACATGCTGTGGTGTCCCCACCTTGCTGCACGCCTCTACCATGTCTGCCAAGGTGGCTTGGTGCAGCATCGTGCTGATGATTTGCCTGCATTCCGGATTGGCATTGGAAAATGCAAGGCTTTTGACCAAATGTGGTTTTGCCCTCTCGTCTGCCACATGTCGTTCCACTGCTTGGGAAAGACGATCCACGAATGAGGAGAATGGTTCCAAAGGACCCTGCTTGATCTCCGTGTAGATTCTGTCCTGGACTCCCGCTGGAGCAATCTGTAGGATTGCTCTCCGTGCCGCCTCTTTGATGTCACTGAGCACATTCCGTGGAAGTCTCACTGCTTGTTGAATCGGGTCGTCTTCGGGAGGATCACCAGCAAGCTGCACCATGGTGAGAGTTCGCGTTTGGTCCGCCCTGGTATCTGGCTCTCAGCTCCTCCAGGGATCTCCTCCATGCCTTTTGCCACACGAGAGCTTGGGCGTCTGTAAGAACTGTACAATGAAGACATCTGTTGAGACTGCTGCTTTGGTGCAGCAGAACTCACCGACATCCACGGCATCTGTGGCATCTGCAAAGATGAAGGCTGAGTGCTTGCAGATGAGGATGAAGCATCTGCTGTGGAGGAAAACACACGGCTGTCCTGCATTATTTGAAGAACTTGCGGAAGATGAGCCAACAGCTCTGGATGCGACCCCAAGGTTGTTCCCAAGTACCAAAAAAGAAACTTGACAACCCCTTTTGATACTGAAATTGACTCTCAGACTTGAAGGATTGGCAGACCTTGACTTTGGAATTGTCCAAACTGGAACACCCTCTGAAGCGGTGATACGTACAGCATCATCCTGTTGCTGTGCCTTGGCAGGAGTGTCCTGAGTCCCACGCCGTTCTGGAATCAGTGGAGGTTCCTGCTGTTGTGAAGATGTGGTTCTCTTCTTCACCCTAGACTTATTTTTATATGAAACGGGAAAAAAGTGCTGGCAATGTTACAGTCCTACCACTGGGCGGCGCTGCCTCCTGACCGGCTGAGGTCGACATTTCAAAAGGCTGTAACGTCTGCTCTTCTGTTTGTATCTCTAACAAATCTCTGAGGATCTCTTCTAATGATTGATTCACATTTGCAAATCCTGCAGTCTGGGATATCGACTCTTGCTGAAACAACTGTTTTAACTCTGCTATCTCTAAAACTGACTGTGATTGGTTGTGGGCTGGCTGCGTGTGTCTCGGTTGCCGTGGGAATGGAGGGGGGGCGGTGCCCTGGCAGACGCCTGCACCCTGGACATGCCCCACCTCTGCCTGCGTCATCACGGGGGTGTGGACGCTCCCGCCCCAACCCCGACTGCGCCTCCTCCTCGCTCGCCCCAGTGCAGCCACGGTTTCGGAAGTGTCCCTGTCCTCCCCGAATCTGACGTGGCCACCTTCCCGATCCCACTCCGGCTCTGATGTTTCCTCCCCGCTCTGCCCCTCATAAGGACAAGCCTTTCCTGACTGTGTGCCTGCGCCCACAACCCCGAGCGCGCTGTCTCCGCCCTGTTTGTGTCCATGCCGTGTCTGCAACATGCGAGGTGCCCGCCCCCGCCCCGGCCTCTGGGTTTCGCTTCACCGTCGCGCGCATGCGCATTGCCAGTACCGAGAGACGAGCATTTAACGCAGTTTTCTGCTCTGTCTCAGTCGGCTGCCTGGCCAGCGCCGCCGCCGCGATCTGGGAGCCCTCCCCTTGTGCCTGCCGGGCGGCCGCCTCTGCGGCTGCGTGGGCTCTCTCCATGGCGCGCGTCACGGTCCCCTCAAGACGTACCACCGCCGCGCTCGCGCCCACCGTCTCCTCCGCTGGCGCCGCAGGCTGCTGTGAGCTGCCCGCCGCTGCTGCTGCGAGAGAAGACTCCCCCTCCTCCCTGGGCTCTGCACTCCCATCTGCATCCTCCTCCGCTGCTGCCGCTTCAGCATGTCCCGCTGTAAGTGTGGTTCCTGGCTGATCTACGGTCGACTGAGGGGATTTTACGTCGGAGGACCCTAGAGATTCTGGGGGCTCAGGGAAATCTGAGCAACTGTGGGAACCCGGGGACCCCGGGTATGATGAAAATTCTACCCCTTGTTTTTCCCCAGGATGCAATCCTGCTTCCCCTGGGTCTGTGGTGAAAAGAGCTGCCCCATGCTGCTGGCTGGGCAGTTCTCCACCCGGTGCTCCTCCAGGAGTTTGAGCTGTCTGCTGTAAAATGACAGACCCCTTGCCGCGTTGTGAAACTGATTCTAACATTATTCTTGCTGATGGTAAAAGCTTCGTGGTGATCTTATTTCTTTTGCTGTCCAAATGGTATAAATGTCTGTTGATGTGTTCCCAGAAAATTTGTTCAAACAAGAGGTTTGTCTCTGTGTGCGGATAATTACACCGCACCCACAGCAGCAGGGCTCTCTGCTCTTTTGGAGCCATCTCCACAGGATGTGTGGATACCACCCCCTGTAGGGCTGAAAAAATTTGGACCTGCTCTTTAGAGTATGTCCCCCCCATGTTCTTAATTCAAACTGTTCTCACCAAAAGCTGAGTCAGCACAAGGTCAGTCCGGAGATGTTCCTGGTCACCATCCAGCAGATCACAGGCGAGAAATTCCAGGTGTGCGCTTCTGGTTTTTCTCCTCTCCAGGCTGCTCCCGAGATGATTTGTCTTGGTGAAGGTCAGGGTGTTTTGTCTTGAGCTCTCCGCTCCCTCTCTGTCCGGAGCCTTCAGAGTGGCTTTTTCCCGGGTGGAGGTTGGAGGTCGTCCATAAATTGGCTTCTCGCCACAGCCCTCCAGGGACGCCAGCTATAGGAACTCACCCCTGATTGGGGTGAGCTGGAAAGGTGGAAAAGTCTCTCCTCCAACCCGTGTCTCCAAAGAACGATTCAGTAGTCTTCAGTTGTCCGGTCTCAAGGTAGTTTATTGTATGTTATCTAAAAGATTTGTCACGGTTTGACACTGGCGCGATGCCAGCGCCCCCATGAAAATGTACTTTTCTAAATAATTGCTGTGAGATGTGATCAGGAACAGAGCAGAGCAGGCCTAAGCTTAATAACAAAGAAAAGAACTTTATTAAACTACTACTACTATAAAAACTACAAACACTAAATCCTGGATGAAGACCTTCCAAAACACCCCTCTTCCTCCCACCTAATTTCCAAACAAACTCAACAGTGAGACACCACCCGGGATCCTGATCAAGTTGCCACCCTTCAGATAATCAAATACTCAGTCCTTCAAGGGAGACAGGAGTCTCTCCTGTGTCACAGACCCCCAGGAAACACAACTGCCACCCTTGTGTTTCCATGTCACACATGGCAACCGCCTGGAGAACATCTGCCATGGTGACACTCTCCTTTCCATGTCACAGTGCTCTCACCACCGTGCATGGACAGACTGCTCATAGGGCTCCTTTAAGGATGCTTTGCCATGGACCAAAAGAGACAACAGTTCAGTTTCTCATCTTGGGACTACAGTCCCCCCCATTTTCCCCTGGGGCTGAGGATCCAAGAACAGAGGTCTTCTTCTCCTCTTCTTCTTCCTTGAAGACAGAGGACTTCTCCCCACCTTCTTCAACTCTCCTCTGTTCTCTCTACTCCTCTGCTGGTAATCACTGAAACAGGTCTCTTGGCTCACCAACGCACCCCCCTAAGTGCAGCTTCTGTCAGGAGAATTTGGTTCAGTCTATGGTTTACAAGAAAAGTCCAGCCACAAGCCACTCCATCATCTCCTTCCAACTCAAGAATTTCTTCTTCCATCATCTCGGATCCCAGACTGTCTCTCTTCTACTTCAAAACAAGGAGGAGTAATATTTTACAAAGCCTTCATTTCTCAGGAAAGGGTTAAAAGTTCAGACTCCCTGGACGGCTGATATCTCTGCCCAGCAGCCAATTCCCAAGGCCAAGGCTGGGCACCTTCCCCCCCCCTCCTTCTCCTCCGCGCCGGCAAAGTTACAGGTGCCGTCCGGACTCTCTGTCTCTTCCCTCTGGGGGGGAATGACAAAGGCGTCTCCACTTCTCTCCACCCTTCTGTCCACAGGAGCTGGCTCGGTTCCAGTCCTTCTACCCCTCAGCTCACCTCGACCAGGCCGCATGGGCATGGCTTCCCCTCCCCCGCCCAGCCCGTGGCTGGGCAGGGGAGATCTGCACAGCACCCAGACTGGAACCAAAGAGAGCGAGCTCTTGGGAGTTCCTGCTTTTAACCCCCTGTGTTCTCAGAGGCGTGTCCATACCTTCAGTGGTCACTCCAGGTGCCAATATCCAAACTTGACCACTGATTGGTTTGACCCAACTTCCTGAAAAAATCCCTTCCATGTCAAACCACGACAAGATTTCTCCCTGAGCTGCTGCGGTCCGCTCAGCAGTCAGGCAAGGGCACACTCCAACGCCCAGGGGGCTGGTGCCCTCTTTTATATCATATATTACGTATTAGATGTTTACAGTTTTTCCCCAGTGCCTATCACCTATATTGAATAGTGACTTTCTACTCTAAACCAATCTGTGAGTGCCAACATCACCAAGAACATGGAGGTTAGGAAGAAGAAGGAAAGAGGACAGGGCACACCCAAGTCCCCCCATCTTAGAACTTCTGACTCCCATGTACAAAACTTAGACCCCTCTGAACAAGGCTTAAAACCCCCCTGTACAGCACTCAAAATTTCTTCCTTTCACTTTGTGACTACTTCTACTATAATATCTAAACTTTTGTGATTTCTTGTTCTTCCTTCAAAGTTGGTAAATTGTTCCATGGATCAGGTTCAAAGCCACAGGGGTCTGTGGCTGCATTCCAGGGTCTCAATGCTTTTGACCTGGGCCCGGAACATCCAAGAGTGTCCAAGGGTCATTCTGGGTTCTGACACCAAACAAAACCAGAAACCCAGTAACAGCCTTTTCTCATCTGTCTGGCACTTTCCCCTTTATTGTGTAGTCACTGTGGCAGCCAGCAGGGGCGCTGTTGGCTCCCAGCTGGGCAGGTGTGATGATTCCCTCGCAGCTGTAAGGGGCGCTGTGACGCAAGCTCTGCTGCCTTCCCCATGCCGTTAAATGGCAGGAGAGATTGTCAAGGGGCTTCCTTCACAACCTCAAAGGGGTAGCCAATCTTGGTGCCCCTCTGTATGAGGAAATGGGCTGTAGCAGGAACCTCGGAGCAGCAGCTGGAATGGCAGGGGTGGGCAGACCCCGGGTAGCAAACAAAGAGTAGAAGAAACTCTACAGCTGTAGCAGGAGCCTCAGAGTGTCCTGGCAGGCATGGGGTGCTGGGTTACAGTGTATCAAAAAACCTGGGCCAGTGGCAGAAAAACGGTAGGGCTGGGCATCGGCAGCAGGGCTCCTGATTGCATCCCGGAGAGGCTCCCTCAGAGGGGAAAGGGGCTTGGGGTTCCGGGTTTTCCTCTGAGACACTCGAGCAGATGGTGAGGGTCCTTTTCAGTAAGGTAGGGTGTTAATAAGGTCCCAGTTCAACAGCTGCTCTTATGAGCGAAGGCTCACCCAGGATAGAAGCAGTGGAAAGACAAAAGCTCCACAGGGGCAGCGAATCCGCTGGGCAGCAATGGTCTGTCCCCCTCAGATCCTGAGAGAGAGTGAGAGTAAGAGAGAGAGAGAGCAGAAAGGCCCAGCCCCTCACCCCCCAGATAAAATCTCTGCTCTTCCAAAAGAAAGCTCCTCAGCTACAAGAGTGCAGCTGCACCCTTCCCCCTACATTGGCAACTTCTTTTAAGTACCAGTCGTTATCATCTCTTAGCAACAAATGAGAGAAAATTTCCTTAGAGAAAAATAGAAAAAAATCCAAACTTTCAACAAAAAGCTACACAAACTTTCAGGGCAGAAGTCCTACACACACCCTGGAAACATGTGGGGCTATTCCATGAAGTTTGGATGTGAATTTTGTGGTTACTTTTCCAGGAACTGGGGGAAAGGACTCTATGTGTACTCCATCATCAGTTTGGTCGTAAGTTACATTGACTCCTAATCTATACTATTTCTGTTCTAGCTGTAATATAGGTACCTTTTATCGTCCACTGTATTTTTATCTACTAGTAGTTCTTTTTATTTTATCCTGTTGTGAAAAATGCATATTATATGATTGGCTCTTCACAAAATATTAAAATGAATACTATATGTGTTATATTAGAAAGTTATGCTGTATTAATCTCTTTTAAGTAGTGCTGTATTAATTTTTTAAGTAGTGTGGTAAATATAGTTTTTAGGCTATAGCATAATATTAAAATAGAAACTATGTGATGTAAGATACTTTTTGTAACTATTGAAAGAAATGGAAAAAATAATCAAGAAATTCTTTGCGTTGTCCTATTTGGATAGAGATAACAGCAACAAGACACCAAGATCTCAAGAAAAGAATTATTACCTCCTTATCAGGAACGCTCAGACTTCGAGGAGCCAAGAAAATTGATTTTCAAGATGAGGGGGGGGAAGCTAAAATTAAGCAGAAACACCCTAGTTTGAAAGGAATGTTTGAATCATGTATGAGATATATGAATATGCAATAGGCTACTGCTTTTAAGGGGTAATCCTTTGTTAGCAAGGTGTACTTTGAGGAAGAGTGCAAGGCACAGTTCTTTGCTTTTTAGTGTCTCATTATCCTAATTTTTATTACTATTTTCATTACTATCAAACATCTAAAATTTTGACAGAAGTGAATGGTGTTTTTCACACTGTGTAGTAAGTAGTCTGTTTAAAGCCTTATGTCTGGTAATCTTGTGTCTATTCAATAAATAATTCATTTATAATAGACCTAATTGGCCATTCTTAAGAACTTGTGAGCGAGAACCATTTGGAGTGCAGGCCACCTCAAACAGAGCTACTGCCAGAAATCTGAGTCAAAGCTCTTGTCTCCATTTGTAACAATACACCATAGCCATGTGATGAAAACTATGTCCCATATGTGAAAAATGCATATTATAAGATTGGCTCTTCGCAAATATTAAAATGAATACTATATGTGTTATGTTTGAAAGTAATGTTGTATTGATCCTTTTTTTGTAATATTGTATTAATATTTTTTAAGTAGTGTAGTAAATATAGTTTTAGGTTATAGTGAAGCGATATGCGGAATAAATAGACTCTAAACCTGGTGTAGTTATGAAGTGGGTATGTATGTCAGCGCCCGACACAAGTGAGATAGCTCTCCGAAAACTTGTGCCCCGAGCCTCAGTCTGACCCACATCTTTATTCACAAAGGTGTTCCATATGAAATACATTAAACAACTTTTCCACGCATATTCAACCCCTGGTCCCACCTGTCCTCGCCTCTCATGCTAAATAGGTCCACGCCCTTCTAGGCATGGCATGGTTTGCCATAGTTGTCTTGCGGGGGTGGGGGGGGTGGGGGGTCTTTGGTGGTCTCTTGAGGCTGAAGATTGTGGTCTTCTTCATGGTTGAACTTTTGAACTTTTCCTCTTTGGGCATGCACTTTTGGTCCTTTGGTGCTTATCTGAGTGCATCTGTCAGTCTCGATAGGCGTGGGGACACAGGAGCCTCTTTATCTGGGTTCTTTGCATCCTCGGTCCTTTATGGTATTGTTCTTTATGCAAGAGGCTTCAGAAATTTGCATTTTCTTATGCCCTTTGTACAATGGCAGAGGTTTCTTAAGTAAATGGTTAAAATGTAACATATAACTCTACAAGCTAGAATATAAATGCTTAATTCATTTTGTTAACTTAAGTGAACTCCAAAAATCTCTGTTTCAATAGCATAATATTAAAATAGAAGTTATGTGATGTAAGATATCTTTTTGTGACCAGCACCAGGAATGGATAAGATAACCAAGAAATTATTCACATAGAGATAACAGCAACAGGCCACCCCAAAAATATCTCAAGACAGGATTTATGGCCTCTTTATTGGACCGTGCAGACTTTTTCCAGACACCCCAGAGCTGAAAGGATTGATTTACAGGATGAGGGGGAGAACTGACAGAAAATAGAGAAATTCCTAGTTTGAGAGGAATATTTGCATCATGTATGAGATATATGAATATACAATGGGCTATGGCTTTTAAGGGTTATTCCTTTGTTAGCGGACATGCTTTCTTGAGGAAAGCATCCGGGCTTCCGTAATTCTTTGCTTTTTATTGTCCTTTATTGCCCTAACTCTGATTGTCTAAATTCTTATTACTATAATTTTTATTACTATTTTTTATAACTATTTTATTACTATTAAACTTTTAAAAATTTTAAACAAGTGATTGGCGTTTTTCACACATATAACTTGCTGTATTCATATCTGCTTTAACACAGCTCTACCCTCAGCAGGTACTGGTAGCATGTACAGTAAGATCCACCTACAGAATGGAGGTGCCTAGATGTCAACTTAAGCTTAGATACACAATACTCATACATTTAGAACAGCAACTTACTAACTAGCATCTTCCCAGTAATATTCTGAAGAGAGGAGGATTTTGTTTATTATATCTATGCAGCACAATTTGGTCTCAGTGTTCAAACTCAGTTATGACAAGTTCCTCCTGCGTTATCAGCTGGCCATGGTCTTTTTAATGTTCAGCACCTCTCTGCCATACAAATCACCTCTGCAGGATCAGCTACATGTTGCAAGATAGATGTCTTTGCTCTGAAGTACTTTATTTTATACAGCTGTCAAGTTAAAACCTTTCTGCAAGATACCCTGAAGCAGGAGCAGATTATCTCTGGAGTTATGTTCTTCAGGAGTTAGCATTGCCTGGCATGTCAGCTAACACTGGGGCAATTTTATGCCTGAGGTGCTCTTGTCCTCCTTTCTGTCCAAGGCTCCGACAGTCTTCCTACCTCCAGACTGGCCATGGTGATGCATCATCATGGCAGAGGCTTTCAGCTCATCAGCAAAAAGAAATTGAGGGTTTTCTGAGGCCACTATTCAGGTTCTTCCTGAGCTTATCTCTGAGTCCCAGGGATAAAAGAGAAGACTTTTTAAAAAGAGTAAAATGCTTGCAGATAGCACAGTTGTGGTAGCAGACTCCAGATGATGGGGATGCAAGGATAACTCTAAGCCATTCTGATACCAAAAGGGTTAATTCAAATTTTACTCTGCCTGTGAACTTATAGCAGAAAAACAAGGCATGCCAAAACTGCTTTCCCAGAAAGGACAGTTGGAAGATAAGAAGAACGCATCTGGCTCAAGAATATAGTGATAGACAAAAACAAGGACTGAATCTGGGAACTCGGAGTAGGTTTTATGGTAACACGGAAATTGTAATATGCATGTAACTACTATATATAGGCAGCACTCTTGTAAAATCATGTCTGTGTAAGGTTAGCAGTATCCCCCATTGGACCTTGAGCCTGAATAAATGATGCCCTCTTTAACACAACATTAGTGTCAAGGAGTCTTAGTCCAATATTTTGGAGATTTGGTGACAGTGACAGTAATTGTCACCCCAGATGAGACCTCAGCCTTGAGCTTTGGCATATTCGTGGTGAACAGTCCAGCTGGCTCCAAGGGATTCTTGGGGAGACTGTAACTTCTGACCATCCGGACCTTGGAGCAAGATCTCTGAGTAAGTAAAGGCATAATTTAAATTTTTTATCTTGGGATTATTGACAAGGGGTACAAATCTCCACATGGAGTTACTGGTAAGGAGGTTCAAGTCCCCCAGAAAAGGGTTTGAGACCCTGGGTAAGCTTATCAATGGAGAGGGAGTTCCCTCCCCTCGGGGAGTACTGAAAAAGTATTAGGGGTTCAAGACCCCTGGGGAAGAAAAAAAAAATGGAGGTTCAAGTTCCCTGGTAATATCAGAAGTTGTCCCCAGGAGGTAACATCAAAATGAGCTCGTAGTTTTGCTGTCCCACAGTGTGCTGCTGCAGTTTTGACTTGGGCAGAGAAAAAAACCACCAGGCTCAATATACAACTGGAGCCTGTCCCCAGCCTGGGCAGGAGTCTCTTTTGTCATTAAATGTGTTCAATTCCTTTGTATTCTTTGCATTCTTGAACTCTGCGGGTGTTTGTGTGAGAGTGGTGTGTTAATTTGGGTCTGCTGGCATATGACCACGGGCATGCCAGTGATATAAATATTTCTTTACTGTTGATTTAATGTTTTCTGGGGTTTTGGAGTATTATTGGATGTTGCTTTATTTTTGTGTGCACAGTCAAAATCGCGTTTGTGAGTGAAGTCGTTTGTGGACTTGGAGCATCCACTTGTGTCGGTCATAGTAATTGCAGGTTTGGTGGTCCCCCTTCTCTCCTCCCTTCCCTGTTACAAATCTGGGAACACCATTACACCATTTTGAGGTAATAGCTTGTGTACTTGTAATTATTGAATATGGGGGAGGTTTCTTCTAAAACTAAGGCGAGGCATGATATTCCAAATTCTCCATTGAATGTATATTGAACCACTGAAAAATGATAGGAGGAGACACACTAAGTAAACCTAAACCTAAACTAATCCAGTATTGTAATCAATGGTGGTCAGTATATAAACTAGACCACCAAGCTAAATGACCAGAAAATGGTACCCTAAATCACAACACCATTTTACAATTGATACTGTTTTGTAGAAGAAAGGGTTAGCAAAAAGAGAATGAGCAGGAGATAAGAATGAGAAAGTGGGAAGAGGGTAAGCAGAAAGTAAAAAGCAGAAAGAGGATGAGCAGGAGAGGGGTAAACAAAGTGATAGCTATCAAGGAGATGGAAAAGGAAAGGGAGGAGAGAAAGAAAAGTAGCTGCAAAGGGAAAGATGAAGTGATGCAATGCTAATAGTCGCCCTGCAGAGGGCAGCATCTAATCGCAGAGCAGGGAGAGGCCCTGCCCTGTGAGGATTGAAGGCAAATCAGTGTGCATATTGTAAAGGTTTTGGGCACTGAAAACACAAATATCCCTGTAAGTAGAAGGGGGGCATCCCCTGGTTACCATAGAGCTAGGGAAAGAGAAAACTGACTTTTAATAGACACTAGAGCTACTTAGCATTAAATACAAACCAAAGAAAAGTAGGCTAAGAAACTGTAAATGTTGGTGCAGCAGGGAAAGCAGGAAAACAAACTCCACTATTTTTAAATATGGCAAAAGATGAATAGCACATCAATTTTTATATATGCTGGAGTGCTTGATTCCTCTTTTGGGAAGAGACCTAGTCTCAGATTATATTTAAAGATGGAGAAGTACATTTATTTGTATATAAGACTAAAAAGCTATCGAGGCAAGAATTTTTATGTTGCAGGGAATACCAGAACTAGACAATTCTGGAGGAATACTGAAAGTCATAGAAAATGCAGTAACACCCTTGGTTTGAGCCAGAGGAACTCCAGGATGTTCCCGATGAGCTCAGCCTGTAAGCGTTACCCTAAAATCTGGATCAAAACCAGTAAGGCAGAAACAATATCTTTTTAAATTAGAAGCTAGAAGGGGAATAGAGAGTTTAGTAGAGAACTTCAGGGAATTTAGATTAGTGATAGAATGTGAATCAGAATATAACACTCCCATTTTGCCAGTTAAAAAGCCTGGGAGAGACAAATACAGATTAGTACAAGACCTACAAGCAATTAATAAATAGTTCAGGATATCCACCCTGTTGTAGCCAATCCTTTATATCTTGGAAACTGAAATGAACAGGGCTAATGCCTTTATTAATGTTCAGCTCTTTATTAAAAAGATCAGCTGGGCAGGGGTCCCGAACGGAGCTCGCCCCCGTTGTTGTAGCTTTCCCAGGTGGCCAAAAGGAAGGAGGAGTGCAGGGTCTGTCACTGAAGTCCAGAGCCGCAGGTGTCCCTTCTTCCCTGTGGCACAACCGGTGGCCAAAGGGTGAGGAGGCATGGCATGCAGAGTCTGTTGCTGAAGTCCAGAACAACAGCTGTCCCCACTCCTTCCCTGGTGGCAGCCCCAGGGAGCTCTGTCTCTTCTGGCTTCACTTGCCCCAGCCTACTCTAGTCTAGTCACTTTTAGGTGATGGTGACTGGTAAAAGTCAATCAGGGGTTGTGTTTCCCTCTTCCTCAGCTAGGGCATTTGTCTATCCCCCACTACTGTGTTTAGTTCCTTATTTAAGGGTGTCTTTATCCCCAAAAAATACTCCCATGATCCCAGGGGGTTTTCTTATTTGCATGTTAGTCCCAGAATGTTGGTGTGGTGGAAGGAAGGCAGATTATCTCTAGGTAGTTTAGAGAAAACAAACAGAGCAATTAGCTAATTAACATTTCAATATCGGTAGCCAGCAGTCATTCCAGTGTTGCCATGGGAACTAGGAAGGCCCTGCCCGCCTCTCTGGGGAACACCTGGAAACTTTGTTCATTACAGTAACAACCCTTATGGAATATCATCAATGGTTTAAAGTAATAGATTTGAAGGATGTCTTTGTTATAAATGAAAATTTGTCCAGCCAAATTAAAAATGAAATAAAAATAATTTTATTTATGATTAAGATCTATCTCGCCAGCCACAAGGGAAAAGGCAGCGCCGAGCCCGGGATCAGTGCTGTGTGAGTGACAGACAGGACGCCTCACAGCAGAGGTTCCTCTAGACACCCACACCACCCTCTCGGACCCGCGGTTCTTATAGGAAATTTTCCGCCCGAGGCGAGGATTTCAGCCATCCGCCTATTCTTTCCATTCAGAGTTCCCCATATTCATAAAGTTCTTTTCTCTAGGCCAAGTCCAAACAATCCAAGTCCAGGTGTGGACGATCTTGCGGATGGAGTTACAGGAACTGTGGCTTTCAGATGTATCAGCCCGGAGGTTTCCAAAGATTTCAATCTTGAGTCGTTACCGGGATGATCAGCTTCCAGGTGTCCCGGTATCAGTTCCTGGAACAGCCCATCTCCAAGCGAGCCACATGTATTAGATTGTAAATGAGACATCGTTTGGCTTAGGTGGAACCCGAATATGGGGGGTGGCTGGCTGCGGCACTGGCGTGTGCTTTTACATTAAACTAAACATTTTATATAGTGAAACATATTTAATATAACAATATTCCAGAGGCGCAAATTATAACCATCTATATCACCTTCTTTCACATACCTCTCAATAAGCAAAGTTAGAGCATTTTTGCCTTTTAATGGGAAAATCCCCAAACCAGCTGAAAGACTCAGTTTACCCCGACTATATAACCACAAGGATTTTAAAATAGACCAACAATTTTTGGGAATCAATTGGCAAAAGAATTAGAGACCTGGAAGAAGGGTTGGTCTTGCAGTATATGGATGACATCTTACTAGAAACTGAAACTAATGAAAACTCTATGGATTTGACTATCACTCTTCTAAATATCCTAGGCCAAGGAGGCTACTAAGTATCTCAGAAAAAAAGCTCAAATCATGAGGCAGCAAGTTACCTACCTAGGGTTTGAAATTATTCCAGAACAACAGAAATGGGGAACGGACAGAAAAGAAGCCATCTGCCAGGTACCACAACCTGTGACTGCCCTAGATTTCAGAGCATTCCTGGGTGGGATAGTGTAGATTGCGGGTCTCAAATTAAGGAGGCCCTGGAAGGCCTGAGAGTGAACATGCAATCTGTAGCTTTAAGATGGCCCTGATGTCCAACAAAGCCTTTTGAGCTTTTTGTGCATGAATGACAGCACCTAGATCTTGGAGTTCTGGCTCAGAAGGTAGAAGACTTCAAAAGGCCAGTGGGGTACTTTTCAAAACAACTCAACAACATTAGCCAGCAATGTCCTGGATGCCTGTGAGCTGTAGCAGCAACTGTTCTCCTCATCTAAGAGGCCAGGAAATTGACTTTGGGACAAAAGATAATAGTATACACTTTGCACACAGTAACCGCTGTATTAGGCCAAAAAGGGGAGGCACTGGCTTTCCCTGAGCTGTATGCTGAAATATCTGTTTTAATGGAGCAAGAAGATGTGGAGTTGAAAGTAACCCCAGTGGTAAATCCAACCCAATTCCTAAACACCCCGATGCAAGAAGAGCAGCTAACCTATGATTGCTTACAGATGTAAGTCGACCAGACCTACAAGATGCAACTATAGAAGATCCAGAGATAGATGGAAGTAGCTTGGTGCAAGATGGAAAACAAAGAACTGGCTTTGTAGTAGTCTGGTCAACCAAGATAATAGAAGCTGCACCCCTGCCCACGGACACCTCAGCACAAAGGGCAGAGCTCATAGCTCTGCAAAGAGCCCTGGAATTGGTAGCAGGAAAAAGAGTAAACATATGGACCGACTCAAAATATGATTTTAGCATTGTTCATGCCCATGGAGCTATATGGAAAGAGGTCTATTAACAGCACAGGGATCTCCAATTAAATATAAACAAGGAATATTGTCCCTTCTCGATGCTATCCAACTGCCTAGAGAAGTGGCTGTACTACACTGCAAAGTACACCAACGTGGGGTTTCCGGAATTCATGTAGGAAATAGACTTGCAGATAAAGCTGCACAAGAGGTTGTGCAACAAGGCATCCTGGCATTATTACCTGAGAAAGCTATTTCACTCCCAGAAGTCAACCCTGGATATAGTCAAGCAGATTTAAAATTAGCTACTTATCTAAAAGTCCAGAATAAAGAGGGTGGATGGCTAGTGATTCCCAACAATCAGGTTATAGTCCCACAACTTATATTACAAATTGTAAAGAAGAAACACCAGCAAACTCACTGGAGAATCAATGCTATGGCGACTGGTCTATGGACTCAGATACTCAGTGTCTATATGACAAAAATTGTCAAGTCTGTTACAGAAAAATGTCCAATATGTCTTAAAAGAGGAGACATTCCCAGAGATTACTGTTAAATTGATTTTTCAGAATTACCACATCAACATGGATAGAGGTATCTCCTAGTGTTAGTGGCTTTTCTGGGTGGCCAGATGCTTTCACCTGCTGCACCAACAAGGCTAGAAAAGTCACGAAGGTACTCTTCAAAGAAATCATACCCAGGTTTGGAGTGCCTATAGGTATGTCATCTGATAGAGGACCTCATTTTATATCTGAAGTGTTACAGCAGCTTAGTGAGTAGTTAGGTATTAGTTGGGATTTGCATACTCCATGGAGACTGCAATCTAGCAGAAGGGTTGAGTGAATGAATCAATCTTTAAAGAGACAAATTAGTAAAATGTGTAAGGAAACTTGTTTGAAATGGCCACAGGTGTTACCACTAGCTTTGATATGAATTAGAATACAACCTCAAACTAACCTGAAGGTGAGCCCATGTGAGTTGATGTTTGGGAGACCATATTGTGTTACAACTTTCCCTGAATCCAACCCTGTATCTGAAGAACAAATTTAGAATCAAGAAACAGAGCAATATTTAGTTCTGTTAGGGAAATCCTAGAATGAATAAAAGAGTTTATCATTCGCACAGAACTTCTTACCCCAGATACACTAGTTTGTTCATTTCAGCCTGAGGATCAAGCATACATCAAGACCTGGAATTTGGAACCACTTCAGGAGGGTAGAAAGAACTTTATGTAGTTCTGTTAACTACAAGAACAGCAGTGAAAGTAAAAGGACTTAACTCCTGGATTCACTGCATCTGAATGAAGACAGCTCTCGACTCAGAGTGGACAGTGGAAAACACTGGACCTCTGTGGCTGACAATTTCAAAGATATCTGTAGACAACTAGTGAAATGTATAGGCTAATGTTTATGGGAATATTTTTTATTTTTAGGTGGGGGTGTGGAAGAAAATTTAATATTGACTTTAATCCAAGGGTTTGGTAAAATGCACAATCTTTCCAGCATTACAGCCTGCCTCCCTGTCCCTGGTTTGGCAGGGGAACCTATTCCTTGGAGAATTAGCCCTATAGATCTGCCAATGGTAATTCAATAAGACAATCTAACTAAGGCAATAGCAAAAGCAAGCAACACACACTATTTGGATGAGAGAGTTGTAGGTGTTGGGGAGATGGTCTTCTTGAGGATCCAATAGCTTGGAGGCCAAGAGATGATAGAATTATTTTTGGAAAGGAAAAAGATAAGGACGGCCCAACAGGGTCTCATAGTCTTCACCAACATTTTGTGGATTTCACCTTCGCAGCCTCAGGAGGGCAAGCAGCCAGGCTTTTAGATTTATGTGTTACTAAGAATTACACCCAAAATGTTTCAGACTGGTCAGAAAGTCAAACCCTCCAAAGCAAGCCTCATACTTGGACAAAGCCCTTAGAATGATGATGGAAATACTTATGAAAGGTAAAATGGTGGCTGAATTAGGGAATCACACCTATGTATAATTAAGTGAAAATCAGTGGAGGAGAAAAATAAAACCATGAAAGTTGGTCCAACAGCATAAGCTTGATGGCCAAATTAGTTCTAAATTGTAATAATAAACCTTTAGATTGTGTTAAATCTTTGGAAATTCCTCCCCCAGGTTACACTCTTTGGGCTACTTTGGAAGGATACTGGACCACTCACTTCATGCTTGAACCAACCACCATGCAAGTTACCTTAGGGTTATTAACCTTATGTCCAACATGGAAAAGCAGCCGCAAAAAAGCCCAATACTGGAATAAGGTAAGAAGAGACAGAAGATGGATGGACAGGGCCTTCAGCTACAACACAGCTTGAATGGGCTCTACAGAGTTTTCTCTTACCTGGAATGTACTAGTTTAAAGCAGAGATTCCAAGTCAGAACTACAGTTTAATAGTGTCCCAGAGTGATGACATGGTGCTTGTATCCCCAATCATGTTTCTGTTTATGCTTGATGTTATATTCTGTGCCTTCAGGACTGGCTCCGAAAAGTGAAGGTTTGTTTTGTCTTGTTATCAGCCGGTTCACCTCCCCCCATGGTCTGTGTCTAGGAGACAGGATAGTACTTGCTTCCTTGATTCCTTGCTTACTTTCGTTTTGCTCTCGCCCCTGCTTTTTGCTTTTGACCTTGCTTTTGCTTATTAGTTAGTTTAGCTAGGCAGTCCAATTTTTTCCCTGGACTGTTTTTCTTTCTTTTCCCTGAATACCATTTGAACCTGCTCTGGACTGGTACCTGGGAAACATCGTGAAACACTGAGAGCCTGCATTTTGTGACCTGCAGCAACCATCCCCAGTGCCGGAGACCAAGAACTGGGCGACCACTCCCAGGAAAGACTTTCTGAATTTGTCATCTCTTCAGAGTGGTGAATGAGTTTTTGTCATCTGGTGGTGCTGTTTTTGTGCTGGGGAGTGTTTCTGTCTGTTAAATAAACAGGTTTTTTTCCACTTCTCTCCAAGGAAATTCTTCCAGGAAATTCTTCCAGAAACAGGTGGGGGGGGGGGGGGGAGGGGACGTGGGGGGTTTGCTTTCTGGGGGCTCCTCCTGGAGGTTTTGTCCCAAATTTGCCCTAAACCATGACAAATATTTTGGCACCCAAATCGTGGGGCTTGAAAGAGTGGAAAAAACCCTGCTCTAAATGTATTTTGGTTGCAATTACTTTGTGCTGGTATAGAGCAGTTTGTAGTTATGTTGTTTGAATTCATAATGTCTCTTGGGGTGGAGGCTTGCATGTGTTTCTGGTCCCTAGAGTTTTTTGAGGTCTTAATACCTCTATGGTCCCTAGGTTTATTTTCTTATCCAGAAATAGCTCTGGTATTGTCCCTAATACGTAGTTTTTGCAGTAGAGGGGCACGGACCAGAATATCCATTGGTCTAGGCTTGGTTGTAATGGCTTGCAGGAGGTTTATAAGGGACTGGAGTCTGTTCCAGGAATGTATGGTTCATGGTTATGGTTGTGCACCCAGTTTGTTAGAGGAGAAGCAGGGAATGAGGCTTTTCAGCCTTTGCTTTCCTTTTTCTCCTCTGAATCTGTTACATCCGTATTGGAGAATGTTCAGTTTCCCCTGAATGTTAAAGAGACCATCTTTTTGGTATTTAATCAGGTAAGCTTTCTCTATACAGTCTGCAGTTTCTCTAGAATGGGGGCTGAGATTTCCAGAGAGGCTGATGAGACCCCTGACCCAGGAGTAGACGCAGGCGTGGGAAATCCTGAGTGGTGTGGGAAATGGGAGGATATGGGCCAAATACTAAAGGAATTTTCTGACCCTATAGTCTGGGACTTTCCATGTGAACAAATTCAGAACCCAGATGAGGTGGCAAAGTACCTGAAAGAGAAGTGCCATGATAACCCTAAGGAGAAAAAGATCATTGCAGTGAGCTGGGCCCTGGCATATGCTTTTCGCACCCTGCTAGATACTGTAGGGCAGCAGACAGAGGAAGGGGGGCAGGGAGATAAACCAGCAGCTATCCCAGTCACTCAGACTGCAGCCAACACCCCAGGCTCAAAGCCAGCAGCTAAACCAGGCAGTAAGCCTCAACCAATGGCTGTTTCTGCTAGCATGAGAAGTGGAAAATGCACAGACAAGACCGATCGACCAGTGGATGACGATGATGATTATGATGCAGGAGAAGCACCCTCAACGCCTCCTGACATAAAATCAGGAGTCAAAGCAACTGGTACAAGATCAGAGGGCAATATTGAGTCCTTTTCCCTAAAGGACCTCCGTGGCCTAAGAAAGGATTACGCTTGATGTTCTGATGAGTCTATAATTAGTTGGTTGGTCCGTCTTTGGGATGCTGCAGGCGAGGCTACAATTCTGGATGGCACTGAAGTGAGGCATTTGGGATCCTTGTCACATGAGTCTGTCATCGACCAAGGAATGATGAGGGGGGCTAACCCTCACAGCCTCTGGGCACGGGTCCTGGAAAGTGTAGCACAAAGACACTTGTGTGCAGACGATCTTTATATGCAGCAGACCCAGTGAAAGACTATAGAACAAGGGATCCAACGCCTGAGAGAAATGGCAGTGGCAGAGATTATCTTCTCAGATGACATAACTACTAGGAATCCGGACTTGGCACCATGTACATCTGTGATGTGGCGAAAAATTGTATGGCTTGGGCCACATGAATACGCTTCTGCTTTAGCAATAATGAAGCGGGATGAGAGGGATGAGACCGTGCTTGATATGGCGAAGAAGCTCTGAGCATATGCAGATGCTGTACATGGCCCAACAAATGCCAGAATCGCAGCAGTGGAAACAGGTCTGCAGAAATTAGAAGACAAGATAGAGGAGAATAATAAGAAACTCAGGGAGGGGATTTAAGAGGACCTTCTCCAAGTCTCGGAAGTACAAATTAGAGGCCCTGGTATCCAACGCAGACGTTCCCCAGATGGGGAGAGAAGGTGCACCCCACGAGCTGACTGGTGGTTTTTCCTGCGTGATTGCGGAGAAAACATGAGGAGATGGGATGGAAAATCTCCTGCTGCTCTGGCACAAGGGTGTGTGAATTGAAGGAAGGCAAGACTCAGAGAGGAAGTTCCACCAAAAGGAAAGCAGCTCCAGTTGCCCGTAGCCAAACTGCCAGGTATGATTATGATGATGACATGTCTGATCCCCTTGAAGGAACCTCTAAGACATATGCCCACGGAAAGAAGGATAAACAGGCTTAGAGGGGCACTGCCTCTGGCCAGATAGAGGCGAGGGAAAACCGTGTTTTCTGGACTGTGTGGATTCGTTAGCCTGGCACATCAGAACCACAAAAATATAAGGCTTTGGTCGATACTGGTGTGCAATGCACATTAGTCCCATCAAGACATGTGGGGGCAGAACCTTTCCCCATCATTGGCATGACAGGGGGATCACAGGACTTTACCTTGGTGGAAGCTGAGGTAAGTCTGACTGGATATGAGTGGAAAAAATACCCTATTGTGACTTGCTCAGAGGCCCCATGCATTTTGGGCATAGATTACCTCCGAAGGGGGTATTTTAAAGACACAAAAGGACTCAGGTGAGCATTTGGGATAGCAGCTGCAGTGACAGAGGGCATCCAGCAATTGAACACCTTGCCTGGACTGTCCGAGAATCCAACTACAGTAGGACTTCTGAAGGTAGAAGAGAAAAGGGTACCAATTACCACTTCAACATTGCATTGCCGACAGTACAGAACAACTCGAGATGCTGTGGTTCCCATCCATAAGATGATTCGAGAGCTGGAGAGCCAAGGGGTGGTCAGCAAAACCTCCTCACGCTTCAACAGCCCCATTTGGCCTGTGCATAAATCTGAAGGAGAATGGAGATTGACTGTGGACTACCGTACCTTGAATGAAGTGTCTCCACAACTGAGCGCTGCTGTGCCAGACATGCTGGAACTCCAGTACAAGCTGGAGTCCAAGGCAGCAAAGTCGTATGCCACTATTGACATTGCCAATACATTTTTACTCCATTCCTCTGGCAGCAGAATGCAGGTCTCAGTTTGCCTTCATGTGGAGGGGAGTGCAGTATACCGGGAACCGACTGCCCCAGGGGTGGAAGCACAGTCCCACCATCTGCCATGGACTGATCCAGACTGCACAAGAAAAGGGTGAGGCTCCAGAACATCTACAGTATATTGATGATATCATTGTGTGGGGGAACACAGCAGCAGAAGTGTTTGAGAAAGGAGAGAAAATCATCCAAATCCTCCTGGAAGCTGGTTTCGCCATCAAGAAGAGTAAAGTTAAGGGACCTGCTCGAGAGATCCAGTTCTTGGGAGTGAAGTGGCAATATGGACAGCGTCAGATTCCTATGGATGTCATCAACAAGATCACAGCTATGTCCCCACCAACCAATGAGAAGGAAATGCAAGCTTTCTTAGGTGACATAGGCTTTTGGAGAATGCACATTCCTGAGTACAGTCAGATTGTGAGCCCTCTTTACCTGGTCACCCACAAGAAGAGTGATTTCCATTGGGGCCCTGTGCAGCAACAAGCTTTTGCCCAGGTTAAGCAGGAAATTGCTCATGCAGTAGCCCTTGGCCCAGTCAGGACGGAGCCAGACGTGAAGAACGTGCCCTACTCTGCAGCTGGGAGCCATGGTCTGTCCTGGAGCCTTTGGCAGAAGGTGCCTGATGAGACTCGAGGCCGACCATTAGGATCTTGGAGTCGGAGCTACAGAAGGTCTGAAGCTAACTGCACCCTAACAGAGAAGGAAAACTTGGCCGCCTACAAAGGAGTCCAAGCGGCCTCAGAGGTAATTGGTACAGAAGCACAACTCCTCCTGGCACCCCGTGTACCAGTGCTGGGGTGGATGTTCAGAGGAAAGGTTCCCTTCACCCCCCATGCCACCACTGCTACATGGAGCAAGTAGATTGCTCTCATCCCGCAGTGCACCAGTATTGGTAAACTGAATCGCCCTGGGATTTTGGAAACAGTTACAAATTGGCCTGAAGGTGAAAGTTTTTGTGTTACAGATGAAGAACAAGAACCAGTGATATGGGCTGAAGAAGCTCCACCATATAGCCAATTTCCAGCAGAGGAAACACACTATGCCCTTTTCACTGACGGTTCCTGTCGCATCGTAGGGATGAATCGGAAGTGGAAAGCAGCCGCATGGAGCCCCACATGATGGGTCACAGAGGCCACTGAAGGAGAGGGTGGATAAAGTCAACTTGCTGAACTCAAAGCCGTTCAACTGGCCCTAGACATTGCAGAAAGGGAGAAGTGGCCAAAGCTCTACCTCTACCCTGATTCATGGATGGTAGCCAATGCTCTGTGGGGATGGCTGGAGAGATGGAAAGAGGGTAACTGGCGGTGTAGAGGAAAACCAATTTGGGCTGCTGAAGAATGGAAAGACATTGCTACCTGGGCAGAGAAACGACCTGTGAAGGTTCGCCATGTAGATGCCCATGTCCCCAAGAGTAGAGCTAATGAATAGCAGCAAAACAATCAGCAGGGAGATCAGGCTACAAAGATAGGGATGTCAAAGATAGACTAGGATTGGCAACACAAGGGGGAGTTGTTCCTAGCATGATGGGCCCATGATGCCTCAGGCCAGCAGGGTGCAGAGGCCGCCTATAAGTGGGCACGCGATCCCGGGGTGGATTTAACCATGGACAGTATTTCTCAGATTATCCATGACTGTGAGATGTGTGCTGCCATCAAACAGGCCAAGCGAGTGAAGCCCCTATGGTATGGTGGGCGGTGGTCCAAGTACAAGTATGGGGAGGCCTGGCAGATTGACTACATCACACTGCCCCAAACATACCAAGGCAAGCACTACGTGCTCACAATGGTGGAAGCCACCATGGGATGGTTGGAAACCTACGCTTTGTCTCCTGCTACAGCCTGTAACACCATCCTGGGCCTTGAAAAGCAGGTCCTTTGGAGGCATGGTACCCCTGAGAGGATTGAGTCACACAATGGGACTCATTTCAAGAACAGCCTTATCAACACCTGGGCTAGGGAACATGGCATTGAGTGGGTGTCCCATATCCCCTACCATGCACCAGCTGCAGGCAAAGTGGAGAGGTACAATGGACTGTTAAAAACCACCTTGAAAGCACTGAGTGGGGGATCTTTCAAGAACTGGGAGCAGCATTTAGCAAAGGCCACCTGGTTAGTTATCACCCGAGGTTCCACCAACTGAGCAGGTCCTGCCTAGGCTGAGTCCCTGAATATAGTAGACGGAGATAAAGTCCCAGTGGCACATGTCAGAGGTTTGTTGGGGAAGACAGTGTGGAGCAAATCTGCCTCGAGTACAAACAAACCCATTAGTGGGATTGTCTTTGCTCAGGGACCACGTTGCACATGGTGGAAAATGCAGAAAGATGAAAGAACACAATGTGTACCTCAGGGAGATCTGATTGTGGGGTGAGACTCATATGCAAATATCACTGTTTGCTGAATGCTACTACAATTGTCTGTACATTAAACCACACAGACATGAGACAGAAGGAAATGTGCACGTGTTGAAGGTTTGAGCAAGTGAGATGGAAGGAAATGTGTCTGAGTAAGTGAAAGATGGAAGTTTTTATGTGAATAAATGCATGATGTTTGGTAGTATGTTGACGATATGGAGATAAGGGGTGGAATGTCCTGGGGTGATGTTATGGTGCTTGTATCCCCAATCATGTGTTCTGTTTATGCTTGATGTTATATTCTGTGCCTTCAGGACTGGCTCCGAAAAGTGAAGGTTTGCTTTGTCTTGTTATCAGCCGGTTCACCTCCCCTCATGGTCTGTGTCTAGGAGACAGGATAGTACTTGCTTCCTTGCTTACTTTCGTTTTGCTCTCGCCCCTGCTTTTTGCTTTTGCCCTTGCTTTTGCTTATTAGTTAGTTTAGCTAGGCAGTCCAATTTTTTCCCTGGACTGTTTTTCTTTCTTTTTCCTGAATACCATTTGAACCTGCTCTGGACTGGTACCTGGGAAACATCGTGAAACACTGAGAGCCTGCATTTTGTGACCTGCAGCAGCCTTCCCCAGCAACGGAGACCGATAACTGGGCAACCACTCCCAGGAGAGACTTTCTGAACTTGTCATCTCTTCAGTGTGGTGAGAGAGTTTTTCTCGTGTGGTATTGTTGTTTTTGTGCTGGGGAGTGTTTCTGTCTGTTAAATAAACAGGTTTTTTTCCACTTCTCTCCAAGGAAATTCTTCCCGAACCAGGTGGAGGGGGGAGGGGCTGTGGGGGTTTGCTGTCTGGGGAGGCTCCTCCTGGAGGTTTTGTTCTAAATTTGCCCTAAACCAGGAAAAATATGAAAATTAAAATACAGGCAGAAAACACTGTCTTAAACCAACAGAGTCGGGATGCTACCTGGCATCCTGCTTGTCAGGGTTGTGGTAGCAGTTCGATTAAATGGTGGCTGCAGTCCTGATGGAGTGGTTTTGTTGAAGTAGTGATCCTATAGAAAGGTCTGGTCTTCACCTGAAGGTCCAGTGATAGCTCTTGTTCTCTGGGAATTTGGTAAGTATTACTACTCGTGCTGTTCCAAACCTCATATTATATCCAGGTGGTAATGCTTGGTTCCTCCCCCTGAGCAGAGCATCTCACAATGGGATGATATGATTTTATGAGTCATGCAGTGAGATCTTGATGGCCCATTAATGGAGGTAGCCCCCCCAGAGGGTGTTATCAGGGATGAGTCATGGAGATAAAGAACACTGCCCCACCTGTTTTAACGGCTTATGAAGATGTTAATAGAATACATAGTTTTGGTTGCGTCTTACATTGTAACCTAAGACAAGGAGCCATGGCTCTAGAAAACGAATTTTGTTAGATAATATAACTTGGCAAGTAAGGAAACTATCTGAAGCCACAAAAAGGGGATTTCAAATTATGAATAAGCAAATACGGGAAAATACTAGACTCTCATTACAAAATAGACTGGCCTTAAACCTATTGCTGACCAAAGAACAAGGTGTTTGTGGGTATTTAAAATTAGATAGAGAACACTGCTGTGTACACATCCCAAATGTAAAAAAAATATTCCCAAAAACAACTTAACAAAAAGTGGCAAGTTGTTGAAGATAGATATGCTATCTAAAAGGCCTCTGAAATGAATGGGCTCAATAAAATTCTTCAAGGAACAGGGGGATGGTCCCTGAGAGGATGGCTGGCTGGAATACTGGAAACCATCATAATTGCAATTGTAGTAATTATTGTAGTAATTACTGGTTGTAAGTTGTGTTTGTGAAATAACTGATTGGGGTGTCATGAGAATGTATACGACTATAGATAGAAATCAGATTGAAAATTATCAAATGGCCTTGAGGAATTTGAGAAGTTTCAAAGGAGGGAATTGATACCAAAAGAGTTAATTTAATTTTTACTGCACTTGTGAGCTTTTAGCAGAAAAATAAGGCATGCAAAAACTGCTTTACAGCAAGGACTGTTGGGAGATAAGAAGACATCTGTCTCAAGAATACAGTAATAGACAAAACAAAGGACTTAATCTTGGAACTTGGTGTGGGATTTATGGTAATGGGTTAATTGTAATGTGCATGTAGCGACTGTATATAAGTAACACACTTATAAAATCACGTGTCTGCATAAGGTTAAGAGTATCTCCCATTGGATCTCAGGGCTAAATAAATGACGCCTTTTTTAACACCAAATTAGTGTTAAGGACTCTTATTCCAATATTTCAGAGATTTGGTGACAAGTTCAGAAGTTTTAAGATAAATTAAGTTTTCGGCCCTATTTTTTAATCAAAGACACTTGTGCCATTCTTTCCATGCTGTGGTGCTATATTTTAGTTAAATGGTATGCTCTGTCCCCCCCCTCAAAAATGTATGGTTTTTTCCAAGCCTGTGATCCTCCCCTGAAGTATTATGTGTCTGTAATCCCATTGGCCCAATCTGTTCCGTGCCCACTTTGAATCTCCCTGTTAAGTGTGCCGGGGGGACAGTTCGCTCTCTCTTCGCCAGCTCTCCTGGCTGGTGCTCTATCAGCCCCTCTCTCCCCCTCCCCTTTCCCCCCCTCACTCCCCCTTCCCCCCCCTCCCTCAGAAACCATGCTGCCTCCCGGGGGTAGGACCCCCAATAAACCCTCATCTAATTAGCAACCTCAGAAGCCGTGTGGAGTCTCCTTGCCTGCCTGCTGCTACCAGCGAACTTACAGCCTAGGGGGGCCCCTCTGGGGGACACCATGCTGCCTCCCCTGTAGAGTTATCTGCAAAACACATCCTTTAGGACTCACATAAAACTCACTCAAATAAGTGAGCATCAAAAGAATCTCCCCTCTGGATTAATTTTCATAAGTAACCTCACTGGAAGCAACTTGAATACATTAGTAGGTAAAGACATATAACCATGAGGCAATACAACCTCTGCATGACTCGCACGCACTCTTGCATAGCTTAGAGGCACATCTCTTCTATGTGGCTGAAAAGGTTCAGTGCTCTGAGGGACTCACTGCTATCCGAGTTACTGCAGCACAGCTGAAAGACAACTTCACTTTGCTTTAAAGAAGTTACCTGAGGTATATTTTCATCAGAAAAGTATGAAGCTTACTGAAGGCTAATTTACCTGCCTTCTGGGACAGATCTCACAGTCCTGTTGGGCTCTATGATAGGATGCAGGGACAGACATTCTTATTTTCACAATAAATTCAGGCATCTCTGGAGTTGTTGATGTGGTTACAGCACAAATGCACCTTCGGATGTTCCTGAGAATGGAGAAGAGTACTGCACACTCATTCATTTTCCCACTCAGTTGTAACAGCCATTACCACTGTGAAGCCAGGGACTGCCTGTGTAATACCCTGTTCCATACTGGACAGGAGGTACCTTCCATTAAAGCGACATAAGAAACCCATTAAAAGATAACAGTACGTGTGGATATTCTCAGTTCAGTCAGAGAGAAAAAGAGAGGGTTTTCTAACCAGGCAAGAGCCTGGGAAGCATTTGGGAAAGAATGTAAATAATAGTCTAATCTCCCTTGTTATTCACATTGTCTATAGATATGTTCTGCCACCGTGCGTCATTCACTGCACACCAATACTGTGAGATGTTTTTACTCTAAGACCAATGAAATTTGTTGTACTGTGTTTTTATATCTTTGTAACAGTTCTGTAATGGTTTGCCCCTTCACCCCCCATTTTCTCCCAGTGGCTCCACCCTGAGCTCTCCCACCCTTCCTCCAGTGCCACCCCTCCCTGGTGCCTTGCCCATCACACAGCTTCTAATCCCACCCTCCCAAATTTTTCCACCGTGGGCATCAAGTGAGTGGACAAAGGCCAGGGGTCCCTCCCTTAACCTTCCTCCATTGGTTTGTGTTTCTGTCTGTCCTCCTGCCTTCCACTCCCCCGAACTCCCCCACTGGGCGGTGGGCATCCTTCCCCCTTGTCTCCGCCCCAGTACTTAAGGTGATTACAAAAGCCATGTGACTCACTTTCGGCCACAGGGACATGGAACTCAGAGCTCCTTGGAGCTTACAATAAACCTGAGACTTTTCCCCGGCCATGAGTCGACTCCCTGATTACCTTCTCGGACGCCACCTCTCCTCCATACAAGGCAGACAGCGAAGCGCTCTGTCTTAGCCGCTCCCCGAATCTGCCACAAGAGATAGGGGACTGTCCCTCGCTGCTGACTGTGCCTCTGCCGGGCAGGCGAAGCCAGGGGGCTTCAGAGGCAGCACAGCGGCAGGTTTGGTGCCCAACGTGGGGCTGAGAACATCGCCAGACCCCACGAAAGAGACAGCAGGACGTCCTGTTGGATTTATTCTGCAGCGGTGTTTGCACTCCGTCTCATGGCCAGCAAACTACCCCAGGAGTAGCAAACCCCTTTTTGGTGGGTAATGCTCCTAGGGAAGGAACTGGTACCCATGGGGCACCACATGGTCAGTTCCATGAGGAGGATACTACTCAGGATTTTTCCTTTCCTGCTGCCAGCCTCGGAGCGGTGAGTATATTTTCTCCTTCCTTTGTTCTCCCTCTTGGTGTAGTGGGGAGCTTTCTTGGCCTTCTTTTCTCTAGTACACTCTTTCCCTGCCTGTTTCTGGGAACAGAGTGAATCTTTTCCCTCTCTGGAGGATTTTCGCTGCTACAGAAGCTGGTATTTTGCTGCACAGCACCTTTTAGCAGGCGGCCATCAGCAGGAGTTTCTCTTTTCCTTTTGTTCCCTGAGTAGTGTGTTTTTAAGAAACAGATTAACATCAGCCACAATGGGTGCTCGGCTTTCTGTTTCACATAAGGTAGTCTATTACCAAGTTGTGGGTGTACTTTTTAGGAATGGGATTCAGTTTAAAAAAACTGAAGTTAAAAAGTTTGTCCAGTGGTTGTTCCTGCATTTTTCTGATGTTTTGGCCGACCAAATTCATAAGTTGGAGTTTTGGAATATAGTGGAGAGTGAGCTGTTACAGCTAGGAGATTCCTCCCTTTCTAGGTTCGCTTTCCTAGCCATGAAAATTAAAAATACTTTCCGAGCCTCTTCTGAAATGCAGGAACAGCCACACAGGAGCAAACTTGACCCTAGTTCTCCCCATCCTTACCCTTTTACCTCCCCCGTCTGCCCCAAACCAGGAATTCTAAAGGGAACAGCCCAGCAAAAGCTGCAGGGGTGTCTTTGTCCCCCTGGCTCCCCACAGAATCCCCGAGGCCCCCGCCTGAGCGGTCCTGGCCAGACCGCTCGGGACCTTTCCTGTCCCCCTACTTCTCCACGTTGTACAGCCCCATCCCAAAAGTCCACTGTTAGTTTTAATATCTCAGAAGAAGTTTCCCTGCCACATGGCCTTCTTCTTCCCATGATCCTTTGCCTGCCCCTCCCCTAAACCCATTCTGCCCATCAACCATCCCCTTCCTGTCTCCTGACTCCTCCCCTATTTCTGGCATCCCACCCTCCCTTCCAGCTCCTCCCATCTCTTTCAAAACCACACCCCCCAGCTCTGCCCACTCTGGGATGTGTCTGTCATGTCTCTCCTCCCCTTGTCCTAGCCACACCCCCTCTGATGTCATCTTTTTTTCCCCACGGTTCCCATGACCCCTCCCCCAGTTCCCATTACCCTCGCCCAGTTCCCACGCTGCGGCTTCCAGGGCGGGGGGGGGGGGGGGGGGGGGGGGAGCTGTGAACCAGAACCCTGATTCTATCCCCGCACTCGCCGCTGCTCCGGTCACCTATATCCCTGGGAAGGGGGGGGGGGGGGGCACCCCGGCCTCAATGGTCCCCACTTAATTATCAGACCAAAAAAGAGCTCTGCAAAGCTCAAAAAAGTTTTGGTAGGGACAGTGAGTATTTCAAGGGACTGTTGAAGGCCACTCTATTGGGAAATGTTTTAACTCCTGCGGATCTCCGTACACTTTTCTTGTGCTTGCTATCCTCAACAGAGTTTTTAGTATGGGAAGCAGCACAGGAAAAGGAAGCACGGTCCGCTTTAACAACACAATGGGAGGAGGATATATTGATAGATGAGGACGAGTTGTTGACCATTAATCACCTTTGCCGGCAGGGGGAATGTGAGGAGGGGGAAAAACAAGCCTCAAAAATACCTAAGGAGGCTCTCCAGGAGAGCGTGAAGGCGGCGGAAAAGGCGTTTTTCGGGATGCGACCGGGTGTCCCCAGTGATAATTATCTGTTTATAACTCAGTCTCCCTCTGAGTCTTTTCTTAAGTTCGTTGAGCGACTTAGCAGGGCGGTGGACCTTCAAGTACAGAACCCAGGAGTGCGGCAGGGAATCCTTATGGAGATCGCTCGGCAAAATGCCAACAAAAAGTGTAAAGCTGCAATCCTGAGCCTGCCCCTCAACCCACCGCTGACCCTGCAGTCCATGTTAGAAGTGTGCGCGAGGAACGTCACAATTACATCCACGGATCAACACCACAAACAGAGGGAACTGAGGGGGGTGGCAGCCGTCGACTTCCCTGACCTGCCATCCAGCAGCCAGCTGCCACGCACTCCACAGACATTTAAGAGACCTCCCCCAGCAGACCCGCAGTGTCATCTTTGCAGGGATCCAGGGCATTGGATGCCCAATTGCCCGTTGAGGCAACAGTTTATTAACTTCCGGAAAGCCCAACAAAAACAAAAGGTTGCCTCTGAAGGAGGGCAATCAAAAAACTAAAATCTAAGCGCAGTCCCTCCCTGCGCAATGATAGAAATGGGGTGGGGCCGAAAACATCTGCAGGGGCGGGAGGGGAACCAAACATTAGCATTGCTTCTTCACAACCAAGACCTGTTTTAACCACTGATTCTCAAAATGTGCCTTTCAGGTTGGCTCTGAAAGAGCCCCTCCATCTTCGTGATACCAAGTGGCATTTTGTGTCAGTGAACCCCAAGAAACCTGGTACTTGGGGAAACAACCGTAGTAAGTATGTCATCCTTGGGGGACACCAAACACACACCATTAGATATTTACATTCTCCCCGGTCTTGTTACATCAGACCCGGGGAAATTCATCCTTTGGCTGCATTGTACTCACCCACCAGTGTACCTGCCCAAAGGCTAAGTCATCGCCCAGGCCATCCCAGTGCCTGAGCCTTCATGGAGCCAGGGAGCAGAGGAAAAACACATATCATACCATCGCCTGGACTCAGGTACTAGGGGCTGAAAAACCAAAGATTTCATGCAGGTTACACCGGGGGGGGGGAGTGCAAAACCTTTGTTGGACTCCTAGACACGGGGGCTGATGTGACTGTCGTTCCCTCCCGGGAACGGCCGTCACATTGGGAGTTGCAGGATGTAGCTGGGACATGTACAAGGTGTTGGGGACATTCAGTTAGCAAAACAGTCAAGGAGTGTCTTCCAAATTGAGGGGGCCAAATGGGCAATTAGCTTCTATACGCCCATTTGTTTTAGATTATACGGAAACCCTTGTGGGGGGAGAGACCTGATGGCCCAGTGGGGGGTCAGAATTGACATCCCAGAGACCCCCCAGGTTTTGTCGGGCAGCGGTCACTGAAAAGCGCACTACCCAGAAACTCAATTGGAAAACAGATTCTCCAGTCTGGGTAGAACAGTGGCTGCTCAATAAACAAAAATGAAAGGCCCTCAAGGAGCTTGTGGACGAGCAGCTAAAAAAGGGGAATATCCAGGAAACCACATCTCCCTGGAATTCCCCCATCTTTGTAATTAAAAAACAGGCAAAGACAAATGGCGGCTCCTCCAAGATCTCCGTCAAATTAACAGCGTAATAGAACATGGGCTCTCTCCAGCCAGGGATGCCATCCCCAGCGATGCTCCCCCAAAATTGGAATTTGGCCGTGTTTGGCATTAAGAACTGTTTTTTTCAAATTCCCCCTACACCCTGACGATGCCCATGCTTCGCATTCTCGGTTCCCACCATTAACCGAGAAGCCCCAAGGAAGCGATACCACTGGAGGGTTCTTCCTCAGGGAATGAAAAACAGCCCTTGTATTTGCCAGTGGTACATCTCTTCCTTACTGTCCCAAATCCGTGCAGCCATGAAGGATGCCATCATCCTTCATTATATGGGATGACATCTTAGTGTGTGCCCCAAATGAAGATATACTTACCCACGCGCTTGACCTGACAATCAATTCTTTGGTTGTTGCAGGGTTTGAGCTCCATGAAGACAAGGTTCAGAGGATGCCACCTTGGAAGTACCTGGGCCTGGAGATCGGGAAGCGGACCATTGCTCCGCAAAAATTAACCATCAAGAATAACATCAGGACTTTGGCTGATGTCCAGCAAATGTGTGGCTCTTTGAACTGGGTGAGGCCTTGGCTGGGTATTTCCCACCAAAGACCTAGCCCCCCTTTTCAATTTATTGAAAGGGGGATAGGGACCTAGTTCTCCTAGGACCCTTAGCCAGGAAGCGAGGGCCGCACTGGAGATAGTGCAGGACATGATGTCTGCCAGGCAGGCCCACCATTACCAACTGGGCCTGCCCTTCAAATTCATAATTCTTGGTAAGCTACCACACCTCCATGGGGTGATCTTCCAATGGGAGGTCACCCAAGTAGGGAAGAAGGACCAGGACCAGAGGGACCCACTCTTAATCATAGAGTGGGTCTTCCTCAGTCACAACAGGTCCAAAAGGATGACACGGGCACAAAAGCTGGTGGAAGAACTGATCCGGAAAGCAAGGGTCCGGATCAGGGAGTTAGCAGGGTGTGACTTTGACTGCATCCACATTCCATTAAAATTAGAATCGGGCCATCTATCCAAAGTGATGTTAGAACATCTGCTTCAGGAAAATGAAGCACTGCAATTTGCATTAGACAGCTAATCCGGTCAAATTTCAATCCATCGACCAGCCCACAAAATTTTCAATTTGGACGTCCAACTTACATTGACACTAAAATCCATCCAGAGCAAAACACCTCTAAAGGCACTGACAGTGTTTACAGATGCATCAGGAGCATCTCACAAGTCAGTCATGACTTGGAAAGATCCTCAGACTAAGCAGTGGGAGGCAGATGTTGCTGAGGTGGAAGGATCACCTCAGGTAGCTGAGTTGGCTGCTGTTGTCAGAGCTTTTGAGAGGTTCTCTGAACCATTTAATTTGGTCACAGATTCGGCCTATGTAGCAGGTGTAGTGTCCAGAGCAGAGAATGCAATCTTGCACGAAGTCTCCAACATTGCATTGTATGAGTTGCTCTCAAAACTGGTAAAATTAGTCTCCCACCGAGAGCAACGGTTTTATGCGATGCATGTCAGGTCACACACCGACATGCCAGGGTTCATCGCTGAGGGTAATCAAAGAGCTGATGCCCTTGAAGCACCTGTACAGATGGCCCCACTTCCAGATGTGATCAGTCTGGCCAAAATCAGTCACCAGCTCTTCCATCAAAATGCACCTGGCCGAGTTTGTCAATTTCACATCACTCGAGAACAGGCCAGAGCAATTGTGGCCACATGTCCCAACTGCCAACAAAATTCTCTCCCTTCCCTGAGCTCAGAAACAAACCCTAGGGGTTTGAGAAGCTGTGAGGTGTGGCAAATGGATGTGACTCACATCCAGTCATTTGGCAGATTTAAATATGTCCATGTCTCAGTAAATACTTTCTCTAGTGCGGTCTATGCTTCAGCCCACACAGGAGAGAAGGTTTCTGACACCAAAAGACACCTGGTGCAGGCCTTCTCCATGCTGGGCATCCCGAAAGTCATCAAAACAGACAACGGCCCAGTGTACAAGTCGTAGGAGTTCCGGAGCTTCCTGCAACAATGGGGAATAGAGCACAAAACTGGCATCCCCTATTCCCCAACAGGCCAAGCCGTGGTGGAGAGGACCCACCAGAGCCTAAAAAGGGGTCTGCATCAACAGCAACAGGCAGTGAAGGTGGAATCCCCTCAAGTACAGTTGTCCAAAGCACTTTTTTACCATCAGTTTCTTTAACTGCACATATGAGAACTTGAATCCACCTATTACCAGGCATTTTCTGGAAAGCAGTCAAACCAGCCTAAAGGCTCGTCCACCTGTCTTGATAAAGAACCCAGAAACATGGGAGTGGGAGGGACCCAACGAAATGATAACCTGGGGGAGGGGATATGCCTGCGTGTCCACCCCCTCAGGTTTGAAGTGGGTCCCCTCCAAGTGGGTGAAACCTTACGTTCCCAAAGTATCCAGGTCCGGGACCACGGCACAGATAGCCAGTGCTTGCTGGAGAAGGAAAAGGCATCACACCCTTCAAACCCCTAACTCCTCCCTCTCTTCTAATGTCTTTTGTTTACAAGATTCCTTTTAGATTTCGCTGATCTGGACTCAGCCAGCATGAACATCAAGCTAAGCCCCATCCTGCAGCTGCTGCTCCCACTCAGCGCATTCCATCTCAGCAGGACTGCAGATTCAGACTGGCTGACTGGACTCTTTAAAAGATGGGACTCTTGGGTTGGGTCGGGTCAATTTTAAAAACTGAACCTTTAGTTTTATTTGTTAAGTTTTTTCTCCTTTATTTTTAAAACAAAAAGGAGGAGTTGTTGTATTGTGTTTTTATATCTTTGTAACAGTTCTGTAATGGTTTGCCCCTTCACCCCCCATTTTCTCTCAATGGTTCCACCCTGAGCACTCCCGCCCTTCCTCTAGTGCCACCCCTCCATGGTGCCTTGTCCATCACGCAGCTCCTAATCCCACCCTCCCAAATTTTTCCACCTTGGGCATCAGGTGAGTGGACAAAGGCCAGGGGTCCCTCCCTTAACCTTCCCCCATTGGTTTGTGTTTCTGTCTGTCCTCCTGCCTTCCACTCCCCCGAACTCCCCCACTGGGCGGTGGGCATCCTTCCCCCTTGTCTCCGCCCCAGTACTTAAGGTGATTACAAAAGCCATGTGACTCACTTTCGGCTGCAGGGACATGGAACTCAGAGCTCTTCGGAGCTTACAATAAACCTGAGACTTTTCCCCGGCCATGAGTCGACTCCCTGATTACCTTCTCGGACGCCACCTCTCCTCCATACAAGGCAGACAGCGAAGTGCTCTGTCTTAGCTGCTCCCCGAATCTTCCACGAGAGACAGGGGATTGTCGCTCGCTGCTGACCGTGCCTCTGCCGGGCAGGCGAAGCCAGGGGACTTCAGAGGCAGCACAGGGGCAGAAGTTAATTAGCACGATGTTCTCTATATATAGAGCGGTACATTTGAAATAAATCAGAAGTGTTCATTCTCTTGCCTTTTGACTTGGAGACTTTCTGTTCCCGTCTTGCTCAATGGTGACAGGTATGTTGCTCATAAGCAGAGAGTTACATCCCATACCAGTTAGCTAAAAAATGCAGCTACTTCATTAACTTGTAAAACACAAACATTGTTATTAAATATTTTCTATTTCTGGTACAGGCACATTCATATATTTCTGGTCTATTGTAATGGTTTGACACTGGCGCAATGCCAGCGCCCCCCTGAAAATGCACTTTCCCAACTAATTGCTGTGAGATGTGATCAGGAACAGAGCAGAGCAGGCCCAAGCTTGATAACAAAGGAAAAAAAAAATTAAACTACTTCCACTTTAAAAACCACAGACACTAAATCCAGGATGAAGAACTTCCAAAACACGCCTCCTTCTCCCACCCAATTTCAAAACAAATCCACAGTGAGACACCACCCAGGATCCTGACCAAGTTGCCACCCTTCAGATAATCAATACTCAGTCCATCAAGGGAGACAGGAGTCTCTCCTGTGCCACAGACCCCCAAGAAACACAATTGCCACCCTTGTGTTTCCATGTCACACATGGCAACCGCCCGGAGAACATCTGCCATGGTGACACTCTCCTTTCCATGTCACAGTGCTCTCACCACCAGGCATGGACAGACTGCTCATAGGGCTCCTTTAAGGATGCTTTGCCAAGGACCCAAGAAAAACAACAGTTCAGCATCTCATCCCGGGACTACAGTCCCCCCCATTTCCCCCTGGGGCCGAGGGTCCAAGAACAGAGATCTTCTTCTCTTCTTCTTCTCTGAAGACAGAGAGCCTCTCCACACCCTCTTCAACTTTCCTCTGTTCTCTCCATTACTCTGTTGGTAGTCACTGAAACAGGTCTCTTGGCCCACCAACGCATCCCCCTAAGTGCAGTCTCTTTCAGGAGAATTTGGTTCAGTCTTTGGTTAACAAGAAAAGTCCAGCCACAAGCCACTCCATCATCTCCTTCCAACTCAAGAATTTCTTCTTCCATCATCTCGGATCCCAGACTGTCTCTCTTCTACTTCAAATCAAGGAGGAGTAATATTTTACAAAGCCTTCATTTCCCAGGAAAGGGCTAAAAGTTCAGACTCCCTGGACGGCTGAAATCTCAGCCCAGAAGCCGATTCCCAAGGCCAAGGCTGGGCACCTTCCCCCCCCCCCCCCCCCTTCTCCTCCGCGCCGGCAAAGTTACAGGTGCTCACCTCGACCAGACCACATTGCTTCCCCCCCCCCCCCCCCGCCCAGCCCGTGGCTGGGCAGGGGAGATCTGCACAGCTCTCTGACCGGAACAAAGAGAGCGAGCTCTTGGGAGTTCCTGCTTTTAACCCCCTGTGTTCTCAGAGGCGTGTCCATACCTTCAGTGGTCACTCCAGGTGCCAATATCCAAACCTGACCAGTGATTGGTTTGACCCAACTTCCTGGAAAAATTCACTTCCATGCCAAATCACGACATCTATATAAAAGGAAAACCATTCCAAAATTGTCGGTCCTGCATTAAGGCAGCTTGCAACATCTGTCTGTATGAACAGGAAGAGTGGCAGTTATTCAGGAAGAACAGGCATGACACTGATATACCAAAAGGTTCTTTCTTGCCTAAGATGGCTGCTGTCTACCAACTGACTTAAGTGAGAACAACCAGATGGTATGAAGACAAAAATTAATACTGTAATATTACATTAGAGATTGTCTGTGGGACACAATGGTCTAGCACTCAGGAGTTGTGTATTGGGTTTGCTTGGCAAGATGGACCCACAGCTGGCCAAGGCTGAACCAATCAGCAATGGTAGTAACACCTCTGCTATAACATATTTAAGAAGGGAAAACAATTATTGCCTAGATGTGGAGAAGCCCTACACCAGAGCAGGTGGATGCCCAAAAGAAGGCTGTGACCCTATGGGAAGCCCTTGCTGGAGCAGGATTCTGGCAGGGACCCATGAATCCATGGAGAGAGTAGCCCAGGCTAGAGCAGGTTTCTTGGTAGGACTTGCGACCCTGTGGGGGAGCCATGTTGGAGCAGGCTGTTCTTGAAGGATTGCACCCTGTGGAAAGGACTAATGCTGGAGCAGTTCATGAAGAACTGTAGCCCATGGGAAAGACTCAGGATGAAGAAATCTGTGGAGAACTGTCTCTAGAAGGTGGGACCCCATACTGGAGCAGGGGAAGGACATCTTGATTAACAACTTGGATGCAGGACTCAAAGGAATGCTAAGTAAGTTTGCTGTCAACTCCCTTGATGGCAGAGAGGCCCTGCAGAGAGACCTCAACAAATCACCAGCCATATGAAATTTAACAACGGCAAGTTCCGGATTCTGCACCCAGAGGGTGGATGAGTACTGCAACAGGCTCCTCAGGGAAGTGGTCAAAACACCAAGCCTGACTGAGTTCAAAAAGCATTTGGACAACATTTTCAGGCACATGGAGTGTCGTGCGCAGGGCCAGGAGTTGGACTCGATGATCCTGATTGGTCCCTTGCAAAATAACATATTCTATGATTCTATGACTCCTGTCCCCGAGCAGTGGCAGGAACAACATGGGATGAACTGACCATAACCCACATTTCCTGTCTCCCTGTGCTGCTGGGGGAAGGAAGTAAGGCCCAGGAAAGAGGGATGGATGGAGGGAAGGTGTTTTTAAGATTTGTTTTACTTCTCATTATCCTGCTTTTATTTTGTTTGGTGATAAATTCAATTAATTTCCCCAAACTGAGTCTGTTTTGACTGTGATGGTAATCCACACGTGATCTCTCCTGGTCCTTATCTCAACTCCTAAGCCTTTCATTATTTTTTTTCTGCCTTGTCCAGTTGCAGAGAGGGGTGATAGAGTGGCTTTGGTGGGTACCTGGCATCCAGCCAGGGTCAACCCACCACAAGCTGCAAGGTTCCCTACATTAAATAAAGTCTAATATTCAGTAAGTTTACAACATAGCTGCCTATAGCAACACAAAGGCACTATCACCAGACTCTACTTAATTGACACTGCAGTTTTAATCAGTGTTAACCGAGTGCACATTCAATCAGAGGTTTTGCATTGACACAGAGCTGGCATTCAAGTACAATTATCTGGTTAAGGAGCTATTTTTATAACAACCAGATTTGGTTATTTAGATGAGCATACTTAAAGATACAGTATAGCACCACAAAATTATCATGTTCTTAATCATGTTATGTGATTCTGTGATCAACACTGCATATAAAAATTTTGAACCTTACAAAGAACGATAATATATTCTAGAGAAGAGAGTTTAAATTTGTGTTTTCTATGGTTTTCCATGTTTTCCTCTGGAAAACAGAAGTCACTACCCAGAAGTCACTACCTAGTTTCTTACATAGAACTCTTTCAAGAGAGAGGAGGGACCACAAAAGCCCAGCATGCCGCTGTGGAGGGCTACAGCAGGGCTTTCCCAATACATCAACATGGTGACAGCTTTCACAGTATAGGGGCATGTCCTGGGTACAGAGAGAAGGGAGTGGAGTTTTCAGTGCTGTTTATTCAAATACCATTCACATCATAGCCATGGGCGTGGTTTCAGCAGGTAAAAGACCATGGCCACAACCGGAAGGTGGTCCATTTTGTCTGGCTTGCTGAAGCAATCAGCAGACCCTGGCACTGTACGACCCATGGGTGTCTTCCAATTTATGAGCCCTCCAGGACACTTCTGTAGGACAAGGGGCCTGAGAAGAGGTAGCAGGGTGGCTCCCAAGCCGACAGTGCTGAAGTGACAGCTCCAAAACTGCAGCTGGGACAGATGGGGCCAGGACCACAGTTTTTGGTGCCTGGCAGGACCGTAACTGCCCTGCCCCCCCCCCTTCCCCGCCATGGGGCAGAGACCTGAGACAGTGGCGCCAACACCATCTGAGTCCAGTTGAGCTGGAAGGGAGTTCAGCAGGTGGCAGGAAGAGGCATATCACCTTAAGTGAGCCATAAACCTCTTTCCTGGAAGTTTGGGCAAAGTCTCTTCCACTGAACATAAAATTTTACTGCTTTTGGCTCATCATGAGACTTCTGTGACTCTTAACAAATTCCTAGCCATTTTGGAACAGAACTAAATCCTTTCACCACAAGTCGTCCAGGTTTGTCCCTTTTTCAAGAGATCTCTTGTAGAGAAAAGGTTACAGATAGGATAAATTCAAACAAATTGGAGAAGAAATATTTTCTTTTTAAAATTCTTCCTTTCCAGCAGACCACAGTGGATGGAGCTTGGGTGCCATTTTTCCTTAACCAGGGAAGAACCTTTCCTTAAGTCAAGGCCAGATGGGTAGAAGCAATTTGACAGCAAGCAGCAATGCAGGCAAAGGGGTTATAGCAGATGACATGAGCAGATATCATAAGCTTAGCTGGTGGCCACAGATCAGATACACACTGCCTACCCACCAAGTCCTATGCACATGTTTTTGGAGTGGCCCAAACCACAATTTTTGATTCCTTTGTACAGCTATGCCAAACCAGCAGTTAACAGGAAGACTACCTTGCAAGCCCTGAAGTATTCCAGCTTACCCAAACTTGTCAGAGGCCTACAGGCAGCAAAGAAACCACCACAATTGCCTCCCTCCATCCACTGGATAATTGATCCCAAAAGGGTTAATTCAATTTTTACTGTGCCTGTGAAACTTTTAGGAGAGAAACAAGGCATGTGAAAGCTGCTTTCAGTAAGGATGGTTGGGAGATAAGAAGAAGATATTTGGTCCAAGAATGCAGTGATAGAGAAAACAAAGGATTGGAATCTCTGGGAACTTGGGGTGAAATTTATGGTAATGGGTAAATAGTAATATGCATGTAGCAACTGTATATAAGCAACACACTTCTAAAATCACAGGTCCATGTTAGGTTAGAATCTCCTTCATGCACCTTCAGTCCTGAATAAATTATGCCCTTTTAAACACAATTTTAGTGTTGGACAGACTCATTCTGATATTTTGGACATTTGGTAACATAATTGGCCAGATGGCAAGTCTGCAACAAAACCACCATGAGATAGTCAATACTCCTGTTCACTGGACCTTGTAAAGCAGCTTAATTTATCCAATCTAAATATGAAGTCCTAAATGCTCCTTCTCTTGCTCATTTTTCCAGACAGCAGTAGGATGAACCTGCTTTAGCAAGGGGGTTGGACTAGATGATCTCCAGATGTCCTGTCAAACCTCAGTCATTCTGTGATTCCAGAAGGGAGCTGTTAGCATTAAAAATAGGATCTGACAAATTAAGACATCAGTACATTCTGTAAAAGCTGAGGAAAAGATTTGATGAATACACTACTGTCTTGGGGTGATTTTATGATGATACTCTATTCCTGACTGTCTGCTTAATGTCCAGAAATGGCTGCTGTAGCTTTAGGGTGGGTCCAGAGGAGGGGCGGGAGCCTTGGAGCTCCTGCACAGGCTTTGTTCAAAGACTCACTCCAGAGCATGCTGGGCATGTTAAAAATAAATTAGAAATAGTTGTAAAATACTTGATAATTGTTAAGCATGTACTGTTAATTTAGTTATGGCAAAAGGGGTTAAAAGGTGTCATGGTTTGATGCTGGCACAATGCCAGTGCCCCCATGAAAATGCACCTTCCCAAATAAATGCTGTGAGATGCGATCAGGAAAAGAGCAGAGCAGGCCCAAGCTTAGAAATAAAGGAGAAAGAACTTTATTGAGCTACTACTATGATAAAAGACACAAACTAAATCCAGAATTAAAACCTTCCAAAACATTCCTCCTCCCCCACACCCAAACTCCAACAAACCACAATGAGACACAACTTGGACTGTCAATCAAGTCATCACCCTTCAGATAATCAATACTCAGTCCATCAAGGGAAAGAGGAGTCTGTCTTGCACCATAGACCCCCAGGAAATAAAATTGCCACCTCTTGTGTTTCCATGTCACACATGGCACTGCCCGGAGAAAATCTGCCAGTGTGACACTCTCCTTTTCATGTCACAGTGCTCTCACCACCGTGCATGGACAGACTGCTCATAGGGCTCCTTTAAGGATGCTTTGCCAAGGACCAAAAGAAAAAACAGTTCAGTTTTTTCATTTTGGGACCACAGTCCCCCCCCATTTTTCCTCCCCTGGGGCCGAGGGTCTCGAGAACAGAAGTCTTCTTCCTGAAGACAGAGGGCATCACCACACCCTCCTCAGCTTTTCTCTGTTCTCTCCATTCCTGTGCTGGTAGTCGCTGAAGCAGGTCTCTTGGCTCACCATTGCATCCCCCTAAAAATGCAGTCTCTGTTGCAGGAGAATTTGCTTCAGTCTATGGCTAACAAGAAAAGTCCAGCCAAAAGCCACTCCATCATCTCCTCCCACCTAAAATTTCTTCTTCTAACATCTCATGTCCTAGACTGTCTCTCTTCTACTTTAAATCGAGGAGGAGTAATATTTCACAAAGCTTTAATTTCTCAGGAACCCCCAAAGGGGTTCCTCTAGAAACCAGATTCAATCGGCCCCTCCCCCAAACGGTTCCGGAAAAATACCTCCGTGAAGAAAAGTGGAAAAAACTGCTTTTTAAACAAGAAAACCTAAACAATATTAAACAATAAAACCTCTTGCCACTCCAAAAGAGAGACAAACTCAGAAAGTCCTCCATGGGTTGCAGCTCGGCTCACTCAGTCTCTTATCAGTCCCTCCGGTGCTGGAAATGCTGCAGCCCAGGCCCGGCCCACAGGGCCACAGGTGCGAGCTGCTGCTGCTCTTCTGTGTGTTCAGTCCAGAGCAGTTTTAAACAGGTCCAAAGAAAAGGAAAAAAAAACAGTCCAGGGAACTTCTTTGCCTCGGCTAGCTAAAACTAACTCAAAAGCAAAGGAGAGCTCTGTCTCGCTGTCTGTCCACAGACAACACAGTCCAGGAGCAGGAATGTGGAGGAGTGAGTGCAGTTTTCTGAAAACAAACTGCATGCTTCTTCTTTCCCCTGTTCACTCTCGGAACAAGTCTTAAAGGTGCAAAACTTATTATTCAGCATAAACAGAACAAACAATTGGGGATAAAAGCATCATATAGTCAACCTAGGGCAGGCTTGTTCTGAGAGCAAAGGGGGGAGAGAAGAAGCGCATTTCTTAGCTAAGAAACTTAATGATCTTGAATTTTATACGTAACTGTATTGAAAACAGTTAAGAAATTTGCTTCTGTGACTTTGATATCTTAGTTTTTATAATCTTGTTGCTTTAGCTGCTCTCAGTTTTAGTGAATGGATGACTTTGTTCTAAAAAAATAAGGATGTTATTGGAAAGAACAGGGAGTAACTCAGGCTTAGACTCTGATAAATGTGTTATACCTGTGGTAAGGAAAAGCAGCTATACCCCAGAAGTTTCAGTCCAGAGTATTGTTTTAGCTAGAGGAGCCTTGGATTTATTTTATAACTAGAGGTGAATTAGATGTCTAAATAAGAAATTAGAACAATAAAATAATAAATGGGACATCACAAGAAGAAAAAGCACATGTGTGAGGCTTGAAAGGCCACATGGAGGATGGCATGACAAAGATGATGGTGATGAAGTAAGAGATCTCCCCCCGACCCCTCCTCAAAATTACCAGAAAAGAACATTAGATGGCAATACTGCTTCACAGAAAAACAGCAAGAAGAAGCATGATACACCTGTATCTGACAAAATACAAAAAGGGGGGTAAAAGTTGCAGTATATATAAACCCCTGTAAGTCTTTGTTTTGTCAGACATTCTTGGCGAATAAATGACTGCTTGTCCTTGATACTGGACAGCATCGTTATTAGGGACATTACTTCAACAACTCCTAAGTTGTTGAAGTTTGAACTTTTTGGTTCTCTCTGATTCAAGAGGCTGCATATACCTTACAGTCTATGTAGGTAAGCTGAGGGCTTTCCTTGAATGAAAGCTTTCAGAATTAAAAAACACACGTTCCCCTCTCTCACCCTGGCATTTTTCTCACCTTGTCTGACCCCAGTGATAGGTAATGCAGCTAAATCAGAGGACCAACCCATGCCAGCATCAGTTGCCCTTATAAACAAGAAGAAATGGACATGAAAGACAGGTCATTTAGTAAAGGAGGATGAAGCAGGGCCATCACAGGAACAGGAGGAAGAGGCAGAACCAGAACAAGAGGTAACCACTCAATTCTTACCCTTGAGTGAGCTGTAAGACATACTAAAATATTTCAGCCATCATCCAGGTGCACATATCATCCCGGCATGAGAGCAGACAGGTGATAACAGGGCTAACAGTTTGGAATTAGAGGATAGAGAAGCCAAGCTGCTGGGATCACTTTCTAGTCAAAAAGACATTGACAAGGCGATTGGAAGAAGGACAGGAGTCCTTAGCTTCTGGAAGCAACTCCTATCAAGCATTAAAGGAAAATGTTATATGTCATCCAGGCAAGTAGATTGCAGTAAAGAAAGGTAGGCAGTACATGAGAGAATTAGTGTCATGGTTTGGAATGGGTGGAAAATTTAGGGAAGTGATGCAAAAGCTTTTTGTGTACCTGACAGTCTGTTGAACCACTGAGAAGCTGGACACACCTCTGTGAAACAGACATGTTAAAGACGAAAAAAAACCCGGGAACCTGCTCTTTCTTTTCCAGTCGGCGAGGAGGTGACGGGCCCCGGCTCCGATCTTGGCCAGGCCGGGCCAGTCGTCCCTGCTGGGGGCCGGGCCCTTTCCTCCTCCTCAGGCCTCCTGCCGGCCCCCCCATCGGCCCTGTTCTGGCCGGGCCGGGCCCCCAGCAGCTGCCAGGCAGGAAGGCAGGGGGGAGGCTGCAGAGCCCTGGCCAGAGCAGGGCTGGCCACGGCTGTTAAGATCTTGCCGTCAGGTCCCCATCCTCCAGCGTGGCTGAGACCAGAGATCCCTGCAGCCCGTGCAGAGTGGCCCTGCAGCTGGAATTGAACACAGAGAAAACCAAAGACCAACCATGAGGCCGATCCTGACACAGTCCCAGCCTCGGCTCCTGCCACAAGTTACCGGGGTCAGGTAGGCCCTAGGCAGGATGTTAACCCTTTCAGTGCTTCAATCCTCCTGAGAGAGAGAGAAAGGAACAAGATGCAAGCATGTAAAGGAACAACATGAAGACATTAAGGTCAGTGAGGAAGAAGTTAAGTCCCAGATGGGAGGGAGGAGAAGATGCCTTGATCTTGGGGCTGAAATCCTCTTGTAAGCTATGGAGAAAAGACTCTTTTTTTCCTATAACGCATGAAACTATGGGGAGATTAAAGTGTTCAAATTGATATCGAGCAAAGGCCTCCATGCTAAGATAAGCAGATATTGAAATAGCTGTGATCCCATGAGAAGTTTGAACAGAGAAAGAGAGAAGAGTAGTCCTGTGCTTCCAGGAGAAGAAGATCTCTGTTCCCAGGGATGAAGATGATTTTAGAAATAGATAATGAGAACTTTTGCCTTTGAACAGCTCATCTTTAAAACAATACCCCATAAGTCGACATGGCCCATTGACAAGCTGTGGGAAGGCTTGTGGAAATGGGAAGGACTTCATGATGGCAGGGTTCCCCAGGCGGCTGTTATTCGTGATGAAATTGAGAGCAACGAGAGAACTGTTTTCTTTCCTCTTGTGGAGAAGTCTCCATAACCTTAACAAGAGGGACTTCTCTCCCTAAGTGAACTGAAGAAAGACTATTTTAGAGGTGGTAAACTGACTGGAAATTTTAGGTTTGGTTTCTTTACATTGTCAGTGGGAAATAAAAGGTTGTGGGGGGAGGAGAAGTGTTCTGAAGGGTTTGTTTTGATTCTTACTACATTTTTCCTTCCAGTTACTTTTAATAAAATTTTCTTTATACCCTTTTAAATTTTTGAGCCTGCTTTGCCTTTCTCCTAATCCTATCTCACAGCAGGAAGTAAGTGCCTTGGTGATTGGCCAGCACTGAAGCCCACCACACTCATCAGCGCATTGGTTGGGAAATCTCAAAATTGGGGAAATCTGAAATTGGCGAACCAAAACCACTACACGAAATTGGTGTTTCTGCCCCATTTCGAACTGAAACTGCCACAATTAGCCATGCAAGAGATGGTTTATTTTGACTCAAAAAACGTGCAGTTACCCACAGACCCAGACAAAGTCCAATGACCCATGTGGTGGAAAATTGTATGGAGTACACCATTGTTGCACACCAAACCACTGGCAACAACAGTGACAATGGGCCACCAATGGTGGATTAAGTGGGTCACCAGCTCTGGGAATACAATGACAATCTTTCTTCCTCCTTTGTCTCGGCTATGGAGAAACTGGTCCAGCAACTAAGAGGATAGATCCTACTCCCTCCCTACCTGTATGGACCAGCATCACAGCCATGAACACTAAGTGTCTTCCCACTCATGAGGAAGGATATGGAAAGTACACACCACAGGGTACTCTGTGGTTTCACCTGTGGGACCATGGAGAGGACACGAGTAAGTGGGATGGAAAACCTACTTTGACCCTAGAGGCATGAGTATGTTAATTGCAGGGTGATAGAAAGGCTGATTTTACTCCTGATCCTATGGAAAGGAATTCTACTGCTACAGGAAGTGGAGAATCCTATGACCAGTAGTAAAGGAACACTGCCTCAGGCCAGGTAGAGGAGAGGGACAACTGGGTTTACTGGACTCTATGAATCAGAGGGCCTGGAAAATCAGACCCACAGGGATATCCTTATCCTGTGGATCTCTGGTAGATACTGGTGTATTTACTGCACAGTGTACCATAATGCCATCAAGCTATGCAGAAGCAGAATCCATTTGTATTTCTGGAGTGACAGGAGTATCCCAACAGCTGACTGTCGCCTAGTGTCGTGGAGGACCCTTCTGTTGTGGGGTTGCTGAAAGCTGAAGAACAATAGGTGCCCATCTCTACCATAATGGTTTACTGGTGGCACACCAACTAGGATTCTGTCATTCCCATCCTTAAGCTGATTCATCAACTGGGGAGTCAAGGAGTGATCAGCAGGACCTGCTCATCCTTTAATAGTTCCATATGGCCAGTGTGAAAGTCGAATGGAGAATGTAGACTAAGAGTAGATTATCGTGGCCTGAATGAAGTCACATCACTGCCAAGCATTGACATACCAGATATGCTAAAACTTCCATATGAGCTGGAGTCAAAGGCAGCCAAGTGGTATGACATTGTTAGTACTGGGTTAAATGTTTCTGAAAATCATGTATCATTAGGCCAAAAGAATGCTTGGTATTTGGGATACTTTAGCAAGCTAGAATGTCTATATTAACAGGGATCAGTATTTGGAGTTTCTAAGATACCTATAGATAAGATTTGTACATGTTCGTACAAGCTTGGGCTAAGCTCTAATGAAGCAATATCGATAAGGTTGTTATAGTGATTAGTGCCACAGCTGAAATTGTATAAATATGTGCACTTTGAACAAAACAACGGAGCTAGATTTGGGTTGCCAATACCCCTAATTCCCATGTGCCTTAATAAAGCACCTGCATATAATCTATCTGTGATTATGTGTGTTTCCGAACGTTAACATTTCTGGTGACCCAGATGGGACCCTGTGAGTGCTGCTGAGCGAGTTCACGACCTGATCACGCTCCAGCCGGCACCAAGGGATTCTCGGGGAGCCCATCGGCCGCAACCATCTCTGCCACTCACAACGTCCCTCTGGAGAGGTAAGGTGTTTTCCAGTATGGTCTAGCACCTGCCGATAGGACACAGCCAAAGCTACACATGGTTGGGTTAAAGGAATTCCTGGTATTGCCTAGGTGCCATCTGTTAGACAACTGCGAAAGCGTTGCGGGTTTGGCATCTGTGGTGTATTGTAGCTGTAATATGGAGAAGCTTAAAGGGATTTTGGGCCGCAATGCCCCCATACCACATACTTCTCCTTTAGGGTGCTTATTAGCACATTAGAAACAGGGTAATTTTGGGCAAGAGTTATGTAAGGCTAAGTTAATTGATTATTGTAATACATGGTGGCCAGAATATGTCCTGGAGGGTGGGGAAAAGTGGCCAAAGAATGGGTCTTTGCAATATAACACCATTTTACAGTTGATGTTGTTTTGTAAGAAAGAGGGAAAATGGGATGAAGTTCTGTATGTCGATTTGTTTTTCTATTTGCGAGAAAGGCTAGAATGGCAGACTGAGTGTGGATTGATGGTGGTTAAGGCATTTGCAAGTGATAAGCGTGAGGTTTGTGTAAAAGGGAAGCATTGTTTAGAACACCTGGCATTGAAAGAAAGTCTGTGTCGGGGAACAATATGGATGTTGATTTACACGTGGTTCCAACAGGACCAAAGGAACCTGACCCTATTTTGCCTGCCCCTACTTCACCCAATCCTATTTTACCTAACCCTATTTCACCTAATCCTACTTCACCTTTCCCTCTTTACCCTCCTCTCCCACCTTCACCTGATCCTTCTTCCCTGGGCGATGATCAAAATTTAACTGTGATACAAAGAAAAAGGAGAAATGCAAGTGAGGAAGATAGCAGTAGTGGGGGTGATGATAATAAATCAGTGACACCGGTATCTCATCGGACTCAGTCAAAGCTCGCCTCGGTCCTGTCTGGAACAGGAAAAGACCTGGGTGGACAAAAGCGGACTGTGATTGCCCCCTTGAGACAAGGAGTAGGAGCAGAGGGGCCAGTGTTTGTAAAGGTACCTTTTTCTCCTGTGGATTTGGTATTTTGGAAAAAATCAGTTGGGACTTATAGGGAAAATGGTGATAAAGTGGCAAGGGTGGTAAAAATTATTATGAAAACTCAGAATCTGGATTGGGATGATATACAAGTAATATTAGATAATTTAATGGATTCTACTGAGAAAGAGATGGTGCTTAGGGCAGCCAAGGAAAGAGCGAGAGAGGATATCAGAAATAGGCTGGTGGCAGGAACGCTAGATGATAATTTTTCCAACCGAGGACCCAGAGTGGGATCCTAATACACCTGTGGGTATGCGGAGGCTGAAGAAATATCAAGAGTGGGCCCAGATAGGAGTTCAGAACGCTGTGCCTAAGACTATGAATTGGTCTAAATCGTATGAGGTAAAGACAGGAAAAGAAAGAATCCCCTACTGCATTTTTGGAAAGGCTTAAGGAAGCAGAGAGAAGATATACAGATCTCCAAATAGACACAGAACAAGCAAAGGTTCAGCTCGGCCTCATTTTCCCAGGACAGTCGCAGGATGATATTAGGAGAAAACTGCAAAAGTTAGAAGATGAGGAATTAAGGAATTTGGATAAACTACTTGAGGTGGCCTGGAAAGTATACAATAATAGGGAAAAGGAGGCTAGTAAAAAGCAGCAGCAAAGTCTTTTGGCAGTAATACAAGGAAAAGGGAATCCAGGTATCAGAGGATGCGGCAGACGTGGTCATGGACTGGGTAGAGGTGGACTTGGCCGAGGACGCGGGGGAATGGTTATGCCAAGATTAGGGTTAAATCAATGTTCTTAATGCAAACAAAAGGGGCATTGGAAAAATGAGTGCCTGAATCGGTTTTACCAGGGCAATCAGTCTAACCAGAATCAGGATGTTTCAAATTTAATGGTGTTGGGAGAGTACAGTAGCTGACTAGAATCGGAACCAAAACCAATACAGGAACCTCTAGTAACTATACAGTTGGGGGATAAAGAAGCAAAATTCCTGGTGGATACGGGGGCCACGTATTCTGTACTAAATGATTTGAAAGGGCAAATTGGAGACAAACAAACAACAATAGTTGGAGCCACAGGGAAGGAGGAAAATCGGCCATTCCTACAACCCCTAGATTTGTGTTTTGGGAACAAAATTTTAACACACAAATTCTTATATGTGCTTGAGTGCCCAATTCCACTTTTAGGGCGAGATTTATTAGCAAAACTTGATGCAGTAATAACCTTTGAGAACAGGGAACTTTTAAGGAAAGTACCCAAATAGAAGACAGGACAAATTTTAATGATAAAAGAAAAACCGGTTCCTACCATCCCTAGGGAAGTAGAAGATGCAGTAATTCCCACTGTGTGGGAAACAGATATACCGGGAAAATCTAAATTGGCACAACCAGTACATATGGAATTAAAAGAAGGGGCAAGAACTGTACAGATCAAACAGTATCTTGTGGCGTTTGCTCATTACAACCTCAAGCCGTTAAAGCACCAGCTAACACTTCTTTATGAGGCCGTAGCCGCTACATTTATGGGCACTCCAGGGTTGCAGAGTGTCCCAGTGTGGGTTAGCAGCTTTGGTAGCTTCACGCTGAGAGGAAGCGAAGGGAAGAGAGAAGGACACTTTGCCTGCGAAACTGAGAACTTTTATTCCCCCATGCGTGGTCTGAGTGAATTGCTCTCAAATCATTGCAAGGCAAAATGGCCCCAGACAAAAGATTACAGCTGATTAAATAGGGGGTGGACGGATAGGGTGGAAATCTGTCTTGTCCTATGGGGTTAAACCGAGATAGGGTTTCACAACCAATGGTGATATAACAGAGGTGGGTACAGTGTTCTAGGACGAATAGAAATGCAAAGATGGGGTGATTGACACAGAACTTTCATGAAGAAGCAGGGAGTGGTTACATGATTGACACCCCGACAAGGAGTGACAAACCCTGATTGACAGAACCATGTAAGGAGAAACCTCGGGAGGAGTGAGAAGATTGACAGGCAACTTTGGATCTTGTGTGGTGGGAAATCTTGGAGTAAACAACCTGGATCAAACCACTGTGAGGGAAAAGAGGGGTACAAGGAACAAGCCTAACTAACATTAATAAAATCCCTGACTAAACCAACCCAACCTACAACAGTATCCCATAAAACCAGAAGCACAGCAAGGAATAGTAAAGATTATTGATAAATTCTTGAAATACCAAATCCTAGAAGAATGTGAATCAGAATATAATACACCTATATTTCCAGTAAAGAAACCAAATGGTGAGTATAGACTATTGCAGGATTTGAGAGCAATAAATGAAATAACCAAAGACATTTATCCAGTGGTTGCCAATCCCTACACGTTGTTGACATCCGTAAAAGAAATATATAAATGGTTTACCATAATTGATCTAAAAGATGCCTTTTTCTGCATAACCCTTGACAAAGAAAGTAGGAAACTGTCTTTGAGTGGGAAAATCCAGGGAACGGAAGAAAAACCCAGCTCACCTGGACATGGCTTCCACTAGGATACAAGAACAGTCTGACCCTATTCGGAAACCAACTGGTGAAGGAGCTGGAGATTTGGACTGAGAATGGGCAAGTGCCAAGAGAACAATACCTGCTGTTACAGTATGTTGATGATATAGCTACAGAGAAGACAACCTGTATAAAGGTAACAATTGAGATCGTAAATCAACTGGGTATGGAAGGATATAAGGTGTCTAAAGAAAAGGCACAAATTGCCCGGCAGACCGTGATCTACCTGGGATGTGAAATCTCACAAGGCCAGTGAAAACTGGGTACTAACCACATTCAAGCTATTTGTGCCATTCCAGAACCCCAGAACCTTCATGAGATGCGGGTCTTCCTTGGAATGACAGGGTGGTGCCGCCTGTGGATCATGGACTATGGACTAATTGCAAAACCCCTGTATGAGGCCCAGAAGACACAGCCATTTACTTGGAGTAAACCACAGAAGGAGGCCTTCCTCAAACTAAAGGAGGCCTTGACAACTGCTCCAGCATTAGGATTAACTGATTTGTCCAAAGATTTTCAGCTGTTTGTACATGAAAGGCTATTACGGCCTGGGGTTCCCGGGGTCCATCCAACCCTGGCTGCCATAGGTGTCCCGGATAGCACTGGGCTGATAAGCACAACCTGTCCAGGTCCCTCAGGCAAGCTCCCAGCCACAGGCAATCTTAGCAAGCAGCTCAGCTCTTAAGTGAGATCAGCTATTTGGTGAATTCAGCTCCTTAGTGATTTCAGCTCTTTGCTTGCTAAGTTGCCCTGGGCAGATGCAGGGAGAGAGAGGAAAAGACTGTATGAGGTTCCACAGAAATGTCTTTATTGGCAGCTTCTGCGAAGGGTTTCAGTGACAGCTCTTCTGCTGAACTGGGCAGAAATGGGAGTTTATGTAGGATACAGGGGTTTTAAGAAACGGTCCAATAGTAAGGGTCGAGGCAAATATGACCTATAGTCTTACAGAGAGATAACAAAGGTCCGAAGGCAGAAGAGGGGCTACTTTGGTCCAGTCATCATAACTAGGCATTTATCTTAGGCAAGTGACTGCTAGGGATGCCTTGCAGGGCCTCTGGCTGCTACAAAAGGCTATGCCTAGCACTGGGAGGCCTGACCCAATGTTTGGGCTGGTGGGCTACTTTTCCAAACAACTTGATAACATGAGTGCTGGATGACCTTCATGTCTGCGGGCAGTCACAGCCACTGTGATGCTGATACAAGAAGCTAGAAAACTCACGATGGGTAGACACATAGATGTCTATGTACCACATATGGTAAGCACTGTCTTAGAACAAAAAGGGAGCCATTGGCTATCCCCAAGTCGAATGATGAAATTCCAGGTAATTCTAATGGAACAGGATGATGTAACATTAAAAACAACTAACCTTTTGAATCCAGCCTTGTTTTTAGGTACAACAGTTGAAGAAAGCCCATTGGAGCATGATTTCTTGGAAGTAATAGAACATACCTGTTCAGCTAGAGCAGATCTGAAAGATGTCCCACTAGAACAGCCAAACTGGGAGTTGTTTACAGATGGAAGCAGTTTTGTGGAAAGTGGGACCAGATACGCTGGATATTCAGTAACAACAATAGGTGCAGTAGTAGAGGCAAAGGCTTTACCACCAAATACATCTGCCCAACGAGCAGAACTGGTTGCCTTAACCAGAGCACTAGAATTCAGTGAAGGGAAAAGGGTAAACACATGGACTGACTCAAAATATGCTTTTGGAGTGGTGCATGTACACGGAGCACTGTGGAAAGAAAGAGGACTGCTGTCTTCTCAAGGTATGCACATTAAACATCAAGATGCAGTCCTGCAATTGATAAAAGCAGCACAAAAACCTGAATAAGTGGCAATCATGCACTACAGAGCACAGCAATCAGGAAGCTCCAAAATTTATGAGGGAAATAGAAAAGCGGACTGGACTGTGGTAGTCTGTTATTTTACAGTTGGTTCTGCTGTAGTAGGTTTTAATATTCCTTGTTATAAGTTTGTAGTGGTTCAGTCTCTGTATCCCATTTGGCTTCCCTAATGGTTCAGTCCTGAGTTGTTTGCCACAGTTTTCCCCGCCAAAATGTATGTCAAGCCACATGTCAATCCACCTGTATACCTCCCTTGTTCCCTTGTCATACCCCTGTCTGTAAAAGATAGCACACTCCTTTGGTTCTGGAGTGTTCCCTGTCTTTCATCCCTTCCTCAGGGCAGAATTGGGTTGTGGGACTTGCTCCCTCCCCATGTTGGCTTCTACTGGGGAGCCCTTACCCTGCACCCCTCCCCTAATGCCCTCCTATTGGTCAAAGGCTATTTCCTTCCTGTGTTCCCCCATCCCTATAAAAGTAGCCCCTTCAGGTTCAGATTTGGTTCACTTGCTCTGCCCTGACTTTGACATTAAATGTTTGGAGATTCAGACAAGTGTCCCTTCCTTATTCCTTTGCCTCAGTTTCCTCGTGCTGTGTGCCTCTGCTGTGCTACCCACGCCACAGCAATCACTGCCACCCTCAACAGTCTCGGCAGAGACTCGGGGGCGGCCACGCGCCTGTCTGCCCTGCGGCCAAAAGTGGGACAGCTAGTTGCCGAACCTCCATCCCCGTGGCCGCTGAGAGCCAGGCGCACTGGACAGCCCGACAGTCTGCTTGAGAAGTGCAAACAGCAATGGCACTGCTACCTTCAAAACTTAATGTATCTCAATTCAATTTGTCTCTGAAACCAACATATTCAACAGAGGATGAGAGATTGGGACGTTCACTAAATGCACAAAAGAATTCAGAAGGGCAGTATGTAACTACACAAGGACAAATAGTGGTACCTCCCTTGATAATGAGATAAATTCTACAAATTAAACATAATGAATGTCATTGAGGTGCAGAGGCATTGGTGAAATTGCTAAAGCAAAATTAAATCTCGGTGCGGATGTTAAAAATGGCAAAATCGGTAATGTCAAAATGTGAAATCTGCTTAAAGAACAACTCAGTGGCTAGACAACAGGCACAACTAGGAAGAATTCGGGTAGGAATAGAACCAGGAGATTATTGGCAGGTAGATTTTGTAGAATTACCAAGAACTCGAAGATGCAAATATCTGTTAGTGGGGGTTGACACATTTTCTGGATGGCCAGAAGCCCTTTCCTGTTGCACAAACCAAGCAAAAGAAACAGTTAAGTGATTACTACAAGAAATCATTCCAAGATTCGGGGTGCCTCTAGGAATATCATCAGATAGGGGCCCACATTTTATAGCCACGGTGGTAAGAGAAGTAAGCAGGTTGCTGGGAATAACTTGGGATCTCCATACACCATGGAGACCCCAATCAAGTGGACAGGTAGAGAGGATGAATCAGACACTAAAGAGGCAAATCAGTAAAATATGCCTAGAGGCCAAACTGCAGTGGCCACAGGCTTTACCGACAGCACTCTTGAGGATTTGGATAAAGCCTAGGATTGGGATGTCAGTCAGCCCTTATGAGATATTGTATGGGAAACCATACGAATCTCCTGAACCCAATCCAAATGTACATGTCACAGGGAAGCAAGAGGTATATAATTATGTTCTGTCTCTCAGAAAAACTTTAGCTTGGCTTCGGAGCGCCCTCGTGTGGAATAGGCTGCTGACTCTCGAGAATCAACTTCATTACATACACCCGGGAGATGAAGTGTACATTAAGACTTGCAATGAGGAACCATTGAAAGAAAGGGAGAATGGACCCTATCAGGTACTGTTGACCACTTTTACAGCAGTCAAAATAGTTGGAGCGGATCCCTGGATACACTACACTCAAGTGAAGAAAGTTTGTCCTGAACTGTGGGCTGTTCAAACTGTAGGACCAACAAAGCTGCAGATAAAACGTGTTTAACTGTTCCAGATGTCTAGGTTATTAGTGACTGTAACGGTGATAATTTTATGGCCACTAGTGCCATGAGTAAGAATCAATATTACTTTGGGATGTGGAATGCAAAAGGATCAGCTAACAACTCTTCATTTTAGAATGAAGAGGGATGTGCCACAAGAAACACAAGTGATAAAAGTCTCTAATCCAATTCAGGCAGAAAATGTAATGATTGCTTAGTCAAGGATTTTGCCAATATGCAAAACACCAGCAGAATAACTGCTTGTCTGCCAATACCAAAGGCAGCAGGAGATCCAATAAATTGAGGAATCATTACATTGAAATTACCCGAAATACAAAAGAACAAAACATTTGCATGTAAACAGGTATCAGAGACGAGACAAATTATTAAAGATACCTGGAAGATAGTGGGAGAATGGATGAAGCCTTTGAAGGAACAAGATTGTGTTTTAAACCAAGGCAAAGTGGGGCAGATCATAGATTGGCACTTTTCCATGACTTCAGATGACAGCGAGGCAAGGGGGGAATGTATCTTGCCAAAATATGAGAAGGTTAGAGAAAAAGTTTCAATACCGTTCTTGTATGGACGTGTGAAGGGCAGGAGAGGAAAGATCAAACTGAGGCTTGGGACAGTGCATGGTCAATGAGTGTGCTTCAAAAATTCTAATATATGGCAGGTACTCCTTGGTGCATTAAGTGGGAAGGCCCTGAAAATGAGACAGACCCAGAGACATGGAACGTTGCAACCAGCAGTAGAATAGAGGCAGACAAAGTGAATTGGTGGGCATGCAACAAAACTTATGACTGTACTTCTGATGATGAAGAAATAAAACAAATGCCACCACTGGTAGTAGCTCTGCGAGTTGGATGTTCTTGCAGAAGAATCAAACACAAACGAGATAAATTATAAAATAGGACAAGTGATTCAGAGAGTAGTATGTAGTAAAAGTACAATTCAGAGTCCAGGCCAGTTTGTATGGGCAGCAGGTGATGGCACCTGGACAACACACTTGCCTGTAGATGGAAAGGTAAGAGAAATTACTCTAGGCCACTTTATGCCCAATTTGGAAAAAGTCCCCATTTAAGGGAAAGCATGGACTTCTGCAAATAAGGACAAGACAGGAAGTTCAGGAAAATGAAGATAAGGATGAAGAAAATTGGCAGGAACCCTCTAGGTAGTGTAAAAATTGGGGGCCCTGGAATCCTTGTTTGGTCCAATAGGAAATTACAACAATAGGAAAATGCTGTACAAACTCACGGGTCAGGTAGAAAGATTAGCAAGAGTCACCAAGGAAGGATTTAGAGAATTAAATGTGCAATTATGAGCCACAACTAAAATGAGTTTGCAAAACAGATTGGCTTTAGATTTGTTACTTTTAAAAGAACATGGAGTATGTGGATACCTAAAAGGACAAATTGATCATTGCTGTGTCCAAATCCCAAATGTAACCGCAGATGCAGAACATGACATTGGTCAGTTGAAACAAGTAGAGCAGGAGGCTCAGAAAGAACGGGAAGACCTGACCACAAGTTGGGTAGATAAAATCTTTGAGGGGTTGGGATGGAATGTGAGCTCGTGGATCAAATCTGTTATTGAGAGTTTAATAATCTTACTGATCGTATTCTTAATAATTTGGTTAATCTATGCTGTTCTGAAAGGAAAGATAAAGAAAAGAGTATCCTGGAACCAGAAAATAATAAAGGCACTAACACGGGACAGAGATCCACATCTGCATTCATCATCCCTAGGTCCTCCAGTCTGCAACAACACTTATGACAACTGTGGATTAGAAGACGAACATCAAATATAAACTCAGAAGCTAGAGGACAGTATGTAGTGAAAGCATTACACTTATTGTAGTAAAGTGAAATACTTTCAAAGGGAGGAATGTTAGTACTGGGTTAAACATTTCTGAAAATCATGTATCACTAGGCCCAAAGAATGTTTGGTATTTGGGATAGTTTAGCAAGCTAGAATGTTTATAGTAACAGAGATCAGTATTTGGAGTTTCTAAGAAACCTATAGATAAGATTCGTACATGTTCATACAAGCTCGGGCTAAGCTCTAATGAAGCAATATCGATAAGGTTGTTATAGTGATTAGTGCCACAGCTGAAATTGTATAAATATGTGCTGTTGGGGAAGATGAAATAGGAAAGCCTTATAAATATGTTTGCCTGGCAAAAGATTTAGAAAATACAGAAACAATAAGCGAGATTGAAATGAGAACAAGCTTTGAGATACCAAACCTTAGTTACTGAACAACTAGAAAAGAATAGTATAGCCAGCTGTAGGCAATCCCCCTTTGATTAAACAATGTTCTCTACCTACAGACAGGTCCAAGGGTCAAATGGAATGCTCTGTCTCACCCCCCAATGTATGGTTCATCCCACACCTGTAACCCTCCCCTGAAGCATCAGGTATCTGTAATCCCATTGGCCCAAGTCTTGTTCCACGCCCACTTTGAAGCCCCCTGATAAGGTGTGCCTGGGGGATCGGACGCTCTCTTGGAACCCTCTTTTGGCATCCTCTCCTGCCCCTGCTCTCTCTCTCTCTCTCTCTCCCTCTCTCTCCCTCTCTCTCCCTGCCCTTACTCTTTGGGGCTTGCCACGAGCTGTGGCTGGCAGCTCCAAGCAGGGCCCCACACCCACACCCTTTACAATAAACCATATTTTTCAGGACCTGACTTCAGAGATCTCTTGTCTCCATCCATCCCGACCGTCCAGGAGTCCAGCGCTCCCTACAATGCGCACTTTGAACAAAACAACGGAGCTATATTTGGGTTGCCAATACCCCTAGTTCCTGCGTGCCTTAATAAAGCATCTGCATATAATTTATCTGTGATTATGTGTGTTTCCAAACGCTAACACCATGATTGATATTGCTAATGCACTTTTCTCCATCCCTTTGGCAGCAGAGGGGTATCCACTACACCTGGAATTGATTGCCCAGAAGTGGAAACAGAGGCCTACCTTTTGCCATAGACTGATCCAGACTGCACTGAAACAGGGCGAACCTCCAGAATATCTGCAAAACATTGATGATAACATCATACGAGGCAACACAGCAGAAGAAAACCTTGAGAAAGGGAAGAAAATAGTCCAAATCATTCTGAAAGCCAGTTTTTCCATAAAACAAAGTAAGGTCAAAGGACTTTCACAAGAGATTCAGGTTTTTAGCAATAAAATGGCAAGATGGACGTCATCAGATCCCAATGGATATGATTAACAAGATACTAGTTGTTGGAGACTGTGGGGAGGAAAGGGTTAAAAACGGAAGATTGGTAAAGAGATTTGTGCTCAAGATGACCTTGCAGCTGGGGTGTACTAAGAATATTAAGGCTGGGAAAATTCACTGTTGTTTCTGTCTATCTTGAGAAGTCATAACATAATGCTGTAAAAAGACCTAAAAAGCATTCTTCACAGGCCTAGGCCTACTGTGAAGTAAGGGGGGAAGGGAAATAAGAAGCTTGTAGATTGTAAAACACAGCCTTGTGAAAAACTGTGCCTGTGTCAGGCCTTTGATATGTGAGACCGGGAACAGCCTGAGTGCTTTTTGCCCCTGCTAAAATGACATAAGCTTAGCAGTATATGGGTCCCCGACTTGCCAGCAAAATAATGTAATAAATCCTTTCTTCACACTTCACTTGTGGATCTGGCTGGACAGCAGCCAGGCAGAGAGGGACCTGGGGATACTGACTGACAGCAGACTGAACACAAGTCAGAAGTGTGTCCACACGGCCAAGAAGGCCAATGGCACCCTGGCCTGTATCAGGATCAGTGTGGCCAGCAGGACTAGAGAAGTGATTCTTCCCCTGTATTCTACACTGGTGAGGCTACATCTTGAGTACTGTGTCCAGTTTTGGGTTCCCCAATTTATGAAGGATGTTGAGACCCTGGAGGGTGTCCAGAGAATGGCAGCAAGGCTGGTGAAGGGACTAGAACACAAGTCCTATGAGGAGCAGCTGAGGGAGCTGGCATCGTTCAGCCTAGAGAAGAAGATGCTCATGGGAGATCATATCACTCTCTACAACTACCTGAAAGAAGGTTGCAGCCAGGTGGGGGTTGGCCTTTTCTCCCAGGCGACCAGAGACAAGACAAGAGGACAGTCTTAAGCTGTGCCAGGCGAAGTTTAGGTTGGACATTAGAAAAAAAGTTATTCACATAAAGAGTGACTGGGCCCTGGAATGGGCTGATGTCTTAGGTTGCAAATGCAAGATGTGGCCGGGGGAGGGGGGGGGGGGGGTGTATTCTATAGCCATCTGTTAGAGGTGGGACAGTTATCTTTCTATTAATTGGGCCATCTGTTAAAACCAGGTGGGGCAGTTTTCCTTATCTCTTCCACAACCCATCCTCCCTCTGGGGAGATAGCTTCTGTTAATGGGCCATTGAGTCCCACTGCATGACTGATAAAATTACATCATCCCATTGTGAGATGCTCCACCCAGGGGGAAGAGCCAAGCATTCCTACCTGCATATAATCTGAGATCTGGAAGACCACAGGCAGCCTTTTCCCACTAGATTCCAAGAGGAGCAGCTTTCTTCTCCACTGGATTCCCAGAGGAAGACCAAGCCCATCTATACCACCACTGGACTTTCAGAGGAAAACTACACCCTTCTACAGGACCACTGTTTCAACAGAACCACATTAGTCACTCCAAGAGGACTGCAGCCACCATTTAATTGGCCTGCTACAAACACCCTGACCAACAGACTGTCAAGTTGTATTCTGACTCTATCAGCGTTGTTTTGTATTACTGCATTTTTATTTTTATTTTTTCCTAATAAAGAACTGATATTCCTACTCCCGTATCTTTCACTGAGAGCCCCTTAATTTCAAAATTATAATAATTCAGAGAGAAAGGGTTTACATTTTTCATTTCAAGAGAGGCTCCTGCCTTCCTTAGCAGACACCTGTCTTTTCAAACCAAGACAGCTGCCCAGGGAGGTGGTGGAGTCACTGTCCCTGGAGGTGTTTCAGGAAAGACTGGATGTGGCACTAAGTGCCATGGTCTAGTTGACAAGGTGGTGTTATGTCATAGGTTGAACTTGATTGTGGGATCTCAAAGGTCTTTTCCAACCTAGTTGATTCTGCGGTCATGGCCATCTTGGTGTTACATCCACATATTCAATTCACACAGGGACATTACTGTTAAGAAAGAAACTCAAGCTTTTTTAGGCGTTGTGAGTTTCTGGAGATAGCATATTCGAAAGTACAGTCTCATTGTGAGTCTTCTTTATCAAGTGATCCAGAAGAAGAATTATTTCAAATGAGGCCCTGAGCAACAAAAAGCATTTGAACAAATTTAACAGGAGATAGTTCATACAGTAGCCCTCAGGCCAGTCCAAACAGGGAGAGATGAAAAAAAAAAAAAAAAAACATGCTCTACACTGCAGCTGGGGAGAATGACCCCACTTACGGCCTCTGGTACTTGAGATCAACCCCCAGGCTTTTGGACTAAGAGATGCAGAGGATCCAAAGCCTGATATACAGTCCAACTGAAAAAGAGATACTGGCATCTTATGAAGGGTTTTGAGCTGCTTCAGAAGTGATTGGTACTGAAGCACAGCTCCTCTTGGTATGCCAACTGCCAGTGCTGGGCTGGATGATCAAAAGAAGTGTCTCCTCTATACTCCATGTAGCATAAGTTGCATGATGTATGTGGGTCACACTGATCAAAGCTCAAACAGGAAATCCCAGTCATCCAGGAATCTTGGAAATGATCATGGACAGTCCAGAAAGCAAAGATTTTGGAATGTCACCAGAGAAGGACATAATGTGCTGTATTGGGTCTGACTGAGATAGAGTTCATTTTTCCTTAGCAGCCCTCACAGTGTTGTGCTTTGCATTGGTAGCTGAAAGGGTATTGATAATACACCAGTGTTTTGGCTACTGCTAAACAGCACTGTCCCTCTAACACTCCTTTCCCCCATCAAGGGGCTGGGAGGGGACTGATGCCTTAAGTCTTAGCTTTTATATTTTTCAGATTCTGTGCTGTTTTAGTATGTAGTTCTGAGCTTCATATTAAGTGTTGGTAAGCTCTCTTCACAGAGTAGGTAGACAAAATAATTCCTGTTGTATTGTGTTTTTATATCTTTGTAACAGTTCTGTAATGGTTTGCCCCTTCACCCCCCATTTTCTCCCAGTGGCTCCACCCTGAGCTCTCCCACCCTTCCTCCAGTGCCACCCCTCCCTGGTGCCTTGCCCATCACACAGCTTCTAATCCCACCCTCCCAAAATCTTCCACCTTGAGCATAGAGTGAGTGGACAAAGGCCAGGGGTCCCTCCCTTAACCTTCCTCCATTGGTTTGTGTTTCTGTCTGTCCCTCTGCCTTCCACTCCCCCGAATTCCCCCATTGGGCGGTGGGCATCCTTCCCCCTTGTCTCCACCCCAGTACTTAAGGTGATTACAAAAGCCATGTGACTCACTTTCGGCCTCAGGGACGTGGAACTCAGAGCTCCTTGGAGCTTACAATAAACCTGAGACTTTTCCCGGCCGTGAGTCGACTCCCTCATTACCTTCTCGGATGCCGCCTCTCCTCCATACAAGGCAGACAGCAAAGCGCTCTGTCTTAGCTGCTCCCCGAATCTGCCACGAGAGACAGGGGAGTGTCCTCCGCTGCTGACCGCGCCTCTGCTGGGCAGGCGAAGCCAGGGGGCTTCAGAGGGAGCACAGTGGCAAATTCCTTTTCGAGCTTGGGACTAAGGACAACCAATACAAATTTCAGGCCCAAGAGCATAAACGACGGTGAATTGAAGAGAGAAAAACAAGGAGGATGGAACTTCATAACCTGTAGGTATAACTGGGCAATTAACTCAAATATGCTAATGGACCAAAACTTATAAAAGTGTGAGACCTTGTGACTAGTCATCCATTTTATGACCATTTTGGGTGTAGCCCTGGCTGGGCTCTCGTACTGCCCAAGGTGTATCCATTGAGGCCTTTTAATAAATACCTACTTTATTCTTTAGCTCTGTCTAGCCTCTGTTCTATGTCAGCCTTCTCAAGGCATCAGGACAAGATCCTGGGAGAGAACACAACCAGGCCAGCTGACCCAAATTAACCAAAGGGATATTCCATACCATATGATGTCAACTCAGATATAAAAGCTAAGGGAGAGAGGAGGAACAGGGGGCATTTGTTATTCAGCAATGTTTGCCTTCCAGAGCAACCACTATGCATGCTGAAGCCCTGCTTCCTGGGAAGTGTCTGAACATCGCTCGCTGATAGGAAGTAGAGATTAATTTTTCCTTTTGCTTATGCATGCACAAAGTTTTGCTCGTTTTTTGGGTTTTTTTTCTTTGCTTTAGTAAACTGCCTTATTTCAATCTACGAGTTGTTTTCCATCTTATTCTATCTTCCCTGACCTACTGGGAAAGGGAATGATAGAGTGGCTTAATGGGCATCTGGCACCCAGCCAAGGTCAAACCACTACATGTGCTGAAGAAACCCCATTGTATAAGAAATTGCCAGAAAGAAGGAAGCAATATTCCTAGTTTACTGATGGGCTCTGCCATATTGTGGGAAAAGATGGAAAGTAAACAGCAGCTGTATGGAGTCCCCTATGACAAGTTGTGAAAACTGCTGGAGGTGAAGGTGTGTTGAGTCAGTTTGCAGAGATGAAAGCTCTCCAGCTGGCTTTAGATGTTGCTGAATGAGAAAAATGGCCAATACTTTCTCTCTACACTGATTCATGGATGGTAGCAAATGCCCCATCTCCATGGGGTGGCAGCAGCAATGAAAGCAGAATAACTGGCAGCATAGGGGTAATCCCATATGGGCTGCTGCATTGTGGAATGATATTGCTGCCCAGGTGACAGTCATTGTGGTGGTGTATCTCCCCCCCCCTCTCCCCACCTCAGCCCACACTATGATCTGAGAAATGCTCCTTAAGCCTCGGCCTTGATGAACAGCATCTGGACTAAACTCCTCTTGAGGTTATCAGAAACACTGTCTGCTCCCAGGAACTTTGGCTGTCTAAAAAGCTCATGTCTTTTAAGGAACAGCCTTGGAAACTTATTTTTCTTGCCTGAATAACAATCCAAGTGGAATAATATTTTTGTTATAGAACTTTCAAAGGAAGTTACCTACCTAAAATGCGACTAGGATGGGAAATTACTATGACTAAAGCCCACTCTCTTGCAACTCTATAAACAGCGGTGCAAAGTGAGACCCTTTTAGCTCTCCTGGACTGCAGCGGGCTGTGACCAGCAACTTCCTTCTGAGTGAAGCCTCTCAGAGCCAGCGAACACTCAAGTTTGCCATTGTGGGAGAATTGCTGAACAATGCCGATGGATTCTGGGCTGATACCCTCCACTCCTCAAGGCTCAACCTTTCTCCTGCTGAAAAGATGCAAGTGCATTTGAAGTGAGTATTTCACTGAACTTAAGGGGAATTTTTCACAGGTACCTTGTACAAACACTAGATTTGTGTGTGTGCGAGTGTGCATATGCTATAGCAAACGTGCTAAGAATGCTGCTCTACTAGATTTTTAAGTACTTTAGATTTGTAAGTAAGTTAGGCCTGTAAGTAAGCTACTGTTGTGGTATAATAAATTCTATACTAAACTTCATAACTTTCACTTTCGCAGCAGCAGCAGACAGCTGCCGGCCAGAGCCAGCAACAGGGAGCAGGCCGGGAGGGGACCCCAAGCTGATTGGAGGCGGTGGGGGCCCCTCCAGCGCGGAGCCAGGTTACTGCTGCTCGCTGCTGTTGCTCTCTGCGCTGCCTAGCAACCCAGCAAAAGCCGTGGGAGGTGGCGGAGCAGCCGAAAGCGGCGAAGTGGGCTCCAGGAGTGGCAAAACGGTCTGGAAGTCTTCTCCAGAATCACAACTCGCATCTAGAACAGGCTCCGGGCCAGCGGGAGGGGCCGGAGGCACAGCTGTCACTGCCGGAGACATGGCCACTGACTTCGAGGCAGGGGCTGACACGGCGAGCGGGGCCGGCACGGACAGGTGGAACGGCGGGGGAGGCAGTGTCTCCACCTCCGCTGGGGCCGTTTCAGACTGGCTCTCAGCAGCGGGTGTTTCTCTCAGCTCCGAATGGGGCAGAAGAGGAGGCGGCACGGCTGCGGGCGGGCAGACCGGCAAAGGAGGTGGTGTCTCCGCCTCCGCCGGGAGCGGCCCCGCACCCTCCGAGAGGAGGGGGGGCTCACACACTGCAGGAGGAGGAGGTGGAGGAGGAGGTGGTGGAGATGGCTCTTCTTGCGCAGAAGCAGAAGAAAACTTCTGAGCCATGAACAAAGGCTCTCCCCTCCACCCTGCGTGGGGGGGGCACCACCAGTGGAGGCTGTCCTTGAACAATCTGGTCTCCGTCTGGCCGTGATGGGGGGGCTGAAGGGCCCCCGCTGGGCACGGGGGGCACCCCCCTGCCCGGTGCAGATGTGCTCACTGGGGTCCATCTCTGGACTATCTGAAAAAGCTTTAAAAAAACTCTCATGTACCGAATTACTCGGAAATCTTGTCTGACGCGTCGCCTGATGACAAAATACAGGGACCTCCAAGCCTCTGGATCCAGGGAAAAAGCCAGATTAATGAAAAAAACACAACCGTTTGCCAATTCAAGAAACTCCAATAAATCATTGTCGGAGATAGAGACTCCATGGTTCCGAGCCAGATCTCTCCAGACAGCAAACATAGGGCCATCCACACAATAAAAACGAGTGCTCAAGTCTGCAGACATCTTTTCCGAAAGTTAAAGTCCACCCCAGGTCAGGGCAGTACTATTATCAGAAAATCAGTACCTTTCAAAGGAAGGCAGAGGCATCCGGTTACGGTAAACTGCTCGGGGCTGCACCTGGTCCTAGAGAGGATCCTAACGGTGTCTTGTCTTCCTGATCCCTCACAGGGGCTCTGGACATGCCTTTTGAAGAGGGTTCACCACCTCTCCCGTGTCCAACCACGGTTGCGGACCGATCAGATTGATCCAGGCCCTGGTTCTTCATCCAACATCAGGGGGTCACCACTTATTGTAAAATGCAGGTGAACCCAGTGGGAAGAAATGATGATGTCTAACTCCAGTTCAGAAGGCTGAATGATTTCTTTACTATAACTATGCTGTAATACATTAATATACTATATAAAGGAAGATACTAAAGCTACATACCTACTTTTTTAACTACCATATCTAACTAACAACTTGTGACCTTCTCTCAAGAGTCTAGACACAGGTGGATTTGATTTGCCATCAGGCTCAAACAATTCTCACCAGAATCCAATCAAGCAATCACCCCAGATAAACAATTCTCCAAACACATTCCACATAGGAAAAACAAGGAGCAGAAATAGAAATTGTGTTTTCTTTCTTTCTCTCTGTGCACCTCTATGAAAAGTCCTGAGAGAGAGAGAAATGTGCTAGCCAGAAATACACTCTCAGACTTTACTTACTGCACTCTTAGTGGACATATGCATGAGTTACCATCACTTACTGTCTTTCTGCTCAGCATCTGAGCCACTGCAAGTGAACAGCCACATGCATATCATTTAGCAAAATAATGTTTTTCAGTTCTCAATAAATAGCCAAGAAATCTCTGTGAATACTACTAGGGTCTAAGAAAGTATTTTAGTTCCAACCATTGTGAATTGACATATCTCTATAAGTTAAAAATTAAAGTCTCCTGAAAGGATTTTACCTTTTGATTACACTGTGTACATTAATGTCCTTACTGCAGAAATTTCTGACATGCCATTTGTAAAGTTACAGTTTTTATACAATCTTGAATTAGAACCTAAGAAATAGTCAAATATTTTCTCCCAGTCTTCTAAATTAATTTCTTAAACAAGGTTTCTTACAATAGCAGCTCAACACATTATCTTTCCTAATTAAAAAAAAAAAAAAAACAAAACAGAAAACAAGCCAATAAAAAAAAAAAAAACCAACCCAACTGAGTTTTGATAAAAGCTTACCATGGAAAGCTTTATTAGGGGGGAATCACCACATTCTCTACAGCAAAAACTGGAAGATTATATAAGAGAGGTCTGGTGGAAGAGGTCTGCACCCATAGCAGTGGGGTTGGAACTCGATGATCTTTAAGGTCCCTTTCAACCCAAACCATTCTGTGATATGATTCTATGATTTACTAAGTGATTATGGGCTCTAAATGCATCTTTCATAATCCGGAAGCCAGTGATATTGATAACAGTATTGAATGTGGAGATGAAAACAGGTTATTGCAACCCTATTTGTACTTTTTAGTGCATCTCATGGGGAATACTTTCTTAGACTGCTCAGTATATTAATTAACTGGTCATTGCTTAAATTCAGCAAAAGAATTATCAAAGTAAATATGAATGCAAGGAAAATAGTATTTTCCAATAAACACCTAAAATTCATAATGAAGCAACGCGTCCATTTTAAGATTTCCATAATGTTACTGAACAAAAGCATCTCATAAGATACATGAAGGACATTAGACTGGAAAATACAAAAGTCAATCATCAAGAAAATTCTCCAAAATAAAGCTTACCTTTGAGCCATCTAAACTGATTATCCTGTAGACATTTCTTGTGCTGTCATAGAAGTAGGACACAGTAACAGCATGCTTGCTGGTGGGAATCCAGTCCTTCTTAGTGTTTGGGTCAATCTGGAAGACATGAACTCGGGTGCTGAAGATGGGTTATTCCCTGAAGGATCAACAGTAAAAGTAATTAATCTGATTTGTATGTAATACTGTTGCACCCAACTTATCTGTCAGTTGTTCCCACTGGAATGTACACATTTCATTTTACATGATATTTTTTTCCTAAGAACTTCTGTATGTGTTCCTGCATAGGGCAGGCAAGTGCATTAATATACATATGAAAGCAAAATGCAAGCCTTCTAAAGCAAAAATCAGCACCCAGCTGTAGAGTCATATAAAGACAGCCACCTCTTAATATCGATTCAGCCCTGTCCCACAACTTACCCAGTCCTCACCCTCCATCTATCCCTTTAAACTACTGGGCATCAATATATGTGTAACTGTGGAAACCCAGGGCACCAGGAATATTTGTCTGTCTGCTCTGGGGTGTCCTGACCCCCAGGGGAGTACTGACTTTGACCCTCATTCATGGAGAAAACTTCCAAAGCCTCAAGGTAAACTAGAAACCACAAAAGTGTGAAATAGATTGTAGAGACTGTAGAGAGTAGTATAGTATGTCACATGGGTGAGAAATTTAGGTTTTAGGATGTTTAGTATGTTATAGATGGGTTCAAGATGGAGGATATAGTGTGTTGTCTTGAGTTCATTTTTCTTCCTTCTTCTTCCTTCATCTTCTTGGGTTTAGGTGGTATCTTGTAATTGGGTAAAAAAGTCCACATTGTGGGTCTTTAGGGGTCAGTTATTGGGTTAGAAAGGAAAATAATTTAGGTGTCACTTCTTAATTGGGTAGCTCAGTTTTTGATTAGACTTAAAAAGCCTTGTAACAAGAGATTGTTAGCCATTTTTGTGATGTTTTTCCTGCACACAGAGTCTGGTGCAGACATTGTGCTGAAGTTTTGATAAGATAATAAACAGAAGCTGAAGACCAAAAAAGTCCAATGCGTCTCTTGTTCCTGACACAGAACTGCTCCAAGAGGGTCTCCCCTGCCAGGGGAGCCCCCAAGGAGTTGCCCAACTTGGGGCCCACAAACTCACAACTGGAGCGGAGTCCCTGCTGATGAGTCGGCATCAGGCGGCGCGGCGGCGGGAGCCACTGCGCCCTGCGGGCGCTGCCCCCCGCGGCGAGCGGAGCGGGGGCTGCAGTGTCCCCCGCGGAGGCGGGAGCTGCTGCACCCTGTGGGCGCTGCCCCCCCGCGGCGAGCGGAGCGTGGGGTGCAGCAGCGGCGTTGCTTCTCTCGGGAGTGGCGCTGGCGGCCGCGGTAGCGCCCTCTGCAACTCTGTCGGTCCCGGGGTGGGGGACGGCGGCGCGGCGGCTTCTCTCGGCCCCGGCGGCAGCAGGCTCGCTCCGTCCGGAGCGGTGGGTGAAGGGCCGGTCCGGTGGGCAGATCCGGAGCCCCCGCGGGGGGGCAATGCCAGGGGATGAGTCAAACGCTCCATTGCTGGTCCCGGCAGTACAAGAGGGCGGGACCCGTACGTCTGCGCAGGCTCCATTAGCGAAGGAGTCGGGGGGGGCAGTAGCCCCCCCTGCGCCATGGACTGCCGGCGGCGCCCCCCCCCCCCCCTTCCCCCCCCAAAATGCAGTCCGGAGAGCGGGGAGGCTGAGGACCCGCGGGCGGTGGCGGGTCCCGCCGGTCTGGGGCCCCCCCGTGCAGTCCCTGTAATGTCGGGTGTGCCGAAGCTGATAGTTGTATCAAAGGCACCCCGGCTGCCGCCTGAAAGGCGGATGATGTCACCGGCACCGCACTCAAAGCGAGGTGCGTCTGCCCGTCCGACCGCAGCGCGGGCTGTGGCGCGGTCAGTGTCCGGAATCCCGAAATGTCCCGGTCAGAACCTCTGCCTCTTGGGGATTTGCCCCACAGGGCTATGTAGATGCGCCCCCAGACTGTGAGCAGTGCGGGCACTATTGCGTCCCCCTTGTCCAACTGCTTCATGAGGCAGCGTCCCAAATCGCGCCAAACTCTACGATCAAAGGAGTGTCTAATATCCACAGAAAATCCATGGTCCCGAGCCCAACCCAGGAGGAGAACGAGCTCGGCCTCAGAGACCGGAACCCCTGTCAGGGTCCGCAAATGCATGCAGGGTCCCTGATAGGTTCTTTTTGGAGATCTCAAAGCACAAAAGACACAGCAGGGGACACAACACTTTGCTTAAACAAAAATGCACTTTTATTTAGTGCCAACAACTGCGATAGTGGGAGAGAAATAAAGAGATAGAGTGAAAGATAGAGAAAGAGGGGAAGGGGATTATAGCTACCAGTCTGAAGAGACGAGGCCCTCGGAGCTTGACAAGATGCTCATAGGCTGTCTTCTCCAGGTGGGGTCCGGACAAAGTCCTCAAAACTCCTTGAGTCTTTTATAGGGTTCCTCAAAGTGGGTGGCATCTGGCCAAAGCAGCAGCTTTCCTGGTTACACGGTGGGTGTGGACTCGTTGTTTTGGGAACTAGTTGTAACCGTCGCGTCGGTGCAGGACCAAGAGTACAGGACCGAAGGTACAGGACGAACTGATTAGGGCTCAGTCCACCATGACCAGTCCATTGTTCTCGCACTGAGTTCCCATGGCATCGCATACCAGTCCTTAAGGCTTGGCAGACTTTCCACCTCAGCCAGGCTAGAGCTACTTTTCAGGGTCTGGGGTCTCAGTCCTTGGAGACAGTCGTGAGGCAAACGTGAGGGATTTTCGGACAGACCCTGACAACCCCCAGCTGAGGAACATAGCTTTGCCAAGTGGTCAAAGGCAGCCGTTCAGCTGCAGAAAGGTGGTTCCCCACGTTCCAAGGAAACCCTCCCTTAGCAAACATCCACTTCAAGAGACAGTCTGCTATTTCAGGGAAAACCCGTCCCACTCAGTTCTTAGCTTCTAAGAGCCGACCTGCAGTCCAAACAGGACCAAGCCTTTTCCAGAAGGCACTTGGTTTCAGCGTTACCGCTCTCAAGAGGGCAAAGGTGTCTGGCCAGAGACCCCCCGGAAAGACACTGGGGCTTGGCTCTTCAGCCTAGGCTGTAGTAACAGTCGGGGTCTACGAGTTGTCGCTGTTGAGGCAGGACAGGAACAGAGAGACTCCCAATTCAGAAGACTTGAAGAAAACTGATTTATTTCAAATGCACCGCTCTATTTATAGGGAACATTGTGCAGACCAATTTCATTGGTCTTAAAGTAAAAACACCTCACACCATTAGTGCTCTGTGAATGATGCACAGTGGCAGAACATATCTATAAACAATGTAAACAACAAGAGAGATAGTGAATTATTTACATTCCTTTGAAACTCTTTCCCAGACCCAGCCTGGTAGAAATCTCTCCTTTTCTCTCTGACTGAACTGAGAATATCCATAGTAGCCTGCACACTCAACACATGCACTCTGGCAGTCCGAAGGACTGCAAACTCTCAGTAGATATCACACAATCATGCACACACTTTTGCAGGTAGTAGTTATGCACACAGTGAGTTCTGAGCCTCTATATCTGTCATTCAAGTTGATTTCTCCGTTTATGAGATGACATGAATCCACCACATGATCTCTTAAACATTTGCTGATTTTCCTCGGCTTTAGGACAGGATAAAGACCTTTTTGCTTTTTCAAAACGACAACATACTTGGACTACAGCTTTCTCCCAATGCCCAGCTACAGCTTAAAAAAAGACTCTCCCTAACTTGTTTATAAAGCTTTAGCAAGCTTTTGTTACTCTATGTGGCTTCATGAGGGATCCCTGAAAAGAAATAAGGAGAGTGAATAAAAAATGCAGCTATGGTCAAAATTAATTTGTTGACTATGGCATCCAAACATGATCAATGGTTTCACAAGAGTCTGAGTCAACAAACTCTGTAAACACAATTCAAAGCAATAGAAAAAATACAGAATTTTCCTTATTCCTAAAAATGCTTTGAAGTCTGATAAATGCTGTATGCGGTAGCTTGTGGGATAGTATTGCATAACATTGGCTTCTGTTATGGTTTTGTATGAGAGACATTTAGGGAAGTGATGTAAAGCTTCTAGCTACTGGAAAGTTGGATATACCTCTGTGAAAGACACATGTTAAAGATAAAAGAAACATGGGAACTTCTTTTTTTCCTGGCTGGTAAGAAGGTAACACACTGGGCCTGCTGGGTCCCGTCCTAGCTGGGCCCGGGAAGCCCGCCGGGCCCCATCCTGGGCTGGGCCAGGCAGGCTTTGTCACAGGGGGCCAGGCTCCTCTCCGAGGTCTCCAGGAGACTCTGAGCCCTGTCCTGGCTGGGCCAGGCTCCAGCAGCTGCAAGGCAGGAAGGCGGGGGAGGCTCTGGAACCCTGGCTGGAGCAGGGCTGGCCGCGGTTGTTAAGCTCTTGCCGTCAAGATCTTGCCGTCAAGCCCCCTCCCCCCAGCATAGCTGAGACCAGAGGCAGCCCTGCAGCCATGCAGAGTGGTCCTGTGGCTGAAATTGAATGCAGAGAAAACCAAAGACCAACCATGAAGCTGATCCTAACACAGCCCAACCACAGCTCCTGCCACAAGTTACCAGCGGGTCAGGTGATCATTTGAAGAGCCTAGGCAACATGTTAACTCTTTCAGTATTTCAATCCTCCTTCGAGTGAGAGAAAGGAACAAGATATAAGTATGTAAAGGAGCAACATGAAGACATCATAATCAGTGAGGAAGAAGTTAAGTCCCAGATGGGAGTGATGAGAAGATGCCTTGATTTTAGAATTAAAATCCTCTTGTAAGCTAGGGAGAAAAGATGTCGCTATTGAGTAAGAAATGACACAGACTCATCAGAAAGCTGATTGGCATAATGCGCCGTTTATTTGGAACTGCTCCTTTTTATAAGCTGTTCCAATCCAGGTAGATATGATTGGTCATTTAGTTAATACATTTCACCTGATTGGCTAATTAACAAAACACCCTTCTTATAAACAATCTTTGAGAAAAACAAAAAAACAGAGAGTAGGAAAACAACACCTGATGGTTGTTTATAATAATAAGCTATCATTGTTTATCTTCAACTCCCTAAAGACTCTTAGGCCGATTCTGGGAAAACTTTCTAGTTTTCTTGCTCTCTGACCAGGTTGTCACATCCACAGGTCCCCCTTTTTGTTTAAAGGAGGAGGCGGTGTTTGTAATCCTCTGCATGGCCCCTTGCAGAAAGGAGAACAAACACAACTCCAGAGGCTCCTCTAGCAGTTGCTAGTTATCAATCAGAACCTCAATTGGACGCCATTTTGAAATGGTCAGAGAGATCAAATCTTGTGATTCTCTCTTACAAGAAATATGCTATTAATCTTAAAATCAGTCACCTATTCTAAAACAATATCAATACTAATTCTAATATAGTAACAACTTCTTGTTAGCTTGTTCAAAGAACTGACAGTTTAAACTTGTCAACAGTCCTTTTCCAGAAACAAGGAAAGGATAGAATGCTCATTCCCCACTCGTGGAGGGGCCATCTGATTGATGGTCGTCATCTTGATCATCGTTCGGAGGTTGCCTGTTGGTCACATTCTGGTTTTGGTGTTGCAAATCAGGGCGGACACACCTTGCAGGTACCCATCGTACTTCAGTATCTGCGGAAACACATGCATACCCGCGGCCCCAAGTGATAAGGTCGTACAGGCCCTCCCATTTATTAGTAGCTAGGTCCTGTATCCAGACTTTCTCTCAAGGCAGGTGCGTCTCACCTGAAGAGTGCAACAAGAGAAAATTATTTAGAAGGACAGGATTCTCTGAATCCTGTGGCACTGTAAGATGATTGATTGTATATAGAGCTTTTTCCAGTCGACTGTGCGGGGTTTCTCCAGGCATTCCCCTTTTTTGTTTGTCCAGAACGTGCTTTAAGGTACCATGAGCACATTGAACAATGGCCTGGCCCGTTGGAAAGTGAGGGATACCAAGTTTGCATGACACTCCCCATAAGCGCAAAAAATGCTGCGTCTTCTAACACAGGAAGTCCCTTATGACAAATCATATGTCCCCACACTGTAAGGGTTACATGTTCTGGCATAGAAATCCAAATGCCCATTTTGAAGGCACCTTTTATCAACTACAAGCCCACCCCGGGTTACAGGCAATGCTAAGTTGGGAAAACTGTTCCCCTCCCCAGCTCTTAATCTACGAGGGCAAAAATGCTGTCCAGAGAGACAGATCTTTTCCAGGAAGACGCGGGGAAAGGTCACGTTACCTTTCTGGGGAAACAGAAGGTGTCCAGTTACGAGCGGGCTGTGCGGGGCATCGCGGGGTCCTAGCAAGGGTCCGATGGAGTCCCAGAGGAGTCCCAGCAGGGTCCCGAGGCGTCTCTGCCCGTCCTGCAACTCCATGAAGGGTTGATCGATGTAACACATGGCGTGGTCACCAATTGTCACCACGACAGGGCCCCGACCAGGTAATAATTAGCATTGACTCCATGATTCACAGAAGGCTGACCAATCTCTTTATTATATTCTTATTATTAAGAAACCCATTGCTTTTGTAGACAGTTACGATACACCTGGACCTAATTGGTCCTCCAATCCACACACCATCACCATTGGCCAATTAAGAAACCACCCTTTGGTGAACAAATCTCCATAACACATTTCACATGTTCACAATAAAAGGTGCAGCGATTGAAGGTAAGAATTGTTTCTTATTCTTTTCTCTGATCTTCTCACAGCCTTCCCCAAAAAGGCCTGGGAAAGTTATGTATTGCTCTCTGTGGCCAGAGAGCTGCTGCCACAAAAAGACCCTTTTTTCCCTGTAATGCATAAAACTATGGGGAGATGAAGAGTTCAAATTAATACCGAGCAAAGGCCTCCATACTAAAGTAAGCAGATGTTAAAGTAGCTATGATCCCATGAGAAGTTTGAACAGAGAGTGGTCTTGTGCCTCCAGGAGATCATCTCTGTTCCCAGGGATGAAGATAATTTTAGAAATAGATAATAAGAACTTTTACCTTTAACCAGCTCATCTTTAAACTAATACCCCATCAGTCAACATGGCCCATAAACACAGCTGTGAGAAGGCTTGTAGAAAATAGGAGGGGCTTCACGATAGGAGATTTCCTTTGGGCAGCTACTATTTGTGACCAAATTAAAAACCACGGAAGAACTGTTTTTCCTCTTGTGGAGAAGTCTTCATAACATTAAAAAAAGAACTTCTCTCCCTAAGTAAACTGAAGAAAAACTATTTTAGAGGTAGTAAACTGACTAGAAATTTTAAGTTTTGTTTCTTTACATTGTCAATAGAAAAGAAAAGGTTGTAGGGGGAGGAGAAGTATTAGGAAGACTTTGTTCTTGATTCTTGCTACTTTTTTTTCTTTTACTTACTGTTATTAAAATTTTCTTTCTACCCTTTTAAAGTTTTGAACCTACTTTACCTTTCTCCTAATCCTATCTCACAACAAGAAGTACATTAATAATTAACCAACACCAAAGCATACCACACTCTTTAGTACATTAGACCAAAAAAATCGTAAAATTAAAATAATCTTAAATTAGCGAACCAAAACCACTACAACTTCTTGTATCAAAACTGCTCTGAAATAAAAATATTTTTTCTGGACAGAAAGTGACTGACAACACAATCAAAACATACTCAGCATACTTGTGAAATAAGCACACATTAAGAATTTACTTTCTATACTACATGCATAAAATAGGAACTTTGATGTCTTAAAACAATCGAGCAAACAGATGAAAATCCTTTCCATACCATCACCAGTTTATCTAGTTTTACACTTACATTCTCAGACTTACTTTTGCTGTTGTTTTGGGTTTCAGTTGGGTTCACTCATGGTCAGTAAAAGCTTAGGAAGTGTTTCCTAAAAAGCTTGGAAAGTTTTCTGTATTCAATTACAAGTTAGTAGATATATACATCTATTTACATATAAAGTTCAATTCCTTAATTTCTAGAATATGGATTATAGCTGCATAATACTGCACAAAGCAACGCCTTCAAGCTGTTTTGTAAACTGTTTTGTTCTCATTTCACAATCAGCCTTTAGCATTAGATCTTTGGCCACTTCTGAGTTAGTGTACCATCACAAATAATATCAACAGTTTTTAAGGAGCTGAGGGGAGAAAAATGTGCTGGAACATTTCATAGAATCTGTAAGGTTAAGAAAAAAATACATTTACTTTTGTCAGTGTCTTGGTTTGAAAGATAGGTGTCTGCCTGTCTGGAGAATATGACTCCCTTCCCTCTGAATTATTATAACTTTGAAATTAAGGGGCTTTCAGGCAAAGATATGGGAAAATTAATAACAGTTCTTTACTAATATGTATGTGTATAACAAGGCAAACAAACAACAACAATGGCAGCAACAACAAGCAAGAACAGAAAACCCAGTAAACAGTCTATTCCCGCTCTTTAAGCACTTTCCGCTTTGGTGTAGTTATGATCACAGCCGGCAGGGGCGGTGGCAGGCTCCCAGTGGGCAGGACAGGTACAATGACTCCCCCTCGGCTGCAGGGGGTGGTGTGGGGCGAGTCTGGCAGTCTTTCTCCATGTGGATAATGGTGGATGTTAAAAATAGGTTAGAAACTATTTTAAAATAGTTGATAGTTGTTAAGCATGTACTGTTAAGTTTGGTTATGGTAAAAGGGGTTTAAAGGGGTAGTTGTCAGAAATATAGTACTCTACGTACCATAATACACTTAAGTAAAGGGCACCACCCCCAAGCGAAACAAGCCAGCCTGAACAGAACTGTAATGGGCCAATCAAGCACCTTAAATCTTCATACAAATGAAGGATCCAAAAAGAAACCAATCCAAATGGACAAAAAACAGGATAAAAAAGGGGCTTCTGACCCACTGAACCTGTGCCGCTCCCCCTGGAACATCGGGGACATCGCTGCTCAGAAGACCCAGTGCTGGCGCTGCAGCATCCTCAACGGGAACACTCCTGCTCAGCCCGCGGGCCCCCATGCTTTAGGCCTTTCTTTTTTATTACAGTAATGAACCAGGGAATCAATAAAAAGAGGGTGAGCTGGACAGGAACCAAACACAGATCTGAACCAATGTGGTTAATCATACATTCTCCATTTATTGTTTATATGATGGCAGTTTATATACACTTCCAGATAGTTTACAATCGTGAGCACACTCTCACTGGCAAGCAAACATTGTTGGTCTTTGTCTTAAGGTGGCTAAAGTTTCACACTGCAGACCTATACTAATTCACACCTAGATAGCTCAGTATACTGTGGTACACCTTCACATAATTTCTAACTGCGCCACAAACTTATTTCTGACTGCACCATAGGCTTCAAGACCTCACCAAGGCCCGTATCTGAGGCCTAGGCTGGAGTAGCTCAACCTTCACTCTAAACATACAAATCGGGACCTCTTTCTCTCAGAAATTCTTCTACAATTCCCCCCTTTTCTTTTTGAGCTATCCAGATTGACTTAAAGGCGCGGTTAGTTATTTTCTGCATGCAATGTAATAAACACGGTATAAAGACTAGAATAAGTATAATAATAATAAAAAGTACAATGCCAAAACGTACTAAATTTTTGCTCCAACCAGTAAAACCTAAAGAATTGAGCCAGTTGACAAACGGAGAGTCTACAACAACGAGTTTCTTCATGCTGTTCTTCAGTTCCATTAACTGTTTGTAAATTGATTGAGAGTGGTCAGATAAATTCATGCAGCACATGCCTTCAAATTCTTCACACCCATGTCCTTGTGCTAGAAGAAAGTCAGTGGCAGCTCTGTTTTGCAGAACTGCATGACAAATGCTATCTACATCCGTGGCATGCTCACTTAATATTTTAGATGTCATATTAATTTGTTTTCCTGTCCAGCAGGCCAGGGTTTTCAATAGTGTGAGAGCTTGCGCTGAAGCATCTCCTGGGGAGAAAATTGAGTCTAGTATTACAGATGTGCGCCCCCAAAGTGATACTTGGTCATTACAATTGGGGTCTAGTTGGAGAGCACTCAGTTTGACTCGTTGAGGCTTCTGAGGCAATCCTAATACTTGATGAATGGTGGGAGCAAACAGGGTTAATTTACCAAGGTAACATGGGCCTCCCATAGCTTTTTGAGGCACTGCAGACCAGGCTCAATCCCCACAAAGGAGGAAAATTCCTGGTGGCAGTTTTCTTGCAGCACTTTTTGGTGGTATCACGGATTGTGTCCAATTATTACAATATTCTGAATAGTTATAATATAATTGGGATCTGGGAGACAACCAAGTGTTGTCATCTGTTGTCTGTTTTCCTTTTTGTGTTGGTTTCGTAGCACGAGGTACAAATATCAAACAGTAATTTCCTGGGACAGAACCCAAAAGATCGAATTCTTGAGGTTGGACACTAACAACTTTAAGATTTTTACAACTGCAACAGCTTGCGCTCCCAGAACACTTTTTGGATCTATTTTGGCCTGGGTCCAAGCTTTGAACTCTGACATGGAACCCAGTGGAACTCCAATTAAACAAGTACTAAAAGGACTAGATGGTGTGGTTATAGACAGGCAGAATGAATCTTGCCCCGTTTGTTTGGCCCAAGTGACCCACATGTTTTGTCTCTTGTCAATATCAAGGATTCCAAATACTTTAGTTGCAAAAACACTACTTAGTAGAAACACTTTGACCCACCACATATTTCTCACATTCTTCATTGCCCCAGTTAACATGAAAGAAACAAACTTACTTCTAAATACAAACTATAACTTATAATAAACTTAATATTATACTTATGATTATTTAACTTATTTTCTGGTACTCTAAAAAGTTAATTTTCATCAGAATTAGATTTGTCGCGGGATGTTCCAGGTAAATTGTTGTCGTCAACGTTATCACTGTTGGCTGGAATCTCTGCCTGTGGACACACATGTGTAAATCTGTTCGGCACCCAAACTGGACCAGTACCTGTTGAGACACACATATAACCTCTGCCATTAAACAACACAGGACTTGGTCCTTGCCATTCACCTGTTCGCATGTCCTTGTGATAAACATAAAGTCCTGGAATTGCTTGTGGTCTTCCCTCTTTCACTGCTTGGTGGTGTATTACAACCGCAGGTTCTTCTCTACCTTCTGCTAAACACAAGTAATTTAGGATAGACAATACTTTTGATAATCTATTAGATACATCAGTCTCATCATTCTGCTTTTGTTTTACTAGATATTCTTTCAGGATACGATTTGGTCTCTCTACAATAGCTTGACCTGTAGATGAGTGAGGGATCCCTGTGGTGTGTTTCACCCCCCACTTCTGCATAAATGTGGCAATTTGTTGACTAACATAAGAAGGAGCACTGTCAGTCTTAATTTCTACAGGCACACCCATAACTGCAAAGCAGGCAAATAAATGCCTTTTCACATGGAGAGCCTTTTCCCCTGTCTGTGCTGTTGCCCAAATGAACTTTGAGTAGGTATCTACAGTGACATGGACATATTTCAGCCTACCAAACTCTGGAACATGAGTTACATCCATCTGCCACAACTCTAAAGCTTTCAGTCCCCTTGGATTCGTGCCCAGTCCAAGGCCAGGCCCATAATGACTATATTGAGGGCAGGCACGGACAATCCCTTGAGCATCATTCAGGGGGATCTGAAATTGTCGGTGCATGACTCTCGCATTTTGATGAAATGTCTCATGGCTGTTGCAAGCTCTCTCAAACTTGTTCTATGGGAGAACGTGGACAGCATAACTGACCTCAGCATCTGCCAATGCGTTGCCTTCTCCTAAACCGCTGCTACACTGATGGCTTTGAATGTGCATGATACAAAAGACATGCAGGCGCTGTTTCAGCACACTCTGCAACTGCAGGAACAATTCTCCTAAATGTTGATTTTGAGTCCTTCTGAGGAGTGCATCTTTAATTCTTTGCACAACTCCAACTACATATAATGAGTCAGAAACGACGTTGAGTGGTTCTTTGTTCCAGGTTTGGAAAGCCCAACACACGGCCTTCAACTCGAGGGTTTGTAGACTATCTTTTGCATCACCTTTGATTAAATGTTTCAACCATTTCCCTCATTGCTGCCAAACGCACACAGCTCTTTTTGTTCTTCGGCCAGCATCGGTTTCAATGCTGGTTTCAATGAACACAAGGGTCTTTCCAACCACTGATAACATTTGATGAAATACCACATTGGGCCTTTCAGTTGTTTGTTGTGCACCACTCCTGTGAAACCTAACAATGCTTCTTGCAGTGCAACAGAGTGTCTGAGCAGCCATTCTAGATCTTCATTCTTCACAGGAACACTGATGTCTGCTAGTTCTTTTCCATCTATTTCCAGAATTCTGTCTCTGCCTTTTCGTATCAATGCAGCAAGAGCATCTGTCCTGCTCATCACAGGACTTTTTCGTTGAACGGGTAAAAACACCCATTCAAGCAGAATCGCTGCTGAACCAGGTTGGGACTCCTCCTTTTTCTTTTGCCATTGAAAAACAATGGCAAGTGGACAGGCATCAGCGTTGGAGAGGAACAGTGACAACGGCAAGTGGACAGGCATCAGCGTTGGAGAGGAACAGTGACAACGGCAAATGTTCAATGCGGCGAGCACTCCAACGATGTTGTAATTTTTCTGAAACTCGAATCAGAGCTTTCTGTTGATCAGGGGTACAAATTCGAGGGCTGTTGGCATCACTGCCATGGAGCCACGGCAGAAATGGTTGTAGATCATCATTGGTAATTCCTACAATGGTATGAACCCACTGTAGGTGTCCAAAGAGTCTCTGAGCATCATGTAAAGTAGAAATGTCAGCGTGTAAGGTAATTTTCCGAGGTCGAATTTGTGCATCTGTGATCAGCCAGCCTAAGTGTTTCCAAGGCTCTGATCGCTGTACTTTTTCTGGAGATATGGTCAGTCCCTGATGCTTCAACTGTGAAAAGATCCAATATAAATCTGCCAATGGCTTTTTTGGTGGAAATAAGAATGTCATCCATATAATGATAAATCATTGTGTTGGAGAAATGTCGCCGAATGGGTCACAGGGCCCAATCAACAAACAGATGACACATGGTGGGAGAGTTGCGCATGCCTTGAGGGAGAGAAATCCATTCATACCTTTTCGTTGGTGTTGCTCTGTTGATAGATGGTACAGTGAAGGCAAATTGCCAGGTATCATGTGGATGAAGCGGAATGGTAAAGAAACAGTCCTTTAAATCAATGACGACAATGTTCCACCCTTGTGGGATCATGGTTGGCACTGGCAAACCAGGTTGCAATGCACCCATCGCTTGCATTTGTTCATTTAGTTTTCGTAGATCATGCACCAATCTCCATTTTCCTGACTTTTTGGGGATGATGAAAATTGGAGTGTTCCATGGACTTACAGAGGGTTGAATGTGTCCAGCTTCAAGTTGCTCTTGTACTAATTGTTCAGCAATCTGCAGCCTCTCTCCTGACATTGGCCACTGCTCAATCCACACAGATGTCTCAGTCAACCAGGTGATCTTGAGGATGGGCGGTTGCTCTGCAGTGGCCACTAAGAAAAATGCTGGTCTGTGGTCAAAACCATTCCAAGCTGGGAAAGCACATCTCTGCCTATCAATCCTGGAAGCAGTTTGGGCAAAGGCATGACGTATAATTGAGTCACAATAACTTGATTGTCTTCAAAGATGATGCTGATGGGGTCTCTGCTTACTGAAGGAATCTTCATTCCACCCACTCCTACAATGTGGGAACTTGGAGCTTGCAAAGGCCATTTAGATGGCCAGTACATCTGATTGATAATTGAAACATCTGCACATGTATCAAGGAGTGGTTCTAATCTGATGCAGTGGGAACCATGCTGTAATTGTATTTTCTTGTGTGGGCGATCTTTCATATCAATTGTGAAAAAGACATCATGGCTACTTGATCCAAAGCCATTGTCTTTCCTTTCAAAATCGGTGGGTTCTTTTGGACATTGGTGATGTGGGAGTATATTTTTCATTGCTATAATTTGTGCAATCTTGCTTCCTTTTGGAATTGTCACAGGTGGTTGCAAGGCATAAACCATTATTTTCACTTGTCCGGTGTAATCTGCATCAATAACACCTGGGATCACAATCACACCTTGTTTACTTGTGGAGGATCTTCCCAGTAACAAACCTCCAATTAAAGAAATTGTGCTCTATATTGGACCATATACATTGGCAGGAATTAAAGTTACCTTATTATTGTTTAGTGTGAGTTCTGTTGCTGTGGCCACATCCGCTCTGAGGGTCCCCCATGTGGCAGGCTGATTTTTCATCAGGAAGCTGTTCTCGGAGTCTGTGGGGTCAAGGCATCAATTTATTTCTTTGCGCGGCGCCTCGGCGCGCTGCACTGGGAGTTTCCCGACCTGCGACAAGCTTCTGTGGCATGATTGTCATTGTTGACTTGTGGCACCACACAACCTTTTGACAGGTCCATCGGAGATGGCCTGTTCCACTGCATTGAAAGCAGATGAGGCTAGGTGATCTGATGTTGGGTTGACTTTTGCTGCGACGAAGAGGGTTGTTGAAGTTATTGTTCAACAAAGCAGATGCAATGATATCCTTGTTTTTGCATTGCATCCTGGATGGCTGCTGTGAATGCTGCAGCTTGATTGCTTTGTTCTGCTCGTGTGGCTCTGACAAGCATCTCGTCAACTGGACAGCTTGAGGAAGGGTAGCTAAAAGAGTTCTCGTATGTGAGTTAGCATTTTCAAAGGCAAGTGAGCGAAACAATGTTCTTGAACATCTGCTGGTACATCAGGAGCATCTTTCAAAGTAGCTGACCACCTGTCAATAAATTGTCCATATGTTTCTGTGGTTCCTTGCTTTATGGTTGTAAAAGGCACTGTTTTTTTTCTTATCTGGTACTGCAAAGCAATGCTTGTTGGGCCAACTGTTGTGACAACTGATGCATTTCAATTGGGTGAGTGAGTTGTACCTTGTTTGTCGCATACGGTCCATGCCCAGTCAGCATATCTGGCTGGACTCCATACAAAGGATCTCCTACAACTGTATGTTTGTTGGCTTCCTCAATGGCCAACCGTCTCCATTCTCTTTCAAACATGAGAAACTGGGAAGGTGTCAGCAACAAGGATGCAATGCTAGATGAATTGGCAGGACAGAGGACATCTGCTGTAAATATATATTGAATTATGTTCCTGATCTGATCCCATAATTTGTGACTGTCTGTTTGGCTGACTGGAGAATTTTCCATTCATGGGGCTCTTAAATTGCACTGTTGTTTCTTACAACAACAGGACACAGGCCAACGATTTGGCAGCGTCCCAGTCCCCATCTAAAATAGCATTTTTTACCACCAAAGCCCACCGGGATCACATTGGATTTTGTAAAACACCTGGTAATGTCAATTGTTGCTCAGAGGAAGGGTCATCTAATTGAACCTGTTGATTTGAAAGGTTGGCAAGCTGGGCTATTTTTTGCTGTAAGGTATTTGTTCTTGGGATCTTATTTTGTGATTGCCTCTTGTTGTGACAATTAAAATTGGGAGGGTCTGAATCTGATTCATCTGTGTCAGAGTTTGATGGAAGCCGGCAGTGTCGGGCTACCTCTGTGTGACGTGAACGGGCTGCTGCGGGCTGTACCGCTATTGTCTGTGTGGTTGCTTCTTCTGTTCCACCGCCGCGGCCAGGTTTGAAACTGCCCCCCTGTGCGTGGGTCTCTGCTGGCAGCTCTGGCTGCGGGATGGCCCCCCCCACGTGCGTGACTGCGGCTGTGGCCGCGCCTCCTGGGGGGTGCAGGGACAGCACCGCCTCGCTCCCGTTGCTGCCCTGGTCTCCGCCCTGGTATCCGCCCCAGTGTTCCGTCACCTGAGCCAGCCCCATTTCGCTATCAACTCTGCCTGTCTCCTCAGGTTTCACCCCGCCTCAGGAGTGGGGCAGCTGGCTCACTTCCTGTTGCCCCTCATTCTGCCTGGCAGCTGGCTGAGTCACTTTCACTGCCTGCACGCGGCTCTCCATGCGTGCCACTACTTCCTGCATGGACGCGCTGACCGGAGCTCTTTGTCCATGCATTGGCTGCATATTATGAACACCAAAAATCTTTTTGACCCGAGATGGCTTCTGAATCTCTGTTTTTTCTGTCACGGGTCCCTCAAACACCTGAATTGCCTCCTTGGCTGCCCGTTTTTCGGCGGACATACTTTGCAAGGTATGTAAAACGTTCTTTGAAACCGCACCAAACTCTAAAACAGTTTTCTTATCCTTTCCGCCCTCCACAGCAGAATCCCAAAGCAGCTGCCCTAGTTCTTGCCACTCGTTCTCACTAAAGAGGAGTGAGGGCTTCTGCAATTTGCCCTTATTTCTGGACCATAGGGTCAACTGTTCTGAGTCAGTGTCTTTTATCTTTTCACCTCTCTTTGACAGAATATACAAAAGAAGTCGCAGTGCTGCATTCCAATCGCTATCCATTTTTTACTGTCTTTCACTGTCTCGGCCTGCGGCTTACCTTCCAACCAGTGAGGGGCGCGCCGTATCTTCTAAATGACACAGCTGCACACCGCTCCAACCCCCCGCTCAATCTCATCCACCTCCACCGTGCGGGCAATGTGTGAACCACAGAGACTACTGTTGGTTTCCCGTTGCGAACAAACCAACAAGCGATTTGGAAACCTTTCTCAAGAGGCTTCAGTGCTCCGGCATCCCAATCCCCGTCACTTTTAAAAGCGAATTGGGATCTGTGTCTCCCGTCGCGCCCTCCTGCACGCGATTTGGAGACCGTTTCCCGTCACTATCATAGAAGTGACAGTCACTACCATAAAAGTGACTTTTTGAAACTCATGGGAGACTTCCTGTCCCTGTTCACTGGCGCCCCGTGAACCAGGGAATCAATAAAAAGAGGGTGAGCTGGACAGGAACCAAACGCAGATCCGAACCAATGTGGTTAATCATACGTTGTCCATTTATTGTTTATATGATGGCAGTTTATATACACTTCCAGATAGTTTACAATCGTGAGCACACTCTCACTGGCAAGCAAACATTGTTGGTCTTTGTCTTAAGGTGGCTAAAGTTTCACACTGCAGACCTATACTAATTCACACCTAGATAGCTCAGTATACTGTGGTACACCTTCACATAATTTCTAACTGCGCCACAAACTTATTTCTGACTGCACCATAGGCTTCAAGACCTCACCGAGGCCCGTATCTGAGGCCTAGGCTGGGGTAGCTCAACCTTCACTCTAAACATACAAATCGGGACCTCTTTCTCTCAGAAATTCTTCTACACAATAAATGTTGAAATCACTTTTAGTACCAGGAGTGTGGTCCCGTTTTTAACTGTGGACGCAGCTGGCAGAATGGGGTGGAGAAGGGGCTTCTTTTATGAAGCCCCAGAGGCAGCTGATCCCGGTGCCCACTCTGGATACCCAAAGGAGCTGTAGCAGGGACCTCAGTGTAGCAAGGGTAGAAGGCAGCAGAAGACAGAACCCTGCAGTGGTTGTGAATTCTTCTCACGGTGACTGAAACCTCCTTCCCCTCTGAATGCTGAGAGTGCAATAGAAATAGGAGCTGCACCCAACCCATTCTACCAGCCCAATTCTCACGGTGTCTCCACTCCTCCACGAGAAAAACTCCAGATAAGAAAGGGAGTAGCCAGCTGTATCCCTCCCCAGAGCTGTGGCAACTCTTTTCTCTCTCTTGAGTACCCGGTCATTATATTCTCCTAGCAGCACATATGGGACAAAATTCCAAGAGACAAAGGAACAAAAGGACAAATCCTGGGAAAAACTCTATTCACTTGTGTTAAAATGTTACAAGTTTAATAGTAATGAAAATAGTAATGATAATTAGGACAATAAGAGACAATAAAAAGCAAAGAATTACAGACGTCTGGGTGCCTTGCACTCTGCCACAAAGCACATCTTGCTAACAAAGGATTACCCCTTAAAAGCAATAGCCTATTGCATATTCATATATCTCATACATGATTCAAACATTCCTTTCAAACTAGGGTGTTTCTGCTTAATTTCAGCTTCCCCCCTTCCATCTGGTAAATCAATCTTCAGATCCTCAAAGTCTGGGCTTTCCTGATAAGGAGGCAATAATTATTTTCTTGGATTTTGGTGTCTTGTTGGTGTTACCTCTATCCAGATAGGATAATGCGAAGAATTTCTTGATTATCTTTTCCATTCCTTGCGCTAATTACAAAAAGTATCTTACATCACATAGTTTCTATTTTAATATTATGCTATAGCCTAAAAACTATATTTACCACACTACTTAGAAGAGATTAATACAGCACTACTTAAAAGAGATTAATACAGCATAACTTTCCAACATGGCACATACAGTATTCATTTTAACGTTTGCGAAGAGCCAATCATATAATATGCATTTTTCACAAATCCTAAACCCCAACAGTCAGTAACATCATTACATAGTGTATGTTAGATTTTCAAGGAGCTGAAGTTTTGAGCAACTGAAGTGTGTCAACTTGAAATCAGATATCATGCTGTACTTTACGGACATAAGATACAGCAAGTCAAAATAAAGTGACTTAGACATCTACTCATATTTTTATTTCTATGAAATTTATGTATTGACAAGATGATCAGAAAACAAGGCCTTGCTGATATGCCACAAGACAGCTGCTAGGCCTGCTGGCTTGATCAGCTTTGGCCAGTTCCAATACTTTGCTTTTCTGAGGGTAAGTTGTAGCCTATGTTTTTACCATTTATTTTTATAATTCTAATATAGACATTGTGATGCTCAGTATTGCCTGGTTTTAGGAAGAAAAGGTTCAAAGCCCAGCCCATCAACTCTGTCCCTTCCCCTTTGCCCACACTAAGGCATCTATGCTTCATCCACATTTGTACTTTGCTCAATAACTCAAGTCTTACATGTGAACAAGGAAACTTCAGAGACAGCAGAAATACAAAGCATGGCCTGAAATAATACAAAGCCAATGAAACTACAGATGGGACTTTGAAAATACCAAATAATTATTCAAACATTAGATTTTTAAAGTTCCTTAACTGCCAAATAACTTTAGATGACAATGAGGGTATATAAATAACAAAAAGCATGCCTGGAGTCCCCTCTAAGTCAACCTGAACTGCACAATGCTGACACTAATGTTAAACAGACGGAGTCATAGCTGGTTTTAGAATTCAAACTGACTTAGTAGCATTAATCTACTGAATGGGAAATCACAAAATGCTCTAAATTACTGTCCAAGTTGTAAAAGTTGCTTACTATTGGGAATTATTCTGTGACTGGTTCATATAGAAGTCCCTGGAAAATATCTCTGCTGGTTTTGGCTGGAATATAGTATATTTTCTTCCGAGTAGCTGGTACAGTGCTGTGTTTTGGACTTAGTATGAGAATAATGTAAATTGCAACAACTAAAACATCACTGCTCAGTCAGCAGGTGGCGAGCAATTGTATGATGCATCACTTGTTTTTTTGGGTCTTATTTCTCACTCACTTTTTCCTTTTCACTATTATTATTATTATTATTGCTATATTGTACTTTATTTCAATTATTAAACTGTTCTTCTCTGTGAGAAGATGCCAGAAACTTCCTCTGTTCGAATAGAGCCAATGCCAGACAGCTTCTAGATGGACTCACCACTGGCCAAGACAAAGCCCATTAGTGACAGTGGTAGCACCTCTGTGATAACATGTCTAAGAAGGGAAAATGTTACTGCACAACAGCAGCCAGAAACAAGAGTGAGAATATGTGAGAGAAACAACTCTGCAAATGAGACATGGGGTTAGGAATTAACTTGGGGTAGAAATCCATTTCAGATTTAGGTGAAGGGTACTGTTTCAAATTGTTTAGTCTGTAGCTTGCTCACATAGATTAAGTGTGATGTTTTAACTTGTTTACTCTGTTAAATTTGATGTGCTCGAAAAAGCCTGTGCTCGCAAAAAAGCCTGTAGTTCACAAAACTGCCTCAAACAAGGGGAAAGGAATGTGAACTTCCAAGCTAGAGGAAGATAAGAGGGGCCCCTTGAACCAAGAAGCAAACCAAAACCGAGGCTACCAAGATACTGAGGCGAAGACGGACAACCAGAGAGCTCTCTGCACAAGGACTGATAAGAACTAATTGGAAGGTGAAATGGACTATTAAATGAATATGCATGAACCTATTGTGAAACCTAATGCATATGCAACAGGTTGGGGGAGAGAGGGGGGTCTGAACTCTCAGAGGGTGCGCATGTTCCTTAGGGAGCTATCCTGCATGTGGCCGGTGCTGAATAAACATACATACCTACTTCACAACTTTTATGAGTTGTGGAATTTTTTTCCCGCAAATCACAGACACTAAGGTCAGTAAAGGAAGAGGGGAAGAGGAGGTCCAGGTAGTAGGTCAAAGATTCCACTGCAGCCCATGAAGCAGCTCTGCCCCTGCAGCCCATGGAGGTTAACAATGGAGCAGATATCCACATACAGTCCATGACAAACCCCAAAAGAAGGCAGGTATATGTGCCTGAAGGCAGCTGGGACCCCATGGGAAGCTCATGTTGGAGTAGGCTCCTGGAAGGACCCGTGATCCCATGGAGAGAGGAGCCCATGCTGGAGCAGGTCTTCTGGGAAGCCTTGGGACCTTGCTGGGGACCCACAGCGGAACAGCCTGTTCCTGAAGGACTGTACCCTGTTGCAGGGACCCATGCTGGAGCAGTTTGTAAAGAACTGCAGGCTAGGGGAAGAGCTCATGATAGAGGAGTGTTCTGGTGTGAAAGCAAAACCAGTGAGAGACTCCAAGTTAGAAATACAATCTATTAAGAAAAGGAAAGAAAAAAACCAAACAAAATACATGCAATAATACAAAAGAAAAATCACTGACAGAGTCAGAATACAACCTGACACCCTGCTAGTTAGGGTGGTGGTAGCAGTCCAGATGAAATGGTCTTGTTCAAGTGGTGATCCCGTAGAAAAGTCTGGTAGCTCTTGTCCTCTGGAAACCAGTGGGTAAGGGCTGCTTGTTCTGTGCCAAACCCCAGATTATATCCAGGTGAATATGCTTAGCTCCTCCCCGCTGGGCGGAGCATCTCACAATGGGCTGATATCATTCTATTAGTCATATGGCAGATCCTTGATTACCCATTAAACAGAAATGGCTCCCGGAGGGAGTTATTTCTGAGTCACGTGGCAAGGCATTGATGGGTCCATTAACAGGAGATAAGGAAAAAACAATGCCCCTCCTGGTTTCAACAGCTCTTGAAGATGGGGTATATGCATCGTTATATTGTAACCTAGGACATAATCCACCCCTTATTCTATTACCATCTGCATCATACCCAAACCAATACCCTCTTACAGATATATATAATACAGAATGAAACTTTACACACAGTTCTCACTTAAAATTAGGCCTCCTTGTGGTACACAATGGGTTTCCCTGTCCTTATTCATTACCCACCATGTGTAACCAGGTCCTTGAGCAAAAACAATCCCATGGATGGGTTTGCCCCTGCCTGCAGTGGGATTAATCCAAACAGTCTTTCCTAAAATACCTTTCATATGTACCACAGGGACTTTATCTCCATCCACTGTGTGCAGGGCTTGAGACTGGGCAGGACTAGCTCGATTGATGGACCCTCGGATGTTGACCATCCAGGTGGCTTTTGTTAAATTCATTTCCCAATTTCTGAAGGTTCCCCAGCCAAGTGCCTTCAGGGTAGTCTTAAGCAGTCCGTTGCATCGTTCAACTTTCCTGGCAGCCGCTGCATGATAGGGAATATTATATATCCATTCAATACCATGTTCTCTGTCCCAGATGTTGATAAGGCTGTTCTTGCAATGGGTTCAGTTGTCCCACTCAGTTCTCTCAGGGGTGTCATGGGAATTGTGGTGAAAAATCAAGACCCCCACAATTCCAATAAATATTTGTAGGGAATGGTATTGTCTATTACAGAGCTGGATGCATGTGGGGATTGTTCCCCTTCAAAGGACATGCGTGCCCCTGAGAACTCACGATCCTTTTTTATTACTCTTACTAATTTACATATTCATAGAATTTCACAATAGGTTAATGCATATTCATTCTGCTGATTTCGCGTTCCACCTAATGCGCGAACAAGCCCGGGCCATTGTGGCAACATGTCCATCATGCCAACAACACACACTTCCCTCCTTAAGTGCAGGAGCTAAACCCAGAGGGTTACAAAGCTGTGAGGCGTGGCAAATGGATGTAACACACATTACATCCTTTAGCAGACAAAAATACGTGCACGTATCTTTGGACACCTTCTCTGGTGCTATCTATGCCTCAGCCCATGCAGGGGAGGCCGCTGATGCAGAAAAACACCTTATACAAGCCTTCTCCACACTGGGCGTCCCCAAGGTCATCAAAACGGACAATGGGCCCACATACAAGTCCAAGGAATTCCGGGCTTTCCTGCAACAATGAGGAGTAGAACATAAAACAGGCATCCCTTATTCCCTGACAGGCCAAGCCATCATGGAAAGGACCCACCAAAATCTAAAGCGGGTCCTACAACAGCAGCAGCAAGTCCTAAAAATCGAACCGCCGCAGATCTGGCTGTCCAGAGCCTTGTTTATTCTCAGTTTCTTGAATTGCACTTTTGAGAACTTAAATCTGCTGATCACTTGTCTCTTTAGGGAAAACTGTCAACTACACCTGAAAGCGAGACCTCTGGTCCTTGTTAAGGACCCAGAAACCTGGGAAACAAAAGGACCCTATGACCTCATCAGCTGAGGGCGAGGGTATGCATGTGTGTCCACCCCCTCGGGTTTGAAATGGGTTCCTTCTAAATGGGTTAAGATTTATGTCCCCAGAACATCAATAAATAAGGTGGTCCCACAGGTAGCAGATGCTGGATGGAGAAGGAAGCAGCGCAGGACGCTCTCCTTTTTAAGTGACATCCCTCAAAACCTGTTCCTAATGTCTTCCCTTTCCTTAAGTTTTCTTTCAGTAACATTGGTCCGAGCCCTGTCCCCTCAAGAGGTTCCTGCAGAAGCATGAGGCCCGCCCTACTGGTCCTGCTGTGCTGCATCAGCCAACTAGGCAAGCCACGGATCGTTCCTCAGCCCCAAAGCAATGTATGGACCACCCTCGCCAGAGCCTTGAATCAGGATCACATCTGCCTGTCAATGGCAGCAGCTGCAAACCCTATGTCAGCTTGCTTTGTGGGGATCCCGTTTAAATCAGATGAATTTCCCCCATTAGTAGCTAAAGGAATCACACGCTCATTACACATGCACGATGTTCAAGTTCCAGCAGATAACCCCAGAGTTCACTGGTGGAATTGGATTCAAAAGTTAACCGTATTAAAAAATGTGCCCCAAGAATTTGACCTATTAGGTTCCTCCAAAGCCTTCTTTTGTATATAATTTACCCTCAATTCCAACCCCCAAAACAAAATACACCATGCAGTTTGACAATTTAAGGAAACATACACTGAAAAATTCTGGTGTGACAAAGTTGCCCACCTAAAAATGGCCTCAACTTTAATTCAGGAGCCTTTAGCTCTCCCCAAGTGAATGTTTTTAATTTGTGGAGATCGAGCTTGGGCTGGCATCCCCTCTCGCCTGCTCGGAGGTCCTTGCACTTTCGGCCGGCTGAGTTTGCACCCAACAAAACTGATATTATAGATTGGCAAAAGAAGAACAATTCTCAGGAATTGGCCTGCAAAAATAGAAGCCTAAAGGAATTGGATCCAAATTGTGACTTGGAAATTGTTCATTGGTCAAAGCCAAAAGGAGTTGCAGTCACAATCTTTTTGCTGTGGGTGTCTGTAGCAAAGGCTCTAGGTGAATTGGTGCACCTAGAGTGTTGGGTCGTGAAACAAGCCAATCTTACATCAGCTGCACTCGCTGACCTCCTATCAGATGAGGAAATAACAAGGCAAGCAACTTTACGGAACAGAGCAGCAATTGACTTTCTCCTCCTCTGCCACAATCACCGCTGTGAGGAATTCCAAGGACTCTGCTGCATGAACTTATCCTCGAAGGCTGAGGACATCCATAAAACTATTGATAAGACGCAGGACATGATAAAGAGAATCAATAAGGAAACTGTGGACTGGATGGACAGTATTTTTGAAGGATGGGGACTTTCAAACTGGGCAGGATCAATTTTAAAAACTGGACTTTTGATCTTGTTTGTAGTTATAATTGTTTCAATTGCTTTATGTGCTATCAGACACATGCTGTCTAAGTTACCAACGCGGCCTCATCCATTAAGGTCAATCATGTGGCAGTTCCTGCTGCCCCTGATGAACAGTCCTGGACTTCCTCTGCTCCAACACATCAACCCTGGTTTGGAGACACCTACTCTACTTCAGAAAATTCCCTCCAAGCTGAGTTCTCTTCCTTTTAAAAACTAAAAGGGGGAGATGTTGTATTGTGTTATTTGGTTTGTCCCTGTTTTTCCCTCATTTATGGTTTCATCCCAAGTTGTCTCCCCTTCCCTAAATGTCAATCCCATCCCCACTCCTCCCAAATCCCTAGACATTTCCTTGTCAATCCCCATATCCCCTCCCTGGCACCCTGTCTGTCACTCGACTCTCCAGCCCCTCTCTCTAGAAGCTTCCACAAAGGGCGTTGAGTGATTGGCCAAGGGCCAGGGGTCCCCCCTCCTCAGCTCCCCAAAATGTTGCCCTGCTTGTCAATTACTTCATGTCCCACTCCCCTCTATCCCCCCCTTGGTGGATAGCCAAACCCCTCCCTTGTTTCCACCCCCTAAGAAAAGGGGCCGCTCCGGTCTCCTTGGGGGCTTTCCAGCATTGTATCCCCTGAGGCCAGGAGCTCCCTGGAGCTACCAATAAGCCTTGGATTTATAGAACCTGAATTGTCTCCTCCCGGTTCCCTCACCATCGCCGACAGTGCCTTCCCAGAAAAGGGCTCATAACCCTTAGCTGCTCTTCCGCACTCCCAGCAGCCGCTGTGTAGGAGCTAGCAGGAAAGCACCAAGAAGACTTTTGGTGGACACTGTGGCACCACATACTGATTAAGTGATACTTATCTCATTCCTTGTTAAAGGGACCTTCTCCTATGTCATGGCTTCCAACTAGCAAAGGATTAAATTACGTAATTAAAAAAAAAGAAAGGTTTGCTTTCAGATTTACATTATAATTTTTATTTTTGCAAAAAAACATGAGGAAATGTCTTTGAGTAAGATTTTGGTGGGCATTATTTTGTCATTTAATCAACTGAATGTGAGCCCTTAAACACTAGTTAGTGCAGCTGTCCCTTTAACAGGAGGCATTATTTCAGTGTTTGAGATCTTCGTAAAGTTGATTGCTTCTTAGAATATTCAAATTTAATTATTTTTGCACACATTTCCTTTAAGTGAATGATAGGATTGGATGCTAGCTTTTCATGGATTAGTTGTTGGAAGAAAAGGGACTCTTACAACACTTATGGATTATAAAATTTAAAGCAGCTTTAAATTAAACAGTTCTTTGAGAATTTAAAACATTTTTCAACTTCTTTTTGAAACATGAGAGAAGTGTAGTTCTGCTTCAGACTGAATTGTAGATTATTGCATTAGGAATATTGTACTCTGTTCTTTAAGAAAACTAGATCTTTTAATGATACAAATAATGAGTTAGGATGGGTATATCTCGCCTGTAGGAACAGTGCATCTTAAACCAAGATTAGAACAAGAGAATGTTGACCCTAAAGGCTCTGCTAATCTGTGTGTTTGCTGAGCGTGCTGTGAGAAATCACTTCAATGGAAAACTGCTGTATGTGTGACTTACTTTGGTCAAAGACAGTCACATGAATGGAATGCTTGAGACATGTTTTGTTACAAAATTAGCAGAGATTCTAGGGTCCAATTAGAGCATGGCTGTTTATCTGTAATGGACAATAAGAAAGGGAGCCTGCATGAGGGAAAAGGAAGGAAGGGGAAGAGAAAAAAACACCACCTGTGGAACTCAAAAACTACAACACTATCATTGTACTTTCATCTCTGACATCTTGATTTTTAACATTTAGATTTTTTCTTTGCATTTGATTTCATCACCAACACTCACCTATCAGAAATGACTGTACATGGGACACTCAATAAAACTCATTATGTACTGAGATTATGGAGAGAAACTTAAATATTTAATAAACTTTTCTCTAAGTTAGAAATACTAGATTTATTTATTTTAGGTATGGTCTGAATCAGTTTAAATAGAGTTTAAGGACTCTTGATCAAAGATTGGGGAACTATAGGATGTCAGATATGTCATGCAAATAATTCAGAATGAACAGAGATGTAATTGTTCAAAACTTCTCATGTTCATTGTAAAAGGATAATACTATTAAGTATACCTGGAAAAAATAATTTACATTTTCAAATGAGAGAAAACAAATACTTTTTAAGCTGAGTGATTGTATTTATTCTTCTACTTCAGTTGTGACCAGTGCATCTATTGCATGTTTTACAAGAAATGGTGCTTTGTAAGAAAACTCAGTGCGCATTGAAGTACTATCAAAAATGCTACACATTAGTGTCCTGTAATTTAAACTTACTGTTTGTGCCTTGGAATTATCTATTAATATTTTTGTGAAAAGGAGTTGTGATAAAGTCCATACAGGAGTGCTGGTGCTTGCTGGTTTTTTTTGTTTTTTTTGTTTTTTTTTTCTTAAATGAGATCTTCCCTCTCATTTTGCACATGTAAATATGTTTTCTGGTATGCCAGTATAGTAACTATGCTTGCTATGCATTGACAGTGACCGAAGATATTTTTTGAAACTATCCAGGTGTAATTTTTGATGGTGTAGAATAGAGCTTACAAAATTTTTTACATGCTTTGCATTTTGATATTTACTTCATGTATGCAGTATGGGTGCCTTATTTTATTGTCCTGTTAAGTACCACTAGCTAGAATTCATCTTCCAACAATAACTGCATTGAAAAGGTTATTTCTCATTATGATTTTCACAAGAATAATTTGTCATGATAATGGCAGCATCAACTTTGTAAGTGAGCTAATGCAAAAAAATGCAATTTTTTCAAACCCTTTGAAATGAATTGAATTTTGGACTTGATAAGGTTTTTATTAGAAGTAAAAAATACTCATATGGGTCAGTTTGGGGTTTTTTTAATAATGAAAAGCTCAAGTGAGGACATTTATATATTATTATTTAAGCCAGACAGAAAATGATTTCAGGTGCTTTCTGATATTTTTTTTTTATAGAAGAAAAAAAATCCTTTTGTATGTCTTAGTGTCAAGGAACACTGTCTCAGTCAGAGGGAAACTACCATTTAACCAAATGTATATTCCAAAACATTCCAGTTATTTCCCAGGCACCATTGTTTTTCAACATTATGACAAAATTGAGTTTGGGAATCAGCTGCTTTGACTGGATTTAATTGTTAGCTGCAATGAAAGCTCTCTAAAATGGCACTATGCAACACATACATGGAAGAGATGGCAAGTGAAGCCTCCAGGATTGTGCTACTGCTAGTTAAATGGTCAGGGTTTTTTGAGGCATTTCACCATATTAAATTGGCAACTAGGTAGACATACCTAGTCGCTTGTGCTGACTGGAAGTGTATTGTCTTCAGAAAGTCTGCCCCTGATTTACGAAAAAAATAAAACAAGTCCAAACCCCAAAACCTTACACCCTGATCTTTGGAGACTCCCTGGGCTTTTTTTCGATGGCCTGGCACTTCTGACCCACAAAAATATATGGCTTTTTTTGACACTGGCACTCAGTGTACCCTGATGCCATCAAGGTATGTGGGAGCGGAATCCATTTCTATTTCTGGGGTGACAGGGGGATCCCAGCAGCTGACAGTACTGGAAGCTGAAGGGAGTTTGACTGGGAAAGAGTGGCAGAAACACCCCATTGTGACTGGCCTAGAGGCCCCATGCATCCTCAGCATAGACTATCTCAGAAATGGATATTTCAAATACCCAAAAGGACATAGTTGGGCTTTTGGGATAGCTGCTGTAGAGACAGAAGACATCAGACAACTGAATACCCTGACTGGTCTCTCAGTTGACCGCTCGGCTGTGGGACTGCTGAGGGCTGAAGAATAACAGGTACCAATAGCCACAGCAACAGTGCACCATCGACAATACCGCATCAACCGAGACTCTGTGATTCCCATCCATAAGATGATTCATGAACTGGAGATCCAAGCAGTGGTCAGCAAGGCTCATTCACCCTTAACAGCCTTATGTGGCCAGTGCGTAAGTCCAGTGGAGAATGGAGACTGATGGTAGATTACTGTGGCCTGAATGAAGTCACGCCACCAGTGAGCGATAAGGTGCCAGACATACTGAAGCTTCAGTATGAGCTGGAGTCCAAGGCAGCAAAGTGGTATGCGACCCCTGATATTGCCAATGCATTTTTCCCCCATTCCTTTGGCAGCAGAGTGCAGGCCCCAGTTTGCCTTCACCTGGAGGGGTGTGCAATACACCTGGAACCGGCTGCCCCAGGGATGGAAGCCCAGTCCCACCATCTGCCATGAACGGATCCAGACCGCACTGAAAAAGGATGAGGCTCTGGAACATCTACAGTATATCGATGACATCATTGTATGGGGGAACACAGCAGGGGAAGTCTTTGAGAAGATTATCCAGATTCTCCTGAAAGCTGGTTTTGCCATTAAGTGAAGTAAGGTTTAGGGACCTACCATGAAATTCAGTTTCTAGTAGTCAAGTAGTTAGATGGTTGCTGCCAGATCCTGATGGAGGTAATTACCAAAATCACTGCTATGTCCCCACCTACCAACAAGAAGGAAACCCAGGCTTTTCAAAGAGCTGTGGTCTTTGGGAGGATGCATATCCCGAAGTACAGCACAATTCTTAGCACCCTTTATCTCGTGACATGAAAGAAAAGCGATATCCAGTGGGGCTTTGAACAACAACAGGTGTTTGAACAAATTAAGCAGGAGATTTCCTATGCAGTAGCCCTTGGGCCAGTCAGAATGGGGCAGGATTTGAAAAATGTGTTCTATACTGCAGCCGGGGAGAGGAGCAAGTGACATGTTCCAAGGAAGCCCCACCATTTAATGAGCTACCAGAGAGTTAAAGATTATATGCCGTCTTCACTGATGGTTCCTGCTGAATTGTAGGCACTAACTGGAAATGGAAAGATGCTGTATGGAGCCCCACACGACGAGTTGCACAAGCTACCGATGGACAAGGTGGATCGAGTCAGATCTCAGAGCTTAAAGCTGTCCAGCTGGCTTTGGATATTGTCGAACTAGAAAAGGGGCCAAGGCTCTATTTCTACACTGACTCATGAATGGTAGCTAATGCTCTGTGGGGATGGCTGGATTGCTGGAGAAAGGCCAAGCACAGAGGGAAAACCATGTGGGCTGCTGAGATTTGGCAGGACATCGCCGCCCGGATAGAGAAGCTAACTGTGTAGGCTTGACATGTAAATGCACACGTACCCAAGAGTCGGGCTAATGAAGAACATTGTAACATCAAGCAGGTGGACTGAGCTGCCAAGGTGAAAGTATCACAGGTGCATCTGGACTGGCAGCACAAGGGAGAATTATTTCTAGCTTGTTGGGCCCATGATGCCTCTGGTCATCAGGGGATAGATGCAACATACTGATGGGCTCATGACTGAGGGGTGGACCTAACTATTGACAGTATCTCACAGGTCATCCACAGCTGTGAGACATGCACTGTAATCAAGCAGGCTAAGCAGGTGAAGCCTCTATGGTACAGTGGGCAACGGTCAAAGTATAGTTTGGAGAAGCATGGCAAGTTGACTACATCATCCTTCCCCAAACCCACCAAGACAAGTGCTACATGCTGACCATGGTGGAAGCAACCACTGGATGGTTGGAGACCTACCCTGTGCCTCATACTACTGCGTGGAACACCACCTTGGGCCTGGAAAAGCAAGTTCTGTGGAGACACGGCACCGCTGAGAGAATTGAGCTGGACAACAGGACCCATTTCAAGAACAGCCTTAGAAACACCTGGGCCAGAGAACACGGTATCAAGTGGGTATATTATATTCCCTATCATGCACCAGCTTCAGGGAAAGTTGAACGGTGTAATGGACTGCTTAAAATCACCTTGAAGGCACTTGGTGGGGGGACCTTCAAAAATTGGGAGCTGCATTTAGCAAAGACCACCTGGGTGGTCAACACAAGAGACTCCATCAATCGAGCTGGTCCTGCCCAATCTGAACCATTGCACACAGTAGGTAAAGTCCCTGTGGTACACAAGAGGTATTTTAGAAAAGACTGGATTAGTCCCACCTCAGACAAAGGCAAACCCATCCGTGGGATTGTTTTTGCTCAAGGACCTGCTTACACATGGTGGGTAATGCAGAAAATGGGGAAACCCCTTGTGTACCACAAGGAGACCTAATTTTAAGTGAGAACTGCGTGTAAGGCTGCACTGTGAATATATATATATAAGTAGAGTTTAAAGAGGGTATTGATTTGGGTGAGATGTAGATGGTAATAGAATAAAGGGTCGATAATGTCTTAAGTTACAATGTAAGAAGTAACCAAAAGTATGTATTCTATTACCATCTTCATAAACTGTTAAGAATAGGTGGGGCAGTGTTCTTTATCTCTTGCATGACATCCCTGATAACACCCTCCAGGGACTATCTTCTGCTAATGGGCCATCAAGTCTCACTGCATGACTCATAAAATTACATCATCCCATTGTGAAATGCTCCACCCAGGGGGAGGAACAAAGCATTCCCACCTGGATATAATCTGATATTTGGAACACCATGAACAGCACTACCCACTGCATTCACAGAGGAGAAGAGCTCTATAATCAGCACTGGATCTCCAGAAAAGGACTAGGCTTCACTACAGGATCACCGCTTCAACAGAATCACATTCATCACTCCAATAGGACTGCAGCCACCATTTAATCAGACTGCTACTACCATCCTGACCAACAGGGTGTCAGGTTGTATTCTGGCTCTGTCAGTTTAAACCAGTTTTTCGGTATTATTGCCTTTACCATAATTTTCCTAATAAATTGTAATTCTGACTTGGTATCTCCCACTGGTTTGCTTTCAAACTAGTCCACACTCTGCATGTAAGTTGCCACACTGAAGCCTTCCTTGTGTGCCTTGGTAACTCCTGCCGATTGCTGAGCCTCTTCTGTGACCTGTGTTTCAACAAAAATAAAGTTTAACCAGTGCTTCTGTGTGTGAAGGAAAATGCTGGAAGGGCATGTGAGTGTTTTCTTGTGGATGGTAATGCTTTTTACACATATTTGCCTTTTTTTTTTTGAGCTGTTTATCAATCGCTAGGTGCTTTTCAAAAGTAAGATCATGGAATCATAAATCAGTAAGGCTGGAAAAGTCCTCTAAGATCATTGAGTCCAATTCTTAAACTAGCACCACTGTGTTTTGCACAAAACCATGTCATCAAGTGCCACATCCACATGCCTTTTAACACTTCCAGGGTTGGTGATTCTACCATTTCCCTGGGCAGCCTGTTCCAATAACTGATCATCGTTTCAATGAAGAAATTTTTCTTAATATCTAATCTAAAGCTCCCCTGGTACAACCTTAGGCCTGTCACTTGTTACTTGGGAAAACAGACCAACCCCCAACTTGCTATAACCTACTTTCAGGCAGTTGTAGAGAGCAATAAGAATTACAGAAGAAAATCACAGAACCATTTAGGTTGGAAAAGACCTTTGATCGATCGCCACCTTGTCAACTAGACCATAGCACTAAGTGCTACATCCAGTAATTTCTTGAATACCTCCAGGGATGATGACTCCACCACACCCCTGGGCAGCCCATTCTAATGTTTAACAACCCTTTCCATGAAGAAATTATTTCTCATGTCCAACCTGACCCTCCCCTTGCGCAGCTTGAGGTCTTGTCCAATTGTTCTGACACTGGGTGCCTGGGAGAAAAGGCTGACCCCCACTTGGCTACAACCTCCTTTCAGGTAGTTGTAGAGAGCAATGAGGTCTCCCCTGAGCCTCCTCTTCTGCAGGCTAAACACCCCCAGCTCCTTCAGCCACTCTTCATATGTCTTGTGCTGCAAACCCTTCACCAGATTTGCTGCCCTTCTTTGGACATGCTCCAGCATCCCAATGTCTTTCTTGTAGTGAGGAGCCTAAAACCGAACACAGGATTCAAGGCGCGGCCTCACCAGTGCCAAGTGCAAGTGGACAATCATTTCCCTGGTCCTGCTGGTCACACTGTTTCTGATACAAGCCAGGATGCCATTGGCCTTCTTGGCCACCTGGGCACATACTGGCTCATGTTCAGCAGACTGTTGACCAGCACCTCCACATCCTGTTCCACCAGGCAGCTTTCTAGACATTCTTTGCCATTCCTGCAGCATTGCACGGGGTTGTTGTGACCCAAGTGCAGGACCTGGCACATCGCCTTATTGAACATCAAACAGTTGGCCTCTGCTCATTGATCCATCTTGTCCAGATCCCTATGCAGAGCCTTCCTACCCTCCAGCAGATCCACACTCCTACCCAACTTGGTATCGTCTTCAAACTTACAGAGGGTTGCAATAGAGCCCCTCATCCAGATCATTGGTCAAGATACTAAACAGGACTGGCTCCAATACAGAACCCTGGGGACCAGCACTTGTGACTGGCCACCAACTGGATTTAATTTCATTCACCACCATTCTCTGGGCCCAGCCATCCAGACAGTTTTTTACCCAGTGAACAGTGTACCTATACAAGCAATGAGCAGCCATTTTTCTCCAGGAGAATGGTGTGGGAGACAATGTCAAAGGCTTTAATTAAGTCTAGGTAAACAACATCCACAGCCTGTCTCTCATCCGCTCAGTGGGTCACTTTGTCATAGAAGACAACCAGGTTAGTCAAGCAGGACCAGCGTTTCCTAAGCTCATGCTAGCTGGTCCTGATCCCCTTTTCTTGCATATGTCATATGATGGCACTCAAGATAATCTGCTCCCTGACCTTCCCTGGAGCCTAGGTCAGGCTGACAGGCCTGTAGTTCCTCAGATTCTCCTTCTGACCCTTCTTATAGATGGGCATTCCATTTGCTCACTTCCAGTCAACTGGGCTCTAACCAGTTTACCAGGAATGCTGGAAAATTATTGAAAGATGCTTAGTGAGCTCTTCTGCCAGCTCCCTCAGTATCCATGGGTTGATCCTATCCGGTCCCCTGGACTTATGGGTGTCTAAGTGGCATAGCAGGTCTGTCGCTGTAGAGCAGGACGGGAACAAAAATTACTCCAAATCAAAGGCAACGAGAATGAACTCTGATTTATTTCAAATGCACTGCTCTATTTATAGAGAACATCGTGCAGACTAATTTCATTGGTCCTAGAGTAAAAACATCTCACACCATTGGTGTGCAGTGAATGACGCACCGCGGCTGCTCTTTACTTTTCTCGGCCCCGGTCAGCTCCCGAATGCCCGGCTTGGGCTTCTCAGGTTTTCATCGGGGCCGGGGCTCGCCGCAGTTTCCGGGCGCTTTTGCTGTCGCGCTCCGGGGTGGGCTGTTGGCCGCACTTTGCCGTCGGCGCGAGGGAAGAAATAAAGAGGCAGGGAATTCGTCCAAATCCGTCCGCGTGGCGGCTGGATGCTTTATTGGCTGCGAGAGCTGCGATGGAAAGGCTGCAGCCGCTCCCAGCTTCGCACGGACGCAAATGGCCTCGAGCATGCCGAGGAGTGGGATCAAATAGGGAAGGGACAGGGCGGACGGGGAGCCCTCCCGCCCAATGGGTACAGACATCGTGGTGATGACGTGTACTACAGCGACCAATGGGAACACAGCAGGGGCGGACACGAGACTTTGGGGTGAGTGGGACCGCGAGAACGGGGAGACGGGCACGGAAACCACAGGAGTAGGGGAAAACCTGGGGGATGCACGAGGGTACAAAGAACTGGAAAACTAACAAAGAAAAAACCCATAATGTGAACCCAAACCTGGGATGCAACAATGCACGGTGGCAGAACCTATCTATAAACAATGTGAACAACAAGATAGATTAGAGAATTATTTACATTCTTCCCCAACTGTCTCCAAGGCTCTCGCCTGGTTAGAAAACCTTCTCTTTTTCTCTCTGACTGAACTGAGAATATCCACATTTCCTCCATTTTGTTTACAAAAAAAGAAAAAAGAAGAAGGCGGTGTTTGTGCCCTCCTGCAGGGCCCTCCTGCAGGAAAGAGAACAAACACAGCTCGAGAGTGTTATCAACTCCAATCAATCAAAACCTCAATTTGGATATTGTCTCCGAACAGTCAAAGAGATTCCAAACTCGTATTATAAATTTCAAGAAATCAGTTACCAACTCTAGGATAGTAACAACTCATTGTCAGTCTGCCAAAGGACTGGCAGTCCAACTTGTCAAAACCCATTTCCCAGTGTAAGTAGATGCCCACATGACAGAAAAGAAGGTATTAACCAACACATGCACATACCCAAATCAGCAAAATTTGGAACCTGGCAAGATGAGTAACATCTGCTTGCCACAGCTGCAAAGCCTTTAGGCCTCTGGGATTTATCCCAGCCAGTAAGGTGCAGCAGGTCAAGCCTTGGTTGGCATTCATCAAATTGCTTTTGCAAGGTGTGTGCACTTGATAGAAGAATCATGCAAGGCTTTTGGCCCATGCAGTCATGTCCTCAATGAACAACTTGAGTGACAAATTTGAAATCAGGTCCAAATTGCATCCTCAAAGCTTTCAAAGCAACTGAGTGAAATTGACCCAATTCAGAAATTGACCAAATTCAAAAACACTTGTGAAATCTCTGAAATGCTGAAATCTCTGAAATGCTATGGCCACAGCCCTTAATTCAATCACTTGGGCCGAGGCTGTCATGGCTTTCCAGTACTTTGAGCTGTCAGTAAAACACAGCTCTTTCCGCCTTTTTTTTTTTTTTTTTTTTAAACCCAGCAGCACCTGCGGGCTCTAGGATCCTGCGGTTCTCGGCGAGGCAGAGGACCCGGTCCAGGGGGCCGGGCCAAGCGTCCCAAACCTGGTCGGGGGGGCGGAGAGCCCAGGCTCTCTGCCGAGCCAAGATCCACGCGGCTCGGTTCCTCACCCCAGCTTCTCATAGGTATCTTTTGGGGTCCCTGGGACACTCCATGGCCGCCCGCAGATGGGCGACCCATTCCAACATTATATTTCGGTGCACGCCCCCACCCGGCGGCGGGAATCCCGGCAATTCCTCCGGCTTTTCGCCCTCCCCCCACCCCACCCGGCCATGGATCAAGCCACAGCTTCTCGGGACCCCGCTCTTCCCGCAGCAAGCGGCGCGGGGGGGACAATTTCCCCCACGCCGTGGCACGCCGCCAGCCCAAGCGGAGCGGGCGGCGCGGCTTTGGCGGCGTCTCTCGGCGCTGGTGGCCGCAGAGGCGGCTGCGGCAACTCTGCCGGTCCCGGGGTCGGCCGTGGCGGTCGGCTCGGTGCCGGCAACTCTGCCGGTCCCAGGGTGGGGGGCCGCGGCGGCGGCGTCTCTCTCAGGAGTGGCGCTGGTGACCGCGGCGGTACGGTGGCTTCTCTCGGCCCTGGTGGCGGCGACGGCGGGCTCGCTCCTAGAGGAGCGGAGGATGGAGCGAAATGCAAAGCTGCTGCTGCCGCTGAAACGGTGGGCGGAGCGGGGGGCGGGGCGGCCAACCCCGCTGCCGGCAGGAGTGGCGCCATGGAAGGTGGGGCAGGGAGGGCAGCCCCCGCCCCCGGCGCGGGAGCCAGTCCCACAGAGGACAGAGCGGAGAACGACATGGAGGTCCCGCCCAAGACGTGTTGATGCTCCGCAGGTGCTGGTATCGCAAAGGATATCAAATCTGCCGGTCCGCACGGCGCGCAGGGAGGTGCGCAGGGAGGCAGTTGCGCCTGTCCCGTTGGCAAAGCAGAAGCCCCCGCGTGCAGCGGGAGATGTGTCAGGGTGTTATAAACGCCAATCACTTGTTTTTCAAAATTTTAAAAGTTTAATAATAATAAAATAGTCATAAAAATAGTAATACAATTAGAGTAATGAAAATTTAGAGTTAGGACAATTACAAGCCAATAAAAAGCAAAGAATTACGGACGTCCGGATGCTCTCGGGCACTTAAGCCCAATAAGTATGCCTTGTGAACAAAGGAATAATCTTTAAAAGCAGTAGCCTGTTGCATATTCATACATCTCATACATGATGCATAAATTCCTTGCAAATTAAGAACTTTTCTGGTTTTTGTCAACTTCTTCCCCTTAATCCTGGTGGTTCCATAAAGACGGAGAGAAGGTGGAAGAATGTTTGTCTTTTCCGATAAGGAGGCAGTAATTCTTTATGGGCCCCCATCATTGTCATCTCTGTGTGAAGAGTTTCTACATTATCTCATCTCTTGCTTGAGTTAGTAAAAAAAAAACCCCACATACATAGGTTCTATTTTAACTACAAAACTACATTTACCATACTATTAAAATGTTAATACAGCACTTCTAATCAATATAACATAATACATATAGTATTCAATTTAATATTTGCAAAAAGCCAATCATAAAATATGCATTTTTCACAAGGGGATGGAGCAGAGGCTCCATTGCCGGTCCCAGCAGTACAAGAGGGTGGGACCCGTACATCTGCGCAGGCTCCATTAGCGAAGGAGTCGGGGGGGGCCAGCCCCCGCTGCGCCATGGACTGCGGTCGGCGCCAGCCCCCACGCGAATGCAGTCCGGAAAGGGGGGGGCTGCGGAGCCGTGGGCGGTGGCGGCGGCCGCCGATCCGGGGCCGCCCCCTGCAGTCCTTGCAATGTCGGGTGTGCCGAAGCTGATAGTTGCGGCAAAGGCACCCCTGCCGCCTGAAAGGCGGATGATGTCACCGTCACCGCACTCAAGGTGAGGTGTGTCTGCCCGGCCGGCCGCGGCTTGATCTGCGGGGCGGTCTGTGTCTGGAATCCTGAAATGTCCCGGTCGGAACCACTGCCTGTTTGAGTCTTGCCCTGCAGAGCTACGTAAATGCGCCCCCAGACTGCGGACAGTGCGCACGCTGTGGCGTCCCCCTTGTCCATCTCCTTCAGGAGGCATCGGCCCAAGTCGCGCCAGACTCTACGATCAAAGGCGCGTTCAGAATCCGCAGGAAATCCACGGTCCCAAGCCCAACCCAGGAGTCTGTCGAGCTCATCATCATAGACCTGGACCCCCATGTGAGGGACACAGGTCCGTCAAGCGGCCAAGACCAACCCTTCAGCCGTAGATGACTGGTTCCCCTTTGTTAGAAAACCCTCCCTTAGCAGACATCCACTTCAAGAGACAGACAGTCCACTACTTCAGGGAAAAACCCATCCCGCTCAGTTCTCGGCTTCTAAGAGCCGACCCGTGGTCCAGACAGGACCAAGCCTTCTCCAGAAGGCACGCGGTTTTAGCGTTACCTCTCTCAGGAGGGCAAAGGTGTCCGGCCAGAGCCTCCAGGCTACTGGCGAGCAGCCGTGAGCGCAGAGCGACCCCTGACAGATGCCGGGGCTCGGATCTTCAGCCGTGGCTGCAGTAAGAGTCCACCAGAACCTGTTCCTTCAGGGTAGGGTGCCGTTCACAACAGGTGTCACCAGATGTCGCCATTGAGCAGGACAGGAACAGAAATGACTCCAAGTCAAAGGTAAGAAAATGAACTCTTCTTGTCTTTTTCTCTCTGACTGAACTGAGAATATCCCCATACCCTATCATCAGTGTCATTAAGCTCCAGACAATTGAGAGAGTCTCAAACATATAGGGCTACCCCACTGCCTCTCCCTCTGAAGAGTTTATAGTCATCCATTGCAGTGCTCCAGTTGTGCAATTCATCCCATCATGTGTCCATGATGGCAACTATGTAATAGTTTTCCAGCTGCACCATGGCTTCCAGTTCCTCCTGTTTTTTTCCCGTGCTGTGTGCATTGGTGTAGATGCACTTCAGTTAGGCCATTGTTCCCGCCACCTTTATTGGGGAAGTAGCCCTAATTCCTATGTGACTCTTCTTAGATGCTTCTGTCATTTCTAACACACCAATAACCCTTGCATCTTTGCAGCCACATGGATCTCCATCCTCTACATCTGTTGAGGTGGCAGACTGGAGGACCTCAGTAGCATATCATCCCTCAATCATTACTGCCTCCAAGCTTATGTCTAGCTAGCCTGGTTTCATGCCCATCCCCCTTCAAATCTAGTTTAAAGCTCTCTCAATAAACCCTGCTAACTTCTGTGCAAAGATGCTTTCCCCCCACTGAGACAGATATACCCCCTCTGTTGCCAGCAGGCTCAGTGTTGTGCAAACCAACCTATGATCAAAGAATGCAAAATTCTGCTAGCCACACCAGGCTTGGAGCCAGATATTGACCTGTATGATTTTCCTGTTTCTACCCCCATCATTCCCTGCAACTGGCAGGATAGAAGAGAACATTCTTTTTGCTCCTGATCCCTCAATCAGTTGCCCCAAAATCCTGAGGTCCTTTTTGATTGTCCTCAGACTTCTGGTTTGGACTTCATGGTTGTCCACCTGAAAAACTAGTAATAGATAAGAGGGGTGTACCAGGCTAAAGAGTTTCTTGGTTTCTGAGGCTGGCTATACTTCACTGAAATAACACTAGCATAAGAATTTCATTTCTTTCATGATTAGGAAAACTACATTCTGCTCATGCATGACAGTACATGCTTACCCTGTGAAGGTTCAAAAGGAGTGGTCCTCAGTGTAGACTGGAGCACAGGGAAAGTGGGTGTCTTAGGTTGCAAGATGTGGCTGGGGGTATGTATTCTATTGCCATTTGTTAGAGGTGGGGCAGTTATCATCTGTTAATTGGGCCACCTATTAAAACCAAGTGGGGCAGTTTTCTTTAGCTCTTCGACAACCAATCCTCCCTCTGGGGAGATATCTTCTGTTAATGGGCCACTGAGTCTCACTGCATGACTGATACAATTACATCATCCCATTGTGAGATAATCCGCCCAGGGGAAGAGCCAAGCATTCCTACCTGGATATAATCTGAGATTTAGAACACTAGAACAGCCTTTTCCCACTGGATTCCCAGAGGAGCAGCTTTCTTCTCCACTGGATTCCCAGAAGACCAGGCCCATCTACACCACCACTGGACCTTCAGAGGAAAACTACACCCTTCTATGGGATCACTTCTTCAACAGAACCATATCTGTCACTCCAGGAGGACTGCAGCCACCATTTAATTGGACTGCTACCGACACCCTGACTGACAGAGTGTCAGGTTGTATTCTGACTCTGTCAGTGGGGGTTCTTTTTTTGTACTATTGCATTTGTATTTTTAATTTTCCTAGTAGAGAACTGCTATTCCTATTCCCGTATCTTTGCCTGAGAGCCCCTTAATTTTAAAATTATAATAATTTGGAGGGAGGTGGCATACATTTTCCGTTTCAAGGGAGGCTCCTGCCTTCTGTCGCAGTGCGTGGTCGTATAGTGCTGGGCAGCGACAGCAGGGGCGCGACCTTCCCCCCATGAGCTCTGCTGTTCCCAATTATTGCTTTATCCGGCGCAGGAACAGATAACGATGACACGGGTCTTGGGGTAGAACTGGATGGATTTATTCCTGGACTCCCAGACCAGGCTTAGGGGGTCTGCAAAGGTTTTTATAGGGGGAGTGGTACAGGGCAACCAACCAATGAGGGCATGGCAGGGGAAGAGTCTGGGGCAGGACTAACATTCTATAAACCTATCAGGGAGAGCAGGGGAGGGGGATAATACAAAGTAACAAATGGGGTATTGAATACTACAAGATACACAAGGAACACTCTGGAAAAAGGGGTAGGGATAGGGAGGATTGACAACTTTGGAGGGAGGAAGTTCGGGAAAGGCTTGGGGAGATTGGCAACTCAGGAGGCAAGGAGATTAGGGAGAAGAATAGTGTCCAAACACAAACTCAACGCAAAAACCACACCACAACCGCGGCTTCGTGTTACTTTTCTCGGCCCCGGTCAGTTCTCGAGCGCCCGGCTTGGGCGTCTCATCTTTTCGTCAGGGCCGGGGCTCGCCGCAGTTCCCGGGCGCTTTTGCTGCTGTGCTCCGGGGTGGGCTGTTGGCCACGCTTCGCGGTCAGTGCGAGGGAAGAAACAAAGAGGCAGGGAATTAGTCCAAATCCGTCCGCGTGGCGGCTGGATGCTTTATTGGCTGCGAGAGCTGTGGTGGAAAAGCTGCAGCCCACTCCCAGCTTCGCACGGACGCAAATGGCCTCGAGCATGCCGAGGAGTGGGATGATATAGGGGAGGGACAGGGCGGACAGGGAGCCCTCCCGCCCAATGGGTACAGACATCGTGGTGATGACGTGCACTACAGCGACCAATGGGAACACGGCAGGGGTGGACACGGGGCTTTGGGGTGAGTGGGACCGCAAGAACAGGGAGACGGGCACGGAAACCGCACTAGGGGAAAACCCGGGGGATGCACGAGGGTACAGAGAACTGGAAAACTAACAAAGAAAAAACCCATAATTTGAACCCAAATCCAGGATGCAACAATTCCCCGCTTTAAAAAATATAAAAAGGTAGTTGTTTCTGTTTGGATTCTTGCACAGTGGCCTCTTCTTCTAGCTTCTTCTGCTGCTGTGACTGCTGGGGATGGTACTGGAGCTGCTTTTTTCTTGGGTGTTTGGGGATAGGGGAACTGGGACAACAACTTTATTATAAACATGGCCTGGAGACATATACGGTCTGAGGTAGATGTGGGAAAAGTGCTTTTTAAGGAGATGCTGAGTCTCTCCCTTTTCTGCGGCGCCTGCGATTGGATGCAACCCCTTGGTTGGTGGCATCATTGGTTGCATCCACTGGCACTGTATCGCTCCGACTAATTGACTGTCCTGGTGTGTAAGGTTTAACATGCCTCCTGGGGATCCACTTGACTCCTGAGGGCGTGGATACGCACGCATATCCCCGTCCCCAAGTCAAGAGTGGGAATGGACCCTGGATTTCTGTAGAGTCCGGATCCCTCACTAATACTGGAGGCCTCTCCTCTGGCTGGAGCTCCTGATGTTGTTTGAAATGTCTCAGGGCTGGGGGTTCTTGCCTGTCAAAAGAGCAGTTTAGGAAATTGATGGTAAATAATGCCTTGCAGAGCCTCTCGTGCAGTGACAGCACTCGCACATCTCCCCGCTGCTTCCGGAAGACCTCTTTCAGCATCTGGTGAATCCTCTCTATTATGGCCTGGCCGGTGGGGGAGTGAGGAATCCTGGTTTTATGTTGGACCCCCCATTCCTGCAGGAAGTTACTGAGCACCCTGGAAGTATATGCTGGACCATTATCAGTTTTTATTGTGGCTGGGACCCCTAAAGTAGCAAAGGCGTGTATGAGGTGTTTTCTCACGTCTGTGGCCCTTTCCCCTATGTGGGCTGAGGCAAAAACTGCTCCCGAGAAGGTGTCCACAGTTACATGGACATTCTTGAGTTTCCCAAATTCGGGGACTTTGGTGACGTCCATCTGCCATACTTCACAACTGCGGAGACCTCTGGGATTCACACCTGCTCCCAGTGTTCGTAAAGCTGTCTTCTGACAGTTGGGGCATGAGGCTACAATTTCCCTGGCTTGGTCACGCCGCAGATGGAACTGGCGTACCAGACCTGGGGCATTTTGATGGAACTGCTGATGGCTGAGCCTGGCCTGCTCGACTATGTTTGGCTGGCCTCCCAGCTGTACTGGGGCTGCCAAGGCGTCTGCTCTGTGGTTCCCCTCAGCGATAAAGCCTGGAACATCCGTGTGTGATCTCACATGTACCACATAAAAGGGATGCTCACGGTTAGAAACCAGGTGTACTAATTCTGTGAGCAACCTGAAGATGACTTGATTTGGGACCTCTTTTACAATTGCATGTTCAGCTCTAGACACTGCTCCTGCCACATATGCCGAATCTGTGACTAGATTAACAGGTTGATCGAATTTTTTAAAAGCCCTCACGGCAGCATCCAACCCAGCTACTTGTGGGGAACCTTCCACCACTTTAACGTCTGATTCCCACAACTGAGTCGCTGGGTCTTTCCAAGTCACTACTGACTTGTGGGACTTCCCTTACCCATCTGTGAATACTGTCAGGGCTTTGAGTGGCTTTTTACTTTGCAATTCTTTTGGCAACAATTTGAATTCTTTATTGAACAGATGATGGCCAGGATGCCCAATTTGAATTTGGCCTGAGAAGCTGTCTAGAGCAAACTGCAAATTTAATTTTGTCTTAAAAGGTGTTCAAAGGTCTCCTTGGTCATTTTCCCCGTGGATGTTTTGATGGGGAGGTGGATACATGTGAAGTCACAACCCGCTAGTACTTGCAGACGAGCCCTGGCCCATATTATGAGTTGCGCCATCAGCTCTTGTGGCCTGGTGATACTTTTGGACTGTCTGTGGCCAAGGAACACCCACTCAATTATCAAGAGGGGGTCCTGTTGGCCCTTGTCCCACTGGAATATTATACCGTATAAATGGGGTAACTCACCTAAGATGATGAAGTGGAAAGGCAGCCCTGGTTGACAGCGATGGGCTTGCCTGCCTGCGATGATGGTTTGGACCTTCTCGAGTGCGTCTCTGGCCTCCCGGGTCAGGACTCTTGGGGAACTTAAACCCTCATCCCCCTCCCTTTCTGCTAACAAGTCAAAAAGAGGGGATAGTTCCCTCGTGGTGAGTCTCAGCCATGGCCTGATCCAATTTAGCGATCCGCACAAGCGCTGGATGTCATTCAGTGTCTTGGGGTTGTTACTTATCTGAATTTGTTGAGGCCTAATCGTTCGGTTATTAATTTCTAGGCCCAGGTACTTCCAGGGTGGCAGTAACTGTACCTTCTCTTTTTGTAGTTCGAATCCGGCCACCGACAAGGCCCTAACAGTGTCCTCCAGAGCTGCTTGTAGGACCTCGTTGTCAGGGGCACAAATCAGCACGTCATCCATGTAATGATAGAAAATACAGGATGTCCACTTGGCACACATTGGGGACAGAACTATGGCGACATACCACTGGCATATAGTGGGGGAACATTTTAGCCCCTGAGGTAGTACTGTCCAGTGGTAGCGCTTCATAGGGGCTTCCCTGTTGATGGAGGGTACAGAGAAGGCAAAACAAGGAGCATGATCAGGATGGAGCGGGATTTGAAAGAAGCAATCCTTAATGTCAATTACAGCCAAATTATAATTTTGGGGTAGCATAGATGGAGATGGCATACCCGGTTGGAGAGAGCCCAGATTTTCGAAGGCTTCATTAATTTTCCTTAGATCATGGAGGAGTCGCCACCTGTCCTTCTCTGGTTTTTTAATTACAAACACCGGGGAGTTCCAGGGGCTGTTAGTTTCGACTATATGTCCCTTTGCCAATTCCTTCTCCACTAGTTTTTTGAGCACCTGTAGTTTTTGTTTATTTAGCAGACACTGCTCCACCCAGACAGGCTTATCTGTGAGCCATGTTAATTTCTGTGTGGGGCGCTCCTCAGTGGCTGCGCCTAAAAATGCTGGGGGGCCGGAAATTCCAATTTGGCTCCCCACTGGGACATGGCATCTCTCCCCCATAGTGTAAATTTACAATCGATCACGAATGGGCGTACTGAGGCTAGCAGTCTGTTTGGACCCTTAATTTGGATAATATTATTTGATTGCTTTGCTGGCTGGGGCACGCCTAGTCCTAAGACTGGCGCAGCCATGCTTTGCAGCTCCCAGTGTGACGGCCACTTGTGTGGTGGGATGACCGTCACGTCTGCGCCTGTGTCCAACATCCCCTGAAGGTATGCAGAATGCCCCTCGCACTTGAGTTTACACCATACGAGGGGTTTTTCCTCTCCCAACTTCCTAGCATAAAAGACTGGGAGTTCCAGGTCATTACACAGAGCACGAGGAATAGGAATTGCCTATGCAATAACCTGGCAGGAAGAGGGGGGGATGGACACAGCGTGCCACGAGATAGAAGAGCCTCAGATTAAGCGTGGAAATTACCGGAGGAACCTCTATCGCCAGTGGGGTGCTTTTTGTGTCTCCGACCACGAGGTACCCGCAGTTCAGAAGGTCCTCCTTCCTCCTGGTTTCACAGCGGCAGATGTGTGATAAAAGCTCTGCATCTGCTATGTAGAAGTGCCAGTCCTGGGAACGAAAGTGGACAGAATTGGTGAGTCGGAGCCAATAAGGCTCCCCGATGTCAGTAGTTGAGAGGCAGCCGCTTACAGATGGGACTAGATGGTGTATCGTGGCTCCTCTCGCGGCACCGCGACTTGCTTCATTTTTTATCAGCACGTGAGGCAAGTGCACGTTCCTTTTCTAGTTTTTTGGGATTGTGGGGTTCCCGTCCCCCCTCCCTCCTCCCGCAGCCTCGGGTGGTATAGTCCTTAGAAGTGGGCAGCGATCCTGAAAATGCCCCTCCTGATGGCAGTGGAAGCACTGGCATGTGGATGGAAGTCGCTTCGGAGCTGAGTTCCTTGGAGGAGCAGCAGCAGATGCGACCAGCTTGTCTTTAGGTCTCTTTGGGGCCTCCTCCTCCATCAGGTGCAATTTCAGGGTGCACTCCTCGATGATCTGGTCGAGGGTTGGCGCTGGTGAGGCCGGCAGCGACAGGATGATCCTTTTGCACATGGTGTTGGCGTTCATGTGCATCACTTCTAGGACTCGCCCGTCTCGGTGTTCAGGTCTCTCCACCCATCTCTCAACTGCTGCCCGGACCCGGTCTACGAAATCTACAAAAGGCTCTGTGACACCTTGTTTAATCGCTGTATAGGGAACCATCGGGTCTTTGGTGGGCATGCCCAGGAACGCACGCTCTGCTGCACCCCTGGACATGTCCAGCACGGCCGTTGGAATTCCCCGAGCTTGAAGTTGCCCTTCACTCCATTCTCCTTAACCCAAGAGATGGTCCAAAGTGATTGGTTCTTCCGCGAAATCCAGGCTGTAAGGCCCTTCTCGGATTTCGGGAAGCAGGTCTGCTGCCAGTTTCTTCCACCTCCTCTCCCACAGGCTGTATTCTGATGGGAGAAGCAGGCAGCTAAACAGACGCTTAAGGTCTGCTGGCACTATGGTTCTAGACGTTAAAGTCGCTTTTAAAATGCCTTTAAAAAGGGGCTTTTTTGTCCAAAATCACGTGATGTTTTGCAGACCTCTTTTATGGATTCATAGGGAAGGGGTGTCCATGTAGGGTTTTCCCCTCCCCTGACGTAGGAGACTGGAGTGTGGAGCGACTGCTCGACTTCGTAGATTGGGCCCTGTCCCAATTTGAACCCAAATCCAGGATGCAACACGCAACAGCCTTCCTTAGCAGACAACTGTCTTTTCATACCAAGACAGTGGGCAGGACGAGGTTCCACAGCATATCATAGTTGCAGCTAGTCTGAAGCTGCACAGATAAATTTGGCTGTAACAGACCCCCAAACTTGACCAGCCTAGAAGTAAACAAGTCCCCGGATAAGACAGTCATACATTGGATTCGAGCTCAAACAGGGGACCCCAGCCCATCCCATTCAACCCTGAATGCAGACATATAATTGGCCAGGGAGCTGGGTGGTGCTGAGACCCCGACCAATCAGTTGTTCAAGCACGGGAATTTTAAATCCCCTATAGAAGAGGGCATCCATAATAAATCTTGGCTGTTTGTCTCATGATCTCGGTGTGTTCAGTTGTATGCCTGTCTCTAAAACTACGACCCTAACATAATAAGTCATGTAACCCGACGTGATTGACACAGCCATCTGCAGGAAAAAGTGGGAGACAGAAGATGGGTGAGTAGAACCTGCCTGCAGTGAAAAAAAACTGACAAAACGGAGGTGTGGAGACCCTGACTGGGATGAAAAAGGTGACAAATTGGACAAGTGGAGCCCAACTGCAGAGAAAAAGCTGCCAAAAATACAGTGAGAAGAACCATTTATGGCATGGAGAGCTGCCAAAAAATCTGGACTGTCTTTGTATATAACTCTTTAAATAGAATAAAAATGCTGCTGTAAATATGGGAGGATGGATCTCAGTGGAACACCCAGTTATGAACGTATGGACACTCTTTTTACTTCAACAGGGAGTAAAGCATGAACAACAGGCTCTCGAAGCCGCTATGGACCTGGAGGCTTGTGGAAAGGGCTTTAGAAGCCGCTATGGACGCTATAGACATTATAAAGCCACGGAGGCTTGTTTCAGACTTGCTGGGGCAGTTGGAAGCTGAGAGAGACGCAGGGATGGCAGTGGAGATGCTGCGGGCACAGCCCGCTGAAATATACCAAAATGGTGGAGCAGGGGAAGCAGCCCATGGGGAGGAGATGCCACGCCAGGCACGTGGGGGCAGCGGCCGGAATCGCCCCTGCTGTGATGCCTGGGACTCCCTCTGGTGCACCCACCAGATCCCAGAAGCATCACAGCCTGTCCTGGTTTAAGGGCAAATTTGGGAGAAAACCTCCAACGGGGTTCCTCTAGGAAGTAGATTCAAGAGGCCCCTCCCTCAACCAGTTTGGGAAAAGATTTCCTTGGAAAAAAAGTGGAAAAAACCTGTTTATTTAGCAGGCAAAGAATTCACCAGCACAAAAAAAAAAAAAAAAAATTGAACAATATTAAACAATAAAACTTCTCGCTGCTCTGAAAAGATGACAAACTCAGAAAGTCCCTTTCGTGGGTTGTAGCTTGGCTCATTCAGTCTGTTATCAGTCCCTCTGGCACTTATCAGTTACCTCTGAGGTGGCTTGGACTCTTTCATAGGCTGCTAAGATTTCTTTCTCTGTTGGAGTGTAGTTGGCTTCAGACCCTTTATAGATTTGACTCCAGAATCTTAATGGTCAACCTCGAGTTTCACCAGGCACCTTCTGTCAAAGGCTCCAGGACAGACCATGGCTCCTGGCTTCAGAGTAGAGCACATTCTTCACATCTGGTCTTGTCCTGACTGGGCTAAGGGCTACTGCATGAGCAATCTCCTGCTTGATCTGGGCAAAAGCTTGTTGCTGTTCAGGGCCCTACTGGAAAGTGTTCTTGTGGGTGACTAGGTAGAGAGGGCTCACAATCTGGCTATACTCAGGAATATGCATTCTCTAAAAGCCTATGGCACTTAGGAAAGCTTGTGTTTCCTTCTTGTTGGTTGGTGGAGACATTGCTGTGATCTTATTGATGACATCGGTGGGAATCTGACACTGTCCATCTTGCCAGTTTACTCCCAGGAACTGGATCTCTCAAGAAGGTCCTTTAACTTTGCTCTTCTTGATAGCAAAGCCAGCTTTCTGGAGAATCGGTATGATTTTCTCTCCTTTCTTAAATACCTCTGCTGCTGTGTTCCCCCACACAATGATGTCATCAATGTACTTCAGATGTTCTGCAGCCTTATTCTTTTCTAGTGCAGTCTGGATTAGTCCCTGGTGGATGGCAGGACTGTGCTTCCACCCCTGGGGCAAACGGTTCCAGGTGTACTGCACTCCCCTCTATGTGAAGGCAAACTGAGGCCTGCATTCTGCAGCTAAAGAAATGGAGAAAAATGCATTGGCAATGTCAATAGTGTCATACCACTTTGCTACCTTGGACTTTAGCTCCTATTGGAGCTCTAACATATCTGGTTCAGCCGTGCTCAGTGGTGGAGTCACTTCATTTAAGGCACGATAGTCCACAGTCAATCTCCATTTTTCTTCAGATTTTCGCACAGGCCAAATGGTGCTGTTGAAGGGTGAGTGGGTTTTTCTGACCACCCCTTGGGTCTCTAGCTCATGGATCATTTTGTGGATGGAGATCACAGCATTTCAAGTTGCTCTGTACCGATGGTGGTGCACTGTCGAGGTGGCAATTGGTACTCGTTGCTCTTCCCCCTTCAGGAGTCTTACTGTATATGGGTTCTCTGATAGTCCAGGCAAGGTGTTCAACTGCTTGACACTCTGTCTTTACAGCCGCTATCCCAAATGCCCACATGAGTCCCTTTGGGTCTTTGAAATACTCACTTTGGAGGTAATCTATGCCCAAAATGCATGGGGCCTCTGGGCCAGTCACAATAGGGTGTTTCTTCCACTCATTTTCAGTCAGGCTCACCTCAGCTTCTACTTAAGTAAAATTCTGTGATCCTCCTGTCACGCCAGCAATAGAAACAGATTCTGCCCCCACACATCTTGATGTGATTAGTGTGCACTGCACATCAGTGTCAACCAAGGCCGCATATTTTTGTGGTTCTGATGTGGCAGGCTAACGAATCCACACAGTCCAAAAAACACAGTTTTCCCTAGCCTCTACCTGGCTAGAGGCAGGGGCATTCTAAGCGTGGCTATCCTTCTTTCCTTGGGTATATGTCTTGAAGGTTCCTTTAAGGAGATCGGACATATCATCATCATACATGGCAGTTCGTCTATGGGCTACTGGAGCTGCTTCCTTTTTGGTGGAACTTCTTCTCTGAGTCTTGCTGTCCTCCATTTCAAGCATCTGTTGTGCCAGAGCACAAGTAGATTTTCCGTCCCATCTCTTCATGTTTTCTTTACAATTATGCCGGAAGAACCACAGCTCAGCTTGTGGGGTGTACCTTCTTTCCCTATCTGGGGGACATCTGCGTTTGATACCAGAACTTCTCATCTGTACTGCCAAGATTTGGAGAAAACCCTCTCTAATATCCTCCCTGAGTTTCTTGTAATTCTCCTCTATCTTATCTTCTAATTTCTGCAGACGTGTTTCCACAGCTATGATTCTTGCATATGTTGGGCCATGCACAGCATCTGCATATGCTAGGAGCTTCTTCACCGTATCAAGCACGGTTTCACCCCTGTCATCCTGCTTCATTATTGCTAAAGCAGAAGCATATTCATGTGGCCCAAGCCGTACATGTTTTTGCCACATCACGGATGTACATGGTACCAAGTCTGGATTTATATTGTTTAGGTCATCTGAGAAGACAATGTCTGCCACTGCTATTTCTCTCAAGTGTTGTGAATCCCTTGTTTTATGGTCTTCTACTGGGTTTGCTGCATATAGAGATCATCTGCTCACAGATATCTTTGTGCCACACTTCCTAGGACCCGTGCCCAGAGACTGTGAGGGTTAGCCCCCCTCATCATTCCTCAGTCGATAAGCGGATCATGTGACAGGGATCCCAAATGCCTTGCTTCACTACGGTCTAGAATTGTAGCCTCACCTGCAGCATCCCAAAGACAAACTAATTATAGATTCATCAGGTCATTGAGTGTAATCCTTTCTTAGGCCACGAAGGCCCTTCAGGGAAAAGGACTCAAGGAAAAGGACTCAATATTGGCTTCTGATCTTGTGTCAGTTGCTTTGATTCTGAATTTTGTGTCAGGAATTGGCATTGAAGGCTCTTCTTCCAGATCATCATCATCGATTACTAGGTTTGCTTGTGTGCTTCTTTCCCATGGCGACTGCCAGTGGCTTAGGCTCACTGTCTGGTTTAGCTGCGGGCTTAGGCTCACTGTCTGGTTTAGCTACAGCCTGAGTAGCTGGGGTGTTGGCTGCAGCCTGAGTGACTGGGGTGGCTGCTGATTTCTCTCCTTGACCCCCGCCACTATTTGCTGCCCTACAGTATCTAGCAGTGTGCGATAAGCATAGGATCAGGCCCACCTTTTTGCAATGATCTTTTTCTCCTTAGAGTCATCATAGCAGTTCTCTTCCAGATATTTCCCTACCTCATCTGGGCTCTGAATTTGTTCACGGGAAAATTCCCAGGCTGGGGGATCAGAAAACTGCTTCAGGGTTCAACCCATTCTCTCGTATTCTCCACACTACTAAAAATTTTCCATGCCTGGGTCTACTTCTGGGTCAGGGTTCTTATCAGCTCCTCTGGACATCTCAGCCCTCATTCTAGAGAAGTTGCAGACCATATAGAGGAAGCTTACCAGATTAAATATCAGGAAGGTGGTATCTTTAACACTCAGGGGAAACTGAACATTCTCAAAAAGTGACTTAATTGATTCAAAGGAGAAGAAGGGAAGGAAAGGAAAGGCTGAAATACCTCATCCCCGGTTCCTCCTCTAACAAACTGGGTGCAATTACTAATAAACCCCCAAAACATGCTACTGGAACTAGGATGAAGGGTAGGATGAAGAAACCATACATATCTTGAATAGACTCCAGTACCTTTGTAAACTCCCTATAAACCATTATCACGAAGCCCAGCACAATAGCTATACTGATCTGTACCCCTCTACTGTAAAAACTACATGTTAGGGACAATACTGGAGCTATTTCTGGATAAGAAAATAAGCCTAGGGACCAGAAAGGTATTAAAACCTCAAAAAAGCCTAGGGAACAGAAACACATGAAGGCCTCCACCCTGAGAGACATTATGAATTTAAGCAATATGGCTAGTGAGTGCTTTATCCCAATACAGAATAAGTACACCCAAAATACAATCAGTACAGGTTTTTTCTACGTTCTCGAGCCCCACATTGAGTGCCAAAAAAAGCATTTGTCCTGCTTTAGGGCAAATTTGGGAGAAGACTTCCAAAGGGGTTCCTCTAGAAAGCAGATTCAAGAGACCCCCCTCCCCCAACCGGTTGTGGAAAAATACTTCCTTGGAGAAAAGTCGAAAAAGCCCTGTTTATGTAACAGGCAAAGCATTCACCAGTGTAATGAACAAAGTTCTCAGGTGTTCCCCGGGACGTGGGCAGGGCCTTCCTAGTTCCCATGGCAACACTGGAATGGCAGCAGGCTCTAGCTGAGTACTGATTTTGAAATGGTAATTAGCTAATTGCTCTGTTTGTTTTCTCTAAACTACCTGGAGATAACCTGCCTCTCTCACCCACCCTGACAGTCTGGGACTAAAATGCAAATAAAAAAACCTTTGGGATCATGGGAGTATTTTTAGGGGATAAAGACACCCCTAAATAAAGAACTAAACACAGTAGAGGGGGGCTAGACAGATACCCTAGCTGCGGAAGAGGGAAACACATCCCCTGATTGACTTTTACCGGTCACCATCACCTAAAAAAGACTAGAGTAGAGTAGGCTGTGGGAAGCGGAGACGGAAATACCAAACTTGTGGAGGCTGCCACAAGGGAAGGAGAGGGGACAGGTGTTGTTCTGGACTTCAGTAACAGACTCTGCACCCTTCGACTGACTGCTGGTGTGCCACAAGGAAAGAAGAAGGGACAGCTGCTGCTCTGAACTTCAGCAACAGACTCTGCATGCCTCCTTCCCTTTCAGCCACCAGGGAAAGCTACAACAGCAGGGGCGAGCTCCGTGTCGGGCCCCCTGCCCAGCTGATCTTTTTAATAAAGAGCTGAACATTAATAAAGGCATTAGCTCAGTTCATTTCAACCAGCACAAAAAAAAAAAAGAACAATATTAAACAATAAAACCTCTTGCCGCTCTGAAGAGATGACAAACTCAGAAAAGGCCCCTTCGATTCCTGTAGCTCGGCTCACTCAGTCTCTTATCAGTCCCTCCGGCGCTGGGAAATGCCGTGGACCAGGTGGACCAGGCCAGGCCCCGTTGGGCCGCAGGTGTGAGCTCCCGGTGCTCTTCTGAGTTTTCAGTCCAGAGCAGGTTTGATCAGTTCCAAGAAAAAGAAAAACCACAGTCCAGGGAATTTCTCAGCCTCAGCTAGCTAAAAACTAACTAAAAAACAAAGGCAAGCTGTCTCTCGCTGTCCATCTGTAGACAACACAGTCAAGGAGAAGGATGTGGGGGAGCAAGTGAAGTTTCTGATAACAAACTCTGTGCTTCCCCTCTCCTCCCCTTCACTGTCAGAACTAGTCTTAAAGGTGCAAAACTTATTTCTGGGCTAAACAGACGGATGGGGATACAAGCATCATTAAGTCACCCCAGGACACAGTGCCAGAAGCCAAAAGAGAAGCCGGCAGCCCCACCACCAGAGCCGCCCCGCCACCACGTGTGCCCATGACATGTGTAGAACCGCTGCTGGGGGCATCCTCAGAGTGCCCGGGACCACCCTCGCCCCAGCTGCAAAAAACATCGCTTTGCATCGCGCCCCTCCATCACCATGGACGGGCCTGGCACACCCACTTACAGCTTCAGCGTGCAGGCAGGAGCCTGAAGTCAAGCAGCCTGTGATGCCGGAAGTGCTGGTGGGGAACTGTGCACGCCAAAACCCAGAAGTGCCAGCGAAAAATTGCTGAAACCCAGAACCATGGAACACAGTTTCATAACAAAGCCAGGGCTCAAAAAGACTGAAAGACGCCGCAGCAGCCACCGCCTGAGGAGCTGGGAAGCCCTGCTGGCCATGGGCAGCTGTGGGGAGCTGCAGAGTGGAGCAGGGCCGCCCAACACTGAAAGCTTCCCCAAACCAGCTGTGTCAACCCCTTCTGCCCTGCCAGCGAACAGCCGTAAGTCTGCCAGGACTGGGGGAGGAGAACCAGAAGGTGGCCCCTGGTCCCTTCATCCATTTAATCCTAGAGGGGACCCTGACAGTATCACAATAGAACCCGCGCTGCCCCGCACAAGGCAACATCAGCTAGACCTCTGTCGCGGCAAGAGGCTGGGGCCAGGTGGGCCCTTCCTAGCAGGGTGCTCCCTCTCAGCCTCCCCTCTGCAAGAACAAGGAGGCGGCAGTGAATCATTAAAACCAAAAATCACGGACAAAGACTCTCTAACTAGTTAGAGAGTGGTATGTTGATTACGCTGGCGGGCGGCAGGGGGTGGTTGTTCCCGAGATGCATGACCCCGCTGTACAAGGATTTTTGCCTTCTATTTATTTCCTAAATGTGGTGTTATATTTTAGTTAAATGGTATGCTCTGTCTCACCTCTCGAAAATGTATGGTTTATTCCAAGCCTGTGATCGTCCCCTGCAGTATTACGTGTCTGTAATCCCATTGGCCCAATCTGTTCCGCGCCGACTTTGAACCTCCCTGTTAAGTGTGCCGGGGGGACGGTTCACTCTCTCTTCGCCAGCTCTCCTGGCTGGTGCTCTATCAGCCCCTCTCTCCCCCTCCCCTTTCCCCCCCTCACTCCCCCTTCCCCCCCCTCCCTCAGAAACCATGCTGCCTCCCGGGGGTAGGACCCCCAATAAACTCTCATCTAATTAGCACCCTCAGAAGCCTTGTGGAGTCTCCTTGCCTGCCTGCTGCTACCAGCGAACTTACAGCCTAGGGGGGCCCCTCCAGGGACACCCTTGGGGGGTCCCCCTCCGAAACGGGCCACGACAGATGGCGCCCAACTCCGGGCTCGAGGATTGACGACCCTGCTACCACCACCGCCCCGGCGGTACAGCCTAGAACCCCGCGGAACACCGCTTCAGCAGAGTCTCCAGCACCGCAGAGGGGCCGCGCCGGGCTGCAGCTGCGGCCCGGCGCGGCCCCGTCACCACTGTGTGAGCCCACCACCACCAGCCGGCGCAGCCCTGGCCGGGCGTGGTGCGGCCCCAGCCCCACGTGGGCCCGGGCCGCAATGCAACCTCGGCGGGCCCCAGCTCGGCGCAAACCCAGTGCGGTACGGCCGCGCCGTGGGCCTGGTCCCCGGGGCAGCCCCGGCCCGCCGCGACCCTGCCACTGCACGCGCGCACCCCAGCACCCAGAGAAGCCATGCGGAGCGCATCCAGACCCCTGCCTGGTGGCGGCGGGGGGGTCCCTTCAGAGCGGGCGGACCGTGCAGAGCGCCAAACCCAAGCAGCCAATGCCCTGGACCACAGCAGTGGCAAAAGCCCACCAGTTTCCACGAGGAAGCCACCAGATGATCCAGGCACCGCACCCCCCCAAAACTGCTTTCATCAGTTCTGTGACTTCCTTCCTCAGTCTTACTCTCTCCCTCCCTTACTGCCTCTTCTCCCTAACTTCATCCCTAACCCGCCTTCCCATAAACAAAAGCCCAGGATTATCCAACATAGCCATGTCCACGTGTCAGCCAAGATGGCTCCAGCCACATGGCATGGCACCATCTTCTGCTTTTTCCTTCGCTAAATCCCTTTCTTCCTTCTTTTTCTCCCCTGTGCTCCCCCCTTCCCTGTATCTCATGAACCAACCCCCCCTTCAGCTCCTAATTACCACCTTCCACCTTCCAAATCCCACAGGGTGGGAGCTGGAACTGGGGAAGAAGCTGAGAAACCAAAACCCAAAGCTAAAATAATTTTGTAATACCTGTTTTAACAATCTTGTATATTTATTTCAATTGTAAGTTGTACTTCATTATCTCCTTTTCCTGTTATTCCAAGAGCAGGATGATATCCTTCACTGCAATCCATACCCCGTTTTTCCTAATTTTGGGTAGTTCACCGGGAGTAAACCGCTCGAAGGCGCAGGGTACCCCAAAAAGATTTTTCTTTTGCAGAGTCCCTGGCTCCCCGTAACCTCCCCAGTTCCCAATCCCTATCCACTTGTTCTAGCTGAAAAGAGCTCGTCAGCTAGAACTTTTATCCTAAAATCCTCTAACCTTTTTATCATTCTTATCCTGTACCTGCCTTCTCTCAATTTCCCTCCCGTCCCCATGAAGTATTTTTTACAATTATGCTTTTCTAGTTTAAGTGTGTGTTCATATTGCAGATTGTCTGTCCTGTTTTCAGTTTTAGAAAGCAGGGGCCTGTCAGGTCACAAGGGTAGATCCAACAAGAAGCAGTTTTCAATTGTTTCTTGAATAGCGAGTGTTCAGATAGTATTAGACTGCTGGACCAGAATCGCTTTTGGGTTTATGCTGTCCTCAGTAGGTTCTGAGGGTGACTGATAACTTAAAATGGTGTCTGGGAAAGTATTTTGTGATTTTTTTTGTGATGAATAACCCCTACCTCCAGATTCCCATGGGCCCTGGAGATCCGGGCGGGAGAGAAAAGGAGGGAGGGGGGGACGACCTAAAACCGGGGGTCTTCTGGGTTAAACCGGTTGGAAAGTGGAAGCAGTGGTAAAGCTCAGAGCCAAGGGTGAGAATCTGAGGCCACAAACCTGTGTGGAGTCTGGGGGGCTCCAGGTGATTAAGCAGTGGTAAATCTCAGATCCAAGGGTGAGAATCTGAGGCCACAAACCTGTGTGGAGTCCAGGGGGCTCCAGGTGTTTTCCTGTCCCTGAGAGGGGGAACAGAAGTCGATGCCATAGTCTAAACCTGGGGGCTATGGTGGTCCGAAAAGCCAGTTGGAAAAGGTAAGACACCACTGGGCCAGTCACGCTGAAAAGGCCAGTCGCAAAACTCTCATATGAGCTTAGTGCCAAAGTCTGAAGCCCTTCAAGCACTCGCCCATGCTTTAAATTCACTTAAAAATCTGCAATATGGACCCACATAAGCCGTTTATTACAATTAAATACTCATTTTATCTTTGTACTGTGTTAACACCCTTTCAGAACTGAACAATACTTCCCACCAAAGGAAAACAACAAGTCAAATGGACTGTTTATAGTGTATTCAATTTATCCGCACTGCAATTGTACTTATTTTATGCTGTGAAACTGTGTAATTACTGCTTCATTTTTAAATTGTTAATTTTCATAATTCTCTTCATCTTTTTTCTAACAAAAAGGGTGAATTGTGGTGTTATATTTTAGTTAAATGGTATGCTCTGTCTCACCCCTCGAAAATGTATGGTTTATTCCAAGCCTGTGATCCTCCCCTGAAGTATTATGTGTCTGTAATCCCATTGGCCCAATCTGTTCCGCGCCCACTTTGAACCTCCCTGTTAAGTGTGCCGGGGGGGACGGTTCACTCTCTCTTCGCCAGCTCTCCTGGCTGGTGCTCTATCAGCCCCTCTCTCCCCCTCCCCTTTCCCCCTCACTCCCCCTTCCCCCCCCTCCCTCAGAAACCATGCTGCCTCCCGGGGGTAGGACCCCCAATAAACCCTCATCTAATTAGCAACCTTGGAAGCCATGTGGAGTCTCCTTGCCTGCCTGCTGCTACCAGCGAACTTACAGCCTAGGGGGGCCCCTCCGGGGACATCCCTGGGGGGTCCCCCTCCAAAATGCGCCGCGACACCTAAAATAATACATATGCACAACCCCAGCACTTCCCATTCCCACTTTGTATTAAAATGAGGTTATTAGTCTTTCACACGTGCCCAATTCTTCTCTTGAATTGGGTCAGTGGTCCCAGGGATGAAGTCAGGAAGGTCTTTGTCAGGTCTCTATGACCCTCTAGCCGGATCCAAGTCCCCCTGCTTCATGATGGATTGACATAGGGTCCAGGTGCTGGGCATTGTTCTACTGATTTTAGTATGTTCCTATAATAGTTCACTTGCTCCACTTCTTTCTACAAATAAGCTCATAATATATCAATTAGCTTTAGCTTAAGCATCTAATATTCATTAACCCATCATTGGTGTATCTTGCTTCAATATGAATTGGTTCTAACCTCCAGCTAAAATCTTAACCCTTAAAAAATCATGATTCATTCCCCACTTCAAAGTTAGTAAATTCTTTTACTGATATACAGATTCTTGTTCATCTAGCAAAGCTGCGTGGTAGGTGTCTCTTAAAACTGTACCATATGCTCTCGATATTGAAGTTAAAGCTGCTACTTGCTGCAACAATCTCCAATTCCAAACAAGTACTATAATAGAAAAAATCAAACTTATACTAAGATAAGCAAAACAATAATTGGACGAACTAAGGTATTAAGTAAGCTGGTTGCCGTTGGAGACCACCCAAAGAGCACATCCCACCAATGATGGATGGGCTTTCTTCCAATCTTTTAAATACTCTCCTTATAGTCTCTGTGTCATGGTGTTTTGCAATCAAAGTTTTCCTTCCTTCATCTTTAATTTCTTTAATAAATCCCTTTAATTCATGATGCTTTAACAATTGGGTAACCAAAGCTAAGTTCATCCCTATAGGCACAGGTGATATTTCTTGGACATTAACCAAATTTGCCTTTATATGTTGGTATGGTACGACAGGTGCCTGATAGGAAAAATCACATCCTTCGATTTTGACAAAGTTACAAATGCACAAGTTAACTCTCTAAGCTACACCTACTTAATTATCTATTACAACTACAAACTTTTCTATTCTTTGGGGGATTACTACACTATGCTTATAATTTCACTCACACTCTATTTATTCTCCCGAGAAAGTTTTAATTTCAGTTCGTTTCACTCGGCATAACTTTCTAAAGTCTCTCAGGAGCCTTCTTCACTCAGGAATGATGGATCTAGATGCCTTGTTCCTTAATCTTGATTGCAGTAAAGGTGGTGAGGAGCACTTGGAATGGTCCCTCCCACTGCGGTTCCAGAGTCTTCTCTGCAAAAGACTTAACATATACATAATCCCTAGGATGTACATTATGTAACTGGTTCATAACAATGCTTTGGTTACCTCCTGTGCTTTGGTAGTTCTAGTAGGGAAAGCTTCTGGTCACCTTGAAAAAGTATTAACACCAATAGGTATTGATACCCCCCTCTCCTGGGTAGTTCTGAAAAATCAATTTGCCATTGTTGCCCAGGTTCATATCCTCTTAATTTGTTCAAGCTTTGGTTTAGGAATATTTTTGGGATTAGCTTGGATGCAAAGGCTACATTGGCAAGTCACCTGAATCACTGTACTTTGCAAGTTTCTGGCTAGGAGTCTGTCTTTCAAGTATTTATACAAGGCATCTATTTCCCAATGTGTTTTCTCATGTTCATCTTTCACTAATGACCATAGCATATAAGAGGGGATTACAAGCCTTCCTTTCCCTTCATTTGTAACAGCTCACCTCTGTTGATTATAACTTTCATTTTCTTTCTCAAAAAGCCTTTTTTGGTTTTTATTATAGCTTGGCTTACCTTCAATATAAATTTGTCTATCTGGGATTAAGGCTGCCTCAACTGTCTCAACAATTACCTCACCTTTAGCTGCTTCTTTTGCCTCTCTGTCCACCAGCTCATTTCCTTCCTCCAGTTCAGAGCTCACTTTTTGGTGTGCCTTGATGTGCATGATCGTTACCTTTTCAGGTAGCTGGACTGTCTCTAACAGTTTTATTATCTCTTGTGCATGTTTAATGCTTTTTCCTTGTGAGTTCAACCGTCTTCTTTCCTTCTAGATGGCTCCATGTGCATGGACTACCCCAAATACATACCTGGAGTCTGTGTAAATATTGATTTTCTTTCTTTTTACCAGCTCTAAAGCCTGGGTTAAGGCAATTATTTCAGCCTTCTGTGCCGAGGTGTTGATTGGTAATGATCTAGACTCTATTACCTCTCGACTTGTGGTAACCGCATACCCAGCATGCCTTTTTCTGCTGATGATGTAACTGCTTCCATCAGTAAACCAGGTCTCAGTGTCCTCGAGAGGGGTGTCCTTCAGATCTGGGCGACTGGAGTAGGTAGCTTTGATAGTCTCCAGGCAATCATGGATCACCGGTTCTCCCATATTGCCACTGAGGAAAGAAGCTGGGTTCACAATGTTAGTTACCACAATTTCTACATCATCTTGCTCCACCATTATGGCTTGGTATTTCAGGAATTTCTATGGGGAGAGCTAATGTCCCCCCTTTACTTCCAGCACTGCAGACACTGTGTGGGACACTAGCACAGTCATCTTTTGGCCCAGGGTGAACTTGCAGGCTTCTTGGATGTTCACTTCCACTGCCGCAACCGCTCTGAGGCACCCTGGCCATCCCTTAGCCGCTGCATCAAGCTGCTTAGAGAGGTAGGTGACTGCCCTGCATTAGGGGCCCAGATCTTGTACTAGTATTCCTAAAGCAATTCCCTGCTTTTTGTGAGAAAAAAAGAAGAATGGTTTACTCACATCTGGAAGTCCTAGGGCTGGAGCTGACATAAGGGCCTTCTTCAGCTGGCCGAAGGCTTGTGTTGCTTCTTTCATCTATTGGAGATCTCTGTTTCCTTCTGTGATCAGAGCATACAGGGGTTTAACTAACAGTTCATAATTATAAACTTACAGTCCTTTATTGTCTGGGGTTTTGGGGTTTGGCATATTGTTTCCTTGTAGTTTTGCCTTAGAGTCTTTGTCCAGCACTGACTACATAACTTAGGGAGATGACTGTTTTACTACTTGAGCCTTTTTCTGAAATATTCTATACTTTTGTAAACCTAAAAAGTTCAGGAGGCTTACCGTCTAGTCCACACATGCCTCTTGGGTTCGGGTAGTTATCCAGAGGCCGTCTACATACTGCAGCAGCTGTCCTTCCTCTGATGGAGCTTTCCAGGACTCTAGATCTCTTGTAGGTTGCTCTCCAAATATCTTGGGGCTGTTATTAATACTGTCCATGTGAGCTGCGTCTTATGCCCACTCTTGGGATTCTCCCATTCAAAGGCAAAAATTTTCTGGTTGGTTTCATGGAGAGGGAGGCAAAAAAAGGCACCCTTCAAATCTAAAATGGCAAACTAGGTTAATTCAGGTGTTAATCAGGCTAACAAAGTGTAGGGGTTGGCAACCACTGGGTATAAATTCTCAGTTATCTTATTAACAGTTCTTAAATCTTGTACTGTTCAGTATGATCCATCAGGGTTTTTAACAGGTAAAACAGGAGTATTGAACTCAGACTGGCACTCTTTTAATAGCTCTGTCTGTAAAAAAATATAATTACTGGGCTAATCTCTTTTCTGTAACTCTAACTGGTTGTTTCTTTTCTTTTTTTAAGCTAAACTTGCACTGGGGGTGCATTCTTTGCTCTCCCTGGTATATTAGAAGCCCACACCTCAGGAGATACTTGATCCATTATTTTCTTTTACCTTCAAAATAGTCTCCCCATCTTTTGCTTTTAACTGCTACACAAACCTATAAATGCCCACTTGTTTTCTAAGCTTATATTTTGATAGTTTGCAAAAATATACTTTTCAGATTGGCCAGTTGCTCCCCTTACTATAACATAATCATCTTTTATAGACATCTATTTTTTTCATTTCTATTTTTCTCAAACAACTTATTTCCTTGCTCCGCATTACCAGTTGCTACTAAAATCCTTATAGCTCTCTGAATAGCCTTTGTTTCTTTAAAATGACAAAGTGCCTGTCTTGGCCTTCTCTATCTAAATGTCTGTATATACCACAACTTTTCACACTGAATACAGCAAAAACAAACCCAGGGTTCACAAGGGCAGCCCTTCAAACATGCAACCTCTACTAAATTCTGTCTCCTTTGATTCTTAATTTTATTTATAGGACATGTCAATTACTTATTTTTATTCACTCTACTTAAACTTTGTTTCACAAAAATTTACAGTCCTTTCTTAGTTTTTTCCTGCACAATCCAATCTTCACGTACTAAGTGTGACTTTGAACACACTAACTTTAAAATCTCTGGTTCAAAATCAGTTTGATTAAAGTGCCGTTTCTACTGATACAGAGCACACTCACTTTGCTGCCTTGTAGAATAACAATAATACATCTTGCACAAATTCCTAGAGATCAAGTCCAAACTACTGAGGTAAAGGGACCCCTTTGATCTGTCTAGCAACAATTAAAACAAATGAAAAAGCTGTCCCTGTTACAGTAAAAACTCTAATATGTCCACAACCACAAACAGGGGGAATTTTTTTAAATTCTTTTAATTTGTTTTAAACGTACATAAATCACTACGCTGTAGTTTTTCCACATAAAATGCTGCACTTGTTGCAAACAAAATTTTAAAATCTCCACAAACACAATCATACAGTCCCAAGAATCAAATTACCACAACGTGGGGGAAAAACCACACAACTCCCTGGTACCTCAAATCTCAGGAATCAACTGTCTGTCAACAAGCTGTCTCTATTACAGCTCTGACAGCTCACAAACACTGGTTCAAGCTAAAACCCTTCTAAAAGAGTTGCTTAACCTTTTCAACTCAGGCTCAAGCTTAATGTACAGCTTAACAACACAGTTAACACAAAACAAAAATTACCAGTTTGTTACAATTATAATTTTTACACAATAACTAGCAAAATCTCACACTACACCAGATGGATCCAAAGTTGCAACTTTGCAAACTCCACAAGGAGTGGGACCACAAAGGTACTGTGTTAGAGCGTTCAAGCCTTGCCTCCCAGGGTCCCACAGGCAAAGGATTGGATACTCAAATACTAGGTGTCACAGAGAATACTGTTCCCCGCAACTAAAAAGTTCACACACACAAACTCACTGGGAAAGGGCTATTTCTTTTCACACACATAAACTTATCGGGAAAATGGGTATCTCTTCATTTCTTTCCACACACACAAACTTACTGGGAAAGGGGTATTTTTTCCACTCACATAAACTCAATGGCAAAGTGGGTATCTCTTTCCACACTCACAAATTCACTGGGAAAGGGGTATTTCTTTCTACACAGATAAACTCAGTTATAACAACCTTAGACCAGGATTTGCCCTTACAACTGCTAGCCCCAAATTGTTAGCAAACTGAGTGCTCTACGGCAAAACAAATGGCAAAATCCCTTTCTACCAGCAGCAAAAACATGAGCTCGGTACAACAGTTCAATAACTCTTTCTGCTGGCAACCAGATTAACCAGATTTCAACTGCAACTTCAGCTTGCAAGCACACTACAGAGGCACAAGTTACGTGTGGGACATCTCCCATGACTTACCAAATGGCCTTTCCTGACTATGAGAACGCCTTACAGGTCACTACTTAAAACTGTTTAATTTTTTAAACATACCATTTTGTCTGGAGTTTTAGTAGTCAGGGCTCCTTGTGTGCTGATGGATGAACAGTCCAGGCAACAGAGCTCACTCTTCCAGGAATATCCTGGGGGCACCCCGAGGGGGTCCATGATCTGGACTGGTCTCACAGTCGAGAAGTCTCCTCCTGGCTTGGCTCACCAATTGAATCATTAAAACAGAAAATTGTGGACAAAGACTCTCTGACTAGTTAAAGTTAGAAAGTGGTATGCTTATTACGCTGGCGGGCGTCACGGCTGGTTGTTCCTGAAATGCGTGACCCCGCTGTACAAGGATTTTTGCCTTCTATTTATTCCCCAAAATAATACATATGCACAACCCCAGCACCTCTCATTCCCATTTTGTATTAAAATGAGGTTATTAGTCTTTCACACGTGCCCAATTCTTCTCTTGAATTGGGTCAGTCATCTCGAATTGGGTCAGTGGTCCCAGGGATGAAGTCAGGAAGGTCTTTGTCAGGTCTCTATGACCCTCTGGCCGGAACCAAGGCCCCCTGCTTCATGATGGATTGACATAGGGTCCAGGTGCTGGGCATTGTTCTACTGATTTTAGTATGTTCCTATAATGGTTCACTTGCTCCACTTCTTTCTGCAAATGAGCTCATAATATATCAATTAGCTTTAGCTTAAGCATCTAATATTCATTAACCTATCATTGGTGTATCTTGCTTCAATATGAATTAGTTCTAACCTTCAGCTAAAATCTTAACCCTTTGAAATCATGATTCAGCAGAGGCGGCAGGAGGAGGGGGCCACGGGGGCCTCTATGGTGAGCGCCCACTGCCAAGCACATGGCACAATCGAGAGACAGTGGCAAGTGGCGAGCCACCTTCTGGGCAGGTCTGGCAAGAGGTCCGCAACTCTTTACATGTGGGCATTGAGGAAGAAACCCAGAGAGTCGAGCAGCGCTGACAGGAGTGGCGCCGCGTCCCTACTCCCTGCACATGGCAGGATGTGCCCGGGGAAGCTCAGCCAGCATCTTGTGCCCTGGCAGACCCCTGCAAACAGCTCCTGCAACAACCAGAGTTCCTGTCTTCTGCAGACCCTTGTGAGCTGATACTGTGCTGGAAAAAATAACCTGGCTGGAGGGGAAACCTCCTCCTCAGGGGAACTGCAGCATTTGCACAGCCTTGTGCAAAAGCAGCTGTGGGCTAAATCTGTCATTTCTACAGCTAGTCCGTGGAACTTTTCTGGTTTTACTATTCAAATGGTGATTGCTGCACGATTTAGGGAGTCAGTACTGTTGTTATGTCTGTGTTACCCCTACCCCAAACCTTCATTTAAGATTGTTTTTTATTAATAGATGCTCATGTAATAATTCTAATTTGTAAGATATCCTTTCAAGCAGAAAATTACTGATGTGGTTTTTAAAAGTACTTTTTTCCTGCTTAAAGAAAATGAACAGCTGCATTGTATATACAGGTGGTGCCACTTATATATTTGTCTATTATCATATTTTAAGTTTAACATAGCATCAGTAACATTCCTTATCTGTCACCCTGATAATTCTGAAAATGCGTGAACTTTTCTACTAGACCTGCTGTCCTTAAAATAAGTCTCAACAGTCACATACAGCTCTACATATTAATTTATATGCATATATAATACTTACAGTTTAAATTAACTAGAATTCAGTCTTCTCTAATATTCATCTCAAAATTATAACCTGAAATATATACAAAGGTGCTCTGCTGTATTTCACTTACAAGTATGAGTTGTTTTGCATTTTAAGGTATTATGTGTGGGGTAGAGAGTTTATATCTTACAGACTGCCTTAAAAATAAGAGATACCACAACCCCAAAAAATCAAATCAACTAAAGCACTCCTAATCTACTAATAATAATTAACAAAGTCTGAACTTATATTTTCTATCTCAAACCTTTGTACATATATCCATCCACATGATACCACTATAATTAACTATAACTGACACACAAGCGTGCATAAATATTATTTTCCCAAATATATTAGAGCATGGTAGAACAAAGTAAAAAATTGATTGCAGTGTCTAAAGACGGTGCATGTGGTTACCTTCCTATATCAGACAAAAGACAACTTCACCGAGAGATAGACTTTCTTAATATTTCAGACATTTTAGAATTCAAAGACACTGCTTGTTTTAAAAGTCCTGAAAAGAACATTCTAAGTTCATGAAAGCAAACATAGCGATACTACTTTGATGTAGAAGAGAAGTGTTTAATTAGCAAATTTCAGTTGCAGTGTTTTTTGACTGGAGGTTTGCCATCTGTCATTTCTGTTTACAATGTCTATAAAGTCATTTTCATGCTGAAAATCACTAACAACTACCTTTCATATTTATTCATAGTTAAGCACTCATGCCAACTCCTGTTGAAGTCAATAGCAGGTTTCTGAATATAGCAGGCTTGTCACTGCTACCACTAAAATAATAATTTGCATGTTTTCTTATTTTTGAACCAAAATATGACCATGGCTTTTAAGGTTGGGTTTTTACAGCTAAGTATGCAGATGCAATAATCACAAAACTGAAGTCATTTGAGATTACAAAAAGGTTAAAAAACTATACATGACAAAGTATTAACAAGAACTTCTAATTAATAAAAATTATTTGTCCTGCAGGAAACATATTAATTGCAGATGCATAATCATCCCAAAAAACATGTTTAAATTAATTAGAATTGTTGATTAGCCCATGTATGCTGTAAATTAACATCTTCTTTTTTTATTTTCGCTGACTAATTCTGACTCAATTTCAAAACTCTTAACAAAAATAAAAGGTTCATTGTTTACACTGCTTCATAGATTTCCTTTGACATTATTTGATTTTTTATAAAACTTAACTTGTAAACCTGCAAATACGTTCTAAGGGTCTTGTTAAATTTATTTCAAATTTATTTCAAACAGCAAGGTTCACAGTAACATTTGCATTTTGTTTTTAACAATGCTTGTTGGATCCTTTTGTACATAACTCCTGGCTACTCATTTCTTTAAAATATTATTTAATTTATACAAAGGAATGTTATTGTTTTAATTTATAACAATTACCCAATAATGAGTTTTGCAAAATGAATACTCATAGAAATGCTGATTTAATAATCTGAAGTACTGCAGCATTTAAAAAGAAACAAAAACCCAAAACAGAACAGATGCTTTATAGTCACTTATCTAATAAAATGCCATCAATTAGGGTAGACTGAAACCGAGATTTGAAACCCTTTCTACCAGATATTATTGAGCATACTTAATTAACTCAGCATTGTGTTCACCACCTCTACAAATTACAAAAATTATATTAAATTAATAACAATTCCTCTGACTTTTAGAGAACCTGCAGTGTGCCATCTCTTACAGTAGATGATTCAGTACAATAGCTGTATAATAAAGTAACTTAATTCCCTCCAAACACAAAAAAACAACTTCATAAGTATCCTTAGATAACAAAATGATCCAATTTTGTTAATTCTCTTTTGTAATGCTGCAAACATCTGTATTTATAGAGACAAACAACCCAACTGATTTTGCACTATGCTTTTGGTATTATGATTATACAAAAAGATTCTGCAAATACAGCTAAATGATGTTATTAACATTGCATCTGCCCATCAAATATTAAGCTAAAATCATGACCAAGTGAAAAAGTCTTCACAAAAGAAATCTGGAAGCTCCAAATATACACCTTAAACAATCTATGAGACCCTTAGAACACAAGGATGTGTCACTTTTAATCATATACCAGGATATGACCTGTAAAACCTAACAGAGACAAAGAATGTTTCCTTTGATAGTTTTGAATTAGTTTGTTTGTGACAAAAGGGTAAAGGGTACTTTCAAATGAGTTGTATATATATATGTGTATAGTTATAGCTATTTACAAGTTATTTATAACATCATTGGTTATTTAGCTAAAAATAGGTGACAAAGCTGGCTGTTCTGAGTCATTACTGAAAGATTTCTTTAAGGATATGATAGGGAAGCCCTCTCAGTCTGGGTCTTAGCTCTGGCCAAGCTATGGCCTGTAAGATTGATCCCGGGGCCTTTGGGGTCCGATCCGGCTAGCTCTGGACCCCCCGCCCCTCTCAATCTCACAAGGACAAAAGTAAATATGGGAGGCACTCTTTCCTCTCGGGACGATAGTCCCACTTTATTGTAGAACCACACCAGAGAAGTCCAAGGGAGGCAAAGAGAGGAAAAGAGGTCGAGGGTATTGCTGCGGAAGATTTTAAACCCGGGGGGAAGGGGGCGGAGGCGAGGGACCACAGCCAATGGGGTACAGCTGGTGGGAGGGGCGAGGGGAGGAAGTAACTTGGTCTAAGACCACCACCACAAGACTCTGGGAGGAGAGGGGGAGATATGGAACAAACCACTTGGAGTAACACACCAATGGCCTTGATTGGCAGGAAAAGTATGCCATCAAACCGAGATGTTTCTTTGCTAAAACTGAAAGCAGGTCACTTTGACTAGCTGATTTGGCTTTGCAGAAGCTGAACCCCTTTCCTTTGAGGTACACTTGGAAAGCCTTATCCACAAAGGCCTTCCAAGTCCTCATTGTGAAGAGAAGGCTCCTTGGCAGACCCTGGGTGATAGCAAAGCATATAGGCAGTTGTAAATTTCACCTTGTTTATTTTGTTCAAAAGTGCATGTTTTGTTAGGATTATATTATGTTCCTGTTAAGTTTTTAAAACAAAGAAAGAGGGAGAGTATGGCATGGATGTATACCCCCCTCAAAAGTCTGGGGTGTTCTCATGTTTTTCAATCAATTCACAACATAACCTAGCAAGCCGACAGCTTGTCAGAAGCAGAAGATTGTCAATGGTAAGACAATCTACCCATCACCCTACTCGAACCCCAAGACACAAACATTTGAAAGACATCAGTGGCAGAAAGATGTGTGTTTTTAATTGAAACTGGTTTGAGTTGAATTGTTTATTGTTTATAGTGTTAAATTGTAAAATTGTAACTTCTAAGTAATGAGCCTGTGGCATGGCATCTTGAAAACTTGCATTGCTGGTAATCCCATGTCGCTGTTGAGGCAAGGACAGGAATGAAAATGACTCCAAGTTCAGAAGGCAAAGAATGATTCTTTATTTGAAAATACATCGCTCTTTTATAGAGAACATCGTGAAGACCAATTTCATTGGTCTTAAAGTAAAAACATTTCACACCATTGATGCACTATGAATAGCACACGGTGGTAGAACATATCTATAAACAATATGAACAGAAAGAGAGATAATAATGGTTTACATTCCTCTCGGACTTTTTCCCAGGCTTAGTCTGGTAGAAATCTCTCTCCTTTTCTCTCTGACTGAACTGAGAATATCCACAGTCCCGTTTGACAGCTTTTGAATGTGAATGTTACAATTCCAATGATACATGAGATACATCACTGGCTGAGGGAAACTAAGTTTGTCAAGTTGAGTGGAAAGCCTTATTCCAACTAGGCTCATCATTTGTGTCATCATACTGTCTTTGTCATCCTGTCTGCAAGGCGCCTGCAGAGGAAGACAAAGAACACTTTGCATTTTTTAAAACAGAAAGGGGGAATTGTCACAGTTGCAGCTAGTCTGAAGCTGCACCGATAAATTTGGCAGTAACAGATCCCCAAACTCGACCAACATAGAAGTAAACAAGTCCCCGGATAAGACAATGATAGGTTGGATTTGAACTCTAACAGGGGACCCTAGTCCATCCCATTCAACCCTGAATGCAGGCATATCATTGGCCAGGGAGCTAGGCGGTGCTGAGACCCCAACCAATCAGTTGTTCAAGCACGGGAATTTTAAACCCCCTATAAAATGGGGCGTCCATAATAAATCTTGGATGTTTGTCTCATGATCTTGGTGTGTTCAGTTGTGTGCCTGTCTCCAAAACTACAACCCTAATGTAATAACAGCACTGTACAGTGAGGATGGCTGGTGAGGTGAGAACTGTGTTGCTGCCAAGAGGGTTGGCGAGCTTAGCCTTTGCAGCAGAGGACAGGGGTAAAGGTTTGAAGGGAGTTTTTACTATGACAGTGATCTAGAGAAAAGGTTTTCATGTCTGTATGAACTGGAAGTGTCTGAAAGGAGATAACAAGGTCAATATGATAGGTGTGGAGGTCATGCTTTAGTCTACATCTTACTACTTGTAATTTTTAAACTGTTCACACTGAAAAATATTCAATTTCCTTTTGTTGTAACACATCCTCAATGGCCAGATATGTCCTCTTCTGCAAGCATTTGTCTATGCTTTCTATGGTTTAGGGTAGGTAGTTGGTGTAGATACGTTATTTCAGCAGAGTATGTGTAGACTACTTTGGTATTTATAGTTACTTTCTGACCATTTATACCCAAAAGATTAAAAGAAGCATAATTTAAGTCAACAGAGTTTTGTTGATAGATCTTTAATGTTTTATTATTTCAGTAAATAATTGTAAGTATTGAAATGAGCATTCTCCAATATATGCCTACAATCTTATTCATATCCCATGAGTATGATAGAGCAAAAATCTAGTTGCTTCAGTTTATTCTTAGCTGGAAAGTCCTACCATCGTTCACAAGCAGTGTGACTCAAGTCAGCTGCTTGAGAGATAAGGATAATGTAGTTGGTTTGGTTCGCCATCCGAGTCACAGCACCAATTAATGTAGTGGGTTGAGCACTGGCTAAATGCCAGTGCACCCACTAAAATGATTTCTTCATTTTCTTCTGAGAGATAAGGATTAGGAGAAGAGCAAAGCAGACTCAAAACCTAAAAGGGTACAAAGAAAGCTTTATTAACAGAACTAAAAGAAGAATAATAAGAATCAGAATAAACCTTTAGAACATTTTTCCTCCCCCCAACTCTTCTTCCCTTTCCCACCAACAACATAAAGAGACAAAATCTGGGATTTTCAGTCAGTTTACCACTTCAAAATAAATATTTTCTTAAGTTCACTTAGGGAGAGGAGTCTCTCCTTCCATGCCCTGGAGACTTTTCCACAAGAAACAGTTCTCTAGTGGCTTTAATTTCACAGCAAACCAGTCCGCCCGGGCAAAGGAAATCTGTTTGCTATGTTAAAGTCCCCCCTATCAACTTACAGTTTTTTCTACAACTGTTTTCAAGGGCTATCTTAGCTTATGGGGTGCAATTTTAAGGATGAACTCTTCTAGAATAGAAGTAAGGGTCCTTTCTTCTATCTCTGGGAGCAAAAGTTCTCTTCTTCTATCCCTGGGGCAAGGGTTCTCTTCTCTCTCTTTTCAAGCTTCTCAACAGATTACAGCAACTTCAACATCTACTTGCTTCTGTACAGGTGCCTTTTGTTCATCCTCCATGCATGTCATGAATTACAGGGAATTAGCCTGATATATCACGTCTTCGCCATAGCCTTATAAAAGAATTTCAGCTCCTAGGTTTGAAGCATTTCTTCTTTATCCTCCCTCTGGGCTTCGGCTCTTCTTTCTTCACTGACTAAGGAGTCTCTATATTGTTCTTTTCATGTGCCTTCACCTTTCCTTTTCCCTGATTCAGGAGAAGATTGGCACCCACAGGTTTATCTGTTCTTAAATGTAATTCTACAGCACTGAAAGAGTTAATCGTACTTGAGTCCTGCATTAGGTAATGGCCTTTCGCTGTCGGTCATGAGGCTCACGGAGTTTATTTCAGCTGCATAATTTCCCATGGCACCCAGATGGTTCTTTTAGTAGCATGATTCTGGTGGCCACGCTGAGGGGGCTGCGCAGGAACTCAGCAGCAGCAGGAAATGGCCAGGCAGAATCTCAGCAGCCCACGCCGCAGCTCAACCCAGCCCAGCCCGGGCTGGCCTGGAGCTGCTCCCAGGGCGCAGTGGACCCCGATCCGGCCCAGCCCAGCAGTGGGGCAGGGGCTTTGTGGTGGCAGGATGTCAGCAACCTTGTCCAGGGCCCCGCGGCCTCCCCTCCCTCTCCCAGCCACTGTGCCTGGAGGGGGGGGGGGGGGGGGGGCACTTCTCCCTTCCGAAGAAAGCAGGAAGTACAAGATCTTTCTTAAATATGGTATTCATAGAGGAAGTTCTAACTTCTGTAATTGGTTAATTTGGTATCAATTTTCAGAACCAGCCAGGGGTTGGCTCTGCCAGACACAGAGGAAGCTGTAATGTTCCTCACAGGGAAAAACTACTGTCTGGGGACTGGAATATGGCAAATGTCACCCTGGTCTTCAAAAAGGGCAAAAGGAAGACTCAGGAAAGGTCATCCTCACCTCAATCCCTGGAAAAGCGATGGAATGGCTCATCCTGGAGGCCATCTTTACCCACATGGATGACAAAAAGGTGATCAGGAGCAGCCAGCATGGATTCACTAAAGGGAACTCATGCTTGACCAACCTTATTGCCTTCTATGATGAAATAACTATCCATATTGGTGGGAGGAGAGCAGTGGTTATTGTCTACCTTGACTTCAGCAAGGCTTTTGGCACTATCTCTCATTAAATCCTCATAGGCAAACTCAGGAAGTGTGGATTGGATGAATGGACAGTGGGATGGATTGTGAACTGGCTGAACAGCAAATCCCAGAGGGTCTTAATCAGGGGCACAGGGTCTAGTTGGAGGCCTGTCACTAGTGGTGTCCCCTAAGGTTCAGTACTGGACCCAGTGTTAACCTATTAGTCAGTGACTTGGATGAAGGGGTAGATATTTCCTCAGCAAGTTCACTGATGACACAAAGTTGAGAGTAGTAGCTGATACCCCAGAGAGCTATGTTGCCATTCAGAAGGACCTCAACAGGCTGGAGGTATGGGCAGGGAGGAACCTTCTCAAATTCAACAAAGGCAAGTACAGAGTACTGCACCTGGGGAAGAAAAACACCAGAACAGACTGGGGGCCGACCTGCTGGAAAGCAGCTCTGCAGAGAAGGACCTGGGGGTTCTGGTGGACAACAAGCTGTCCATGAGACAGCAGTAAGCCCTTGTAGCAAAGAAAGCAAATTGTATGCTGGGCTGCATTAGGAAGTTCATTGACAGCAGGTCAAGGAAAGTGATCCTCCCCTTCTTCTCAGCCCTGGTGAGGCAACATCTGTAGTACTGTGCCCAGTTCTGGAATAACTTATAAGGACAAGCTGAGACAGTTGGACCTGTTTAGCCTAAAAAAGAGATGACTGAGATGGGACCTTATCAGTGTCTATAAGTAACTGCATGGAGGGGGTCAAGAGGATGGAGTCTGGCTCTTCTCGGTGGTGCCAAACAATAGGACAAGAAGCTCCACCTGAACATGAGAAAGAACATCTTTACAGTGCAGATGACCTAGCACTGGAACAGAATGCCCAGAGAAGTTGTGGAGTCTCCCTCACTAAAGATATTCAGGAAACATCTGGATGCAATTCTGTGCTATGTGGTCTAGGACAACCCTGCTTGAGCAGGGAGGTTGGACCAGATGACCACCCCTTCCAATCTGACTGTCATGGTTTGACATGAAAGCGAATTTTCTCAAGAAGTTAGTAGTCAAGAAAATCAGTAGCCGGGGTTGGATACTGGCATTTGGACTGACCACTGAAGGCATGGACATGCCACTTAGAACACAGGACAAAGCAAGAACTCCCAGGGGAACTGTCTCTTTTGTTCTGGTCGTCAGAGAGTGCAGACTCTCCCCTGCCCAGCCACAGGCTGAGCGGGGGAGGGGAAGCCATGCAGCCTGGTCGAGGTAGGCCAAGGGCGAAGGGACTAGAACCGGGCCAGCTCCTGCGGACAGAAGGGTAGAGAGAAACTGAGATGCCTTTGTTGCCCCCCACCCAGAAGGAAAGAGACAGAAAGCCTGAAGACACCTAGGATTTGCCAGTGGAGGAGAAGGAGAAGGGGGGGAGGTGCCCAGTCGTGGGAGTTGGAGTTCTGGGCAGAGATTTCAGCCATCCGGGGAGTCTGAGACTTTTAACCCTTTCCTGGGAAATGAAGGCTTTTTAAAATATTACTCCCTCTCGAAATAGAAGAGAGACAGTCTGGGATCTGAGATGTTAGAAGAAGGAATTTTTTTTTGGTAGGAGGTGATGATAGAGTGACCTTAGATGATAGAGTGACTTTTCTTGTATAGCCATAGACTGAACCAAATTCTCCTGCAACAGAGACTGCATTTTTAGGGAGTTGCAGTAGTGAGCCAAGAGACCTACTTTAGCAGCTGAGAGTGACAGGAGTAGAGTGAACAGAGAAAAGTTGAGGAGGGTGTGGTGTTTTTCTTTAGTCCTTGGCAAAGCATCCTTGAAAAGAAACCCTATGAGCAGTCTGTCCATGCATAGTAGTGAGAGCACTGTGACATAGAAAAGAGAGTGTCACACTAGCAGATTTTCTCCAGGCCGTGCCATGTGTGACATAGAAACACCAGAGGTCACAGATGTGTTTCCTAGGGGTCTATGGCACAGGAGAGACTCCTCTCTCCCTTAATAGACTGAGTATTGATTATCTGAAAGGGTGGGAACCTGATTAAAAGTCTGAGTTGTGTCTCACTGTGGTTTGTTAGAATTAGGGGGGGGGAGGAGAAATGTTTTAGAAAGTTTTCATCCTGGATTTAGTGTGTGTGTCTTTTATAGTAGTAGTAGTTTAATAAAGTTTTTTTTTCCTTTGTTATTAAACTTAGACCTGTTCCTAATCACATCTCACAATATTTATTTGAGAAAGTGCATTTTCATAGGGGTGCTGGCATTGCGCCAGTGCCAAACCGTAACACTGACCCATTCTGTGATTTTGTGATAAGATGTGGGAGTTCTCAAGTAACATTACTTCATAATTCAACATTAATGATCATAGCCAGCTTAAAAAAGGCAACAGGTTTAATTGCAAGTTTTTTTTTCTGGGTAGGACTCATAACTGCTTAATATCCGTCCTGGGTTTTCTTTAGTTGAACTTTCAGTGAAGAGGAAGAAGGGTCAGCCACTGAAGGGGTCAAGACACCTCTCCTGATCTCCACGACCTTTCAAAGATGATTGTGAGCAGCCTGACTATGATGTCCACCAGCTCTCACAGCACTCATGGATCCACCCCATCAGGGCCCATGGAATTGTGGATGTCAAGTCTGCCTAGGTGTTGTCTGACCCAATCCTTCTTGACCAAGGGAAAGTCTGCCTTCCACTATTCTTTTCCCCTGGTCTTCTGGGTCAGAGATCCCTGAGGTCTGATCTTGTCAGTAAAGACCAATTCAAAGAAAGTATTCAGTATCTCTGCCTTCTCTATATCTTATGATATAGCCTGAGCACTGCTCTCATTAGTAAACATTGCCAAAACAAATGAAAGTAAAATGTAACCTAAGCCTGGCATTAGAATTTTTAAAAATCTTGGCTGAGACTGATCAAGTCTGATTTTCTGAATGTTGGCTTGTCCAGGAAGACTTTTTGCTAACAAAACCTAGTTAATAAAATCTAATATATAAAATAATTAAAACTAACAAAAGTGTGTGTATCTGCGTGCTGCGGTCACAGGGAAGATGCTTCCAAGCCAGCTCACTCCCCGACACCAGTGTGCAGTCACGAGAGTGGCCACCCCCGGATCTCTTCTGAGTTCCCCCAGGTGGCAGTGCATACAGGGGCTCGCAGCTCCCTGCAGCAGACAGCTGTGGCGTCGGTAACACAGCAGCAACACAGTATGAGAAACCAATGCAAAGGAATAGAGAGGGGTCACTTGTTTGAGTTGCAGGAAAGTTTTATTTCCCCAGAGGATTCAGGGACAAATAACGATAACTGGGGGCAAAAAGCTGCTTTTAAGGAGAGGCAGGAATAAGGGAAGGACGCAACCTTTTACTAATAGGAAGGCATTAGGGAAGGAGTGCAGGGTAAGGGCTATCCAATAGAAGTCACCAAGGGGAAGGAGCAATCCCTGCACCCCAATCTTGCTTCAAGGAAGGGATGAAGGACAGGGTGTTAACCCCACCACAGCCATCTGCTGCAGGGAGCTGTGAGTCCCCTGCAAGCACCGTCACCTGGGAGGACTCAGTAGAGATCCGGGGGTGGCCACTCTCGTGACTGCACATCAGTCTCGGGTAGTGAGCTGGCTGGAGAACATCTTCCCTGTGACCGCAGCGCATAGTTACAGTTGGCGCACCAATGTTGGGTGTGTTCACAGCCATGAGGAACTCTGCCGTGGTTTCCGAGGGGAGGAAACACGACGGACGGGCAGTGCCACGGCTATCGCCCTTGGATTTTTAAGCCCTGCTGTGCCAACACCTCTGTGTGAGCACGTCAGGTTTTAGCTGGTGGTGCTCCCAGAGGAAGAAGAAATAACCTTCTTTCTGGTGCCCGGGAAGGCTTCTTTGGAACCGAGGACGCCGTCTGCAGTTTTTTTTTTCCTGGAGCCGCCGGTGTGATGAGTGCCTGTGGGAATCCAGAGCATCTCTCTGGCTGCCCTGGAAGGTCTGGGACCCTGGCAGGGGGTCAGGAACCCCCCTGTACAGAGCCCTGAGAGACACTGTCTCTGATCTCTATCCATGGAAAAAGATTTTTTATTCTTACAGGATGAATTACAAGCTCTGAGTGTTTGATATAAGTAGTAATTAGTGTGGCACGGGTGCAAAAGTAGAATTTTAGGATTCTAGGGAAGGGGTTCAAAGGAGGCAAGATGGAGGAAACTGGGCGTGCCTTGTCCTTTTTCTTCTTCATGCCCTCCATGTTTCACTGCGGTGTTGGCATTTTTCTATTGGTTTAGGCTGGGGACACACTGTTCAACATGGGTGATAGGTATTGGCACATTATTGTAAATATACCACACGTAGTTTTTAGTATATAATGTTTGTAACATCCCACTGAGGGGCAGAGCCCTGCACACTGTCCTGCAAGACAGACCTGCTGCAGGTCAGAGAGAAAATATTTTAGATAAGAAAGGATAAACAACCTTGAAAACCAGCACAGATGAATTACGACTCCTTCTTTGGCAGTGGGGCTGAAAGACAGAGACTTTCTACAATCTAGGGAGCATCTAAATATCACAGATCCCGACAAGTGCCCTTGGTGGCTGGCGCAGACCTGGGCCAGGGACACAGGTAGAGGGTAGCTGCTTCCCGGGGGAGGGGACAAGCTGTGCGTGGCATGTGCAGTCTGCCCCAGTGGGCTTCCTGGGCCCTTTTACTTTTATTTTCCCCATATTCACCGCAGAATGAGTGTGGAAAAAATGCTGAGTGGGCAGGATGGGTGCTAAGCTGTCAACTCAGCAATGGGAGGTGTATGTCCAAGTTGTGGTTACCCTGGGGTAGGGGGGGTGCGAAATTTTCAAAGGGACTTGTTAAAAGGTTTGTGGGGTGGTTGTTTTTTAACGTTCCTAATATTAGCTCATGAGATGTGCAAAATATTGTATTTTGGAAGCAAGTAGCTGCTAAATTGACTGATTTAACAAAGAGGGGTGACTCCTCCATTAAAGAGGGATTTTTGCAATTATTTTTATTGATTTTGGATTTGTTAAAAGTGAAAGAAAAAGGAGTTAAGAAACAAGCTGTGAGTTTATCCCCAGTCATCCCCAGAAACCCTTCTTCCCCACCTTCTTTTCACATTCCCTCTTCCCCTACGTTGGGTGGGCAGGGGGGAGCAGCCCGTCAGAAGACTCAGGGCTGCTACCGTCTCCCTGGCTCTGCAATGCTCCCTCGGCACCCTAGCCCTGGAAGTGCTGGCCACACTGTCAGGGACCTCACCCCGATCCCTCAATCCAATCCCTTTGTCCTTGTTAAGAGCCCTGGTCATGAGTTCCAAGATGGTTCCTTTCCTCTACCCACAGAGGCACCACAGAATGGCTGCTGCCTCGTGGCACATGCTTCTTGTCCCCAGAATCCCTTTCTCCCTCTTCCCGCCCAAACCCTTGATCCTTCTCTTGCCCTGGGTTCCTCTTCTTCCTTTGTGGTTGGCAGTTTACCCCCCCCCCCATTGTTCTACCCACTGCTTCCCCCACTGCCACATCATCGACAATCCCTGCCTCCTCAGCTGCCTCCGCCCAGATTCCCACCCTGGAGCCCTTGGATTTCTCCTGCCAGCTTCCTGCTTCCCACGCTCCGGCTTCTGGTTCCCATGGTGACATGGGGACCGGGATTGCAGTGCCAGGGGAACCGGAGGTGGTGGAAGATAACAATTCAACTTTCCTAGCCCCAGTCATCTATGATGCAAGGGGAAAACACCCAAGGTGGGAACCCCTCTCGTACTGGAGCATCAAAGAACTCTGCAGAGCACAGTGTGAATTTAGCCAGAAAAGTGAATTTTTTAGGAGCCTTTTAAAAGCAACATTCGCATCAAACACGCTGGTCCCTACAGATTTAAAACAGCTTTTCACTTGCTTGCTCCCTCCATCTGAATACAAATTGTGGGAACGCACGTGGAAGAGATTGTTGGGGACCTCCTTCCACAGCTTCTGCAGAACCTTGAATGCTCCACCAATGCAGATGAAAATTATATGACCCTTGATCATCTGGTCGGTGAGGGTGACTCGGAACAAGCACGGAAACAAGTGGGGGGGATTCCAAGGGAAGTTCTAGATCAAGTTAAAGATGCTGCAGAGAAAGCTTTCTTGACCATGCCATCCAAAGAACCAATCCAACCCTATATTTCTATTAAGCAGTCTTTTTCAGAGACATTTATAGACTTTGTTGATCGAGTTTGTGCTGCTGTAGAAAAGAGAGTCAAAAATCTTAACATACAAGAGCAGTTGATACTAGAAATAGTCTCCAGCAATGCCAACGAAGCCTACAGAAAAGTCATCCTGTCACTCCCTTCAACTCCAAATCCCACCCTGGACCAAATTATTGAGGAGTGCACCAAAAAAGCTATGATTACCGTAGAAGACACCTCAAGGAAACCAGCCGTGCAGGAATGGACAGCAGCTCCAGCAGCTGTTACCCGAGAGAATCAACCACCTAGGAGGAGATGCTTCCACTGCCATCAAGAAGGACATTTTATAAGTCAATGCCCCTTCAAAGGAAGGGCGCCAACAGATAGGGGAAGGGCAGGGGAGGGGAAAGCTTCCCAGCCTCAAATAAACTAAGTGTGGAGCACGGGTCTGCCTCGTGTGTCGACAATAATGCGGCAGACCACAGAGGGGTTGCTAGTGATATTGCTAATGGCTGTGTTACCACCAACAATAATAGACTTCCTTACCGGCTCAAACTTACGCACCCTATGTTTTTTCCCAATCAGGACTGTCATGTTGTAGCTGCAGAACCTGGACTCATTCCTCATATCCAGCAAGCTGAGGACCACAGGCACATTAAATCGCTAAACTGCAAGTAGCTTGTTGTTGGGGACACCAAGCACACTCCCCTTGAGAGTGAAATCACCCCAGGGATCCTGTCACTTGATCCTGGGCGACTCAGTCTCATGGCACGCTGTGTTCACCCCCGCTCCCTGCCAAAAGGCCAGGTCATCGCGCAGGCCATTCCAGTGCCTTACGCCCTTTATGATGACCTGGACCTTTCTGTTTATTTCACCTAAGTGCTTGGGAAGGACAGGCCCCTCATATGGTGTGACCTTAAGACCGGGGGGCATTCCATCCAGCTGCAGGGGATGATGGACACGGGGGCAGATATGACGGTCATTCCTCCACACAAATGGCTGTCACAGTGGGAGCTGCAAAGCATGTCCAGTGAGGTTCTAGGTGTTGGGGACACCCAATTGGCTAAAAGATCCAGGAGCATTGTACAAATTGAGGGACCGAATGGGCAATTGGACTCTGTACGCCCATTCCTGTTGAATTCCAAGTTCACCCTGTGGGGAAGAGACGCCATGTCTCAATGGGGGCCAAATTGGAACTTCCGGCCCCTCAGGATTTTTAGTGATGGTCACTGAGGAGCACCCTACCCAGGAGCTAAATTGACTGACAGATACACCAGTCTGGGTAAAACAGTGGCCGCTAAATAAACAGAAATTAAAAGCTCTCACTCAAATTGTGGAGGAGGAGTTAGCAAAAGGTCATATAATCGAAACTAACAGCCCTTGAAATTCCCCAGTGTTTGTCATCAAAAAGCTGGGGAAGGACAAGTGGCACCTCCTTCATGATTTGAGAAAAATACATGATGTCATCGAAGACATGGTTTCCCTCCAACCAGGGATGCTGTCCCCCGTAATGCTCCCGCAAAATTGGTCACTGGCAGTAATAGTTATTAAAGACTGCTTTTTTTTAAATTCCCCTCCACCCAGCCAACACTGTGAGTCAGGCAAGGGGGCTCTCCTGGAGTTCGAGTATAAGGCTCCGCAGGACGTTCGACCTTACCTCAGCAGGGAGACCAAGCCTCCTAAGCCTAGTAAGAAGGTTGGGCAAAAGGCCAAGTAAGAGTTTAGGCGAGACTTAGCAGGAGTCCAAGCTTAGAAAGTCCAGCAAGAAGTCCAAATGTGAATGTGACTAGTGATTGTCCTGGCCAAGAGATAATGTAAAGTGTCAAGAGGGAAGTACCAAGAGTGGGAGTTTAGTTAAAAGAGATGAAGTTCAGTCAAGAGATTCAAAATCCTAAGTTGTGGGAAGGGTCCAGATAAGCTTCAGTTGCCTGTCAGTATATTCCATTTTAGATAGAGGCACCATTTAAGGTATATTTTTTTCTTTTCTTTTTGAGGCCTGAAAATAGGAAGAGGTTATAGTAAAGGAGCAGATCCTTCCAAAGAGAAAGCAAAGAGAATTCCCCCTAACAGCTCCTTGGGGCAATTGTTAGACCAATGGGATTCTTGGGAGACCACAAAAGGTCCAGACAAGAGTAAGATGATACATTACAGTATAAAAGTATGGCCAAAGTTAGAATTACAGGGAGAGTAGCCATGGTATGGAACCCAAGATCAGTGGATGTGTAATCAGTTAAACCAACACCTAAAAAAAACCAAAACAAGAGTACCTTGATATAGAACAACTATCTTATGCAGCTTACTGTCTGGAGGATTCTATAAATAATGAGACTTTGAGAATATGCAAGTTACAAAGAAATAGAGAGGAAGACAAAGAGAATAGAGAGGGGGAGACTAGAAAAAGAAAAGAATGTGACACCCTCGATTGCCTGCCCCCTTCTGCTCCTGTTACCTCTCCAACAGTTTCCCCAGTTGGTCCTTCAGCCCCTCCTACTGAGTCCCTGATTCCTTTCCCCCATTTTCCCACCTCTGTTCCATTTTCCCTTCCCCCAGTTTCCTCAACCATCTCCCCAACTCCCTCTTCCTCTTCTCCAGCTGGAGTTTCCTTGCCTCCTCCCACTTGGGAGCTGAGGCCACCCTTGCCCAGTGTTGGTTCACCACCTGGCATGCCCCCTGGCCTCCAGTGTCTGTCTCCACTACTATTTCCCTGCCTGGTGTCTCGTAAAAAGGGCCATATTGTGGCACCCGATCTAGAGCACCAAGGGTGGAGGGGCTCTTTCCCCTTAGAGGGGTTCCTATTGGTAGAGCAGCTGGGGGAATTAGGTTTGTGGATGCACTTTTGACAGCTTCTGCAGTCCGGGGATTTAGGAAAGAGCTAGGAAATTTAGTGGAAGACCCCATTGGAATATCTAGCCAGTTGGACCAATTTCTAGGGCCAAGTCATTGTACCTGGGGAGAGCTGAGCTCTATTCTAAGCATTCTGTTCTCTCCAGGAGAGGTCCGGATGATCCGAGCAGCAGGGGTGAAGATATGAGAAAGAGAGGGTGAACTGGGGCCCCCAGGGAACCAGGGGATGCCCTTGGTGGACCCCAACTGAAGTCCCAGCCAGGAAGAACAAAGGCAAAACATGAGAGACTATAGGCCCCTCAGGATAAGAGGGATCAAAGGGTCTATCCCTAGGGGAAGCAACATGAAATTGGCCTTTGATAGTACTCAGGAGAAGGATAAGACCCAGGCAATTTGGCTTAACTGACTAAAACGAAATTTCCAGTTATATCCAAATATAGACCCAGATAGCCCAGAGGGTCAAGTCCTCTTGAAGGTCCAGTTTGTCACCAAATCCTGGCCCGATATCAGATGGAAGCTAGAAAAGATGGAGGACTGGCAAGAAAAGAACATGAATGAGTTGCTCAAAGAAGCCCTAAGAGTGTATTCAAGTGGAGAAGACATAAAAAGCCAATAACCTACCTCTCAAAACTACTAGACCCAGTAGCCAGAGGATGGCCGAATTGCCTGCAAGTAGTCGCAGAAGCAGCTATCCTGATAGAAGAAGCCCAAAAGTTGACCCTGCAAGGGAAAATGAAAGTCCACACCCCCCACGTCTCTAAACAGTACTAAGCCAAAAAGCTCAGCAGTGGTTGATTGACTCTAAAATATTAAAGTATGAGATCATCTTAATGAACACAGGTGACTTAGAGTTAGTCACCTCCAAATGTCTAAACCCTGCACAGTTTCTTGCCGGAGAAGCCCTGGCTGATCTAGAACATGATTATGCTAAACTCATAAATCTGCAGACCAAAGTGAAAGAAGACTTAGAAGATGTAGCCCTGCCATACAGGAGATCCCTTTTTATAAATGGGTCCTCAAGAGTAGTAGGAGGGAAAAGAGCCTCAGGATATGCTGTCATAGATGGGGAAGACATGAAAGTCGCAGAAAAGGGGAAACTGTCCTCAAACTACTCAGCCCAGTGTTGTGAAGTCTATGCTTTGAAAAGAGGATTAGACCTGTTAGAGGGAGACCAAGGAACTATTTACACAGACTCGCAATATGCGTTGGGGATCATCCATACCTTCGGAAAAATTTAAGAAGAGCATAGCTACCTAAAGTCAAAAGGGTAGAACCTAGTACATAAGAAACTAATAAAACTAGTATTAGAATCCTTACAAAAGCCCGCAGAGATAGCTGTAGTGCATATAAAGGGACATCAGAAAAGACACACCCATGAAGAAAGCTACAACAGCAGGGGCGAGCTCCGTGTCGGGCCCCCTGCCCAGCTGATCTTTTTAATAAAGAGCTGAACATTAATAAAGGCATTAGCCCTGTTCATTTCAACTGGGAGATCCTTTGCATTACGGGGTTTGCTGCTTGGTTTGTGTTACAAGTGAGAAGCGATCTGCCCACAGTGGTTGCAGAACTTCAAGCCTGGGCCGAGAGAGCCCAGATAAAACAGGGGTTAAAAATAAAAGGGTGGATGGATAGGAACAAACGCAGATCCAAACCAATGTGGTTAATCCTACGGTCTCCCTTTATTGTTTACAGACAGTAGTTTTTATACACTTCCAGACAGTTTACAATCGTGAGCACACTCTCATTGGCAAGCAAACATTGTTTATTCCTGTCTTAAGGTGGCTAAAGTTTCACACTGCAGACCTATACTAATTCACACCTAGATAGCTCAGTACATTCGGTTATACCTTAGCATAATTTCTAACTGCGCCACAAACTTATTCTTAATTGCGCCACAGGCTTTCAGGCCTCCTAGGCCCACACCTGAGGCCTAGGCTGGGGTAGCTCAACTTTCACTCTAAGCATATAAATCACGCACAACCAGATCGTGACCCATTTCTCTCAGAAATTGCTCTACACCCAGCCTTCGAGACAGGCTCTCCACAGGTGGTTTCAGCTTTAAGCAAGTCAGTCTCTTCATCCATCAGGGGACTGGGCAGTCATAGAACAGGAAGATGGAGGGGGACGCAGAGTGTTCTTAGGAGGGATATACCAAAGTTCAACGAGTTGCTATCTAGCCTTTGACTGGGAACAACCGCCAGTTGAATGGGCGCTGAGAAACCCCTTGAGGTGGGGTCTGGAAGGGGTAATTCCCTGTTTCGTGTGCGGATTGACAACCTTTTGCTGGAAGCCAGACTGGCCCGCAGCTTGGGTTGTCCTCCGATGTTTAAAGTGTCAGAGGAGATGGTATTCTATTTCATATAGGCGGAGATCCACGTGTCGTGCATGTACCCTTGAATTACCGAGATATTATAACCCAGGGGTTGAACAAGCAAGGTGTGAAATAGTGAATTTTATCTGTGGGAAAAGCCACCTAGTCCCTGAACCCGGGAACGAGTTTGAAAAAGATTGGGAAAGGATAAAGGAGTGGCACAGCCTTAGTATTAAAAAGAGGAATTAAGGACATTTTTTTCTTTTTCCTTTCCTCCCCAGTGGTTTAGATTGAACCCGTAGCAGTTTATGAATTTATGTGGGACTGGGCAAACAACAAATTGCCAACAATTAATGGTTAATTAATTAAGACAATAATATTTTAATATTAAAAGTATTCTTGATTATTAATTTGTCTATTAATATTTTAATTTGATTATTTGAATAGTTATAAATTTTTATTAATATTTTATTTGAATATTTGAATAATTATTACATTTTTTTTACCAAAAAAAAGGGTTTTTTTCCCTCCTTTTTTTAATCTGTGCATTATATTTGAACACTCAGAACTGAATAAGTTAAGTTTGCTCTAAAAACAAAAAAAACAAAGACATAATGAGAGCAAAACAGAGTAAAGAAGTACCCAAGGCCAGCCCGTTAGGGTGCATCTTAGCACACTAGAAAGAAATAGCAAGCAAAGAGAGCATAGGAAAAAAAAAAAGTTTAATCAAATATTGCTCCCATTGATGACCATTATATTGTCTAAAGGAGGAGGCAAGATAGCCTCCTATGAGTACATTGAAATATAATACCTTGTTACAACTAATGTTATTTAAGTGAGACCAGAAGAGACTACCCCAGCAGGCCCTCTGGTTGTATTCTGAAGCTAGAAGAAATGAAGAAAGAAGTAAAATTCCTAGTGGTTACTGGGGCAACGTACTCAGTTCTAAATACAGCCTGGCTGCCCATAAGAGATGAATATGTTATAGTTATAAGAGCGACTGGCCAAACTGAAAAGTCATTTTTCTTTAGGCCACAAAAATAAAGCAGTGGGAGATGCAGAAATTTCTATATATGACCCATTCCCCTGAGCCACTTTTGGGCAGAGATTTGCTGGGACAATTACAGGCAACTATTACATTTAAAATTGGGGAGATGACTCTGGAGGTAAATGATCAAAAGTATTTAAAAATATTAAGTTTGGTATTAACCACTAGCTGCATCTAGGATTATTAAAAGAATGCCAATCTGATTTCAATACCCCTATCCTACCAGTTTGCAAACCTGATGGGTCATACCAGTTAGTACAAGATCTGCGAGCCGTGAACAAGGTAACTGAAGATCTGTATCCTGTGGTGGCCAATCCCTACACGTTATTAATTTGCTTAACACTCAAACTAACTTGGTTTACCGTTTTAGATTTAAAAGATGCCTTCTTTTGCCTTCCTATCCACGAAGCCAGCCAGAAAATTTTGCATTTAAATAAGAAAGTCCTAAAAGCGGGTGAAGAACTCAACTTACATAGACCAGACTCCCGCAAGGATTCAAAAACTCACCCACTTTGTTTGGAGAACAACTTGCAAAAGAATTAGAGACCTAGGAAGCCCCTCCAGAGGAAGGGAAGCTGCTACAGTACATAGATGACATCCTGATAGCCACACGGACAGGGGAAGCATGCGTGGCCTGGACGGTAAGCCTCTTGAACTTTCTGGGGCTCCAAGGGTACCGGGTATCAAAGAAAGAGGCCCAAGTAGTAAAACAGAAAGTAACTTATCTGGGTTACGAAGTCAGTGCTGGACAACGTACCCTGGGCCAAAGCCAGAAGGAGGCAATATGCCAGACCCCAAAACCTCAGACTATAAAAGAACTATGAACTTTCCTTCGGATGACAGGCTGGTGCAGGTTATGGATCTATAACTATGGACTGTTTGTTAAGCCCTTATATGAACTGATTGCAACTGAAAGCAGGGACATCCAGTGGACAAAGGAAGCTACGCAGACTTTCAACCAACTGAAAAAAGCCCTCATGTCTGCTCCAGCTCTAGGATTGCCAGACGTGAGTAAGCCTTTCCTTTTGTTCTCCCATGAGAAGCAAAGAATCGCCTTGGGAATATTAGCACAGGACCTCAGCCCATATCAGAGAGCAGTTGCTTACTTCTCTAAGCAATTGGATACAGCAACTAAAGGGTGGCCTAGGTGTCTCAGACATGTTGCAGCAGTCGTACTAAACATCCAAAAGGCACATAAATTCACCCTGGGCCAGAAAATGACTGTGCTAGTGTCTCACATGGTGTCTGCAGTGCTAAAGGTGAAAGGTGGGCATTAGCTTTCCCCACAATCGTTTCTGAGATACCAAGTTATTATAGTAGAACAAGATAATGTAAAGATAGTGGTGGCTAACATTGTCAATCCAGCCTCCTTCCTCAGTGAAAACCAAGGAGAACCAGTAGAACATGACTGCCTAGAGACCATCGAAGCCACCTATTCCAGCCACCCTGATTTGAAGAACACCTCTCTCGAGAATGCAGAACTCTAGTTTACTGATGGAAGCAGTTATATCATCAGTGGAAAATGGCACGCTGGGTACACAATTACTACCTGCAAGGAGGTAATAGAATCTGGGCCCCTGCCAACAAATACCTCTGCACAGAAGGCCAAGATAGTTGCTCTAACTCGGGCCTTAGAATTGGCAAAAGGGAAAGAAATGAACATATAGACGGGCTCAAAGTATGCATTTGGAGTAGTGCATGCTCACAGAGCCATTTAGAAAGAGAGAGGACTGCTGAACTCTCAAGAGAAAAATATTAAACATGCATCTGAAATACTGAGACTTCTGGAAGCAGTCCAGTTGCCAGAGAAAGTAGCAATCATGCACATTAAGGCACATCACAAGAGAGAATTAGAAGAAGAAAACGAACTGGCGGTTAGGGAAGCAAAGGAAGCAGCAAAATTGAAGTAATAACTGAAGCAGCCCTGATCCCAGACGGGCAAATTTCCCTTGAAGGTAAGCCAAAATACAACAAATTAGGCAAAAATTGATCCATTAACAAAAAAGAAACTATAACCAAGAGGAATAGGCCACCATAGAAGGGAAATTAGTTATACCCTTCTATTTATTATAGTCCTCTAATAAGGGAAGAACACAAAAAAAAAAAAAAAAAACACATTGAGAAATTGATGCCCTGTATAAATGTCTAAATGAAAGGATCATAGCTAAACATTTACGAGCCACTATCACCCAAGTGGCTCGACAATGTGACCTTTGCCTCCAGACCAACCCCAAAAATATTCCCAAACCAAAACTTAGCCAGACTCAAAAGGGTCATGGGCCAGGGCAGCAATAGCAGATCAATTTCACGAAATTGTCAAGAAAAGGGGGGGTATAAGTTTTTACTGGTGCTAACAGATACCTTTTCAGGATGGCCAGAAGCATCCCCCACCAGGTCTTCTAAAGCTCAAGAGGTAACTAAGGTATTAGTAAAAAAAAAAAAAAAAAAAAAAAAATCATACCATGCTTTGAAGTCCAAGCCACAATCTCCTTAGATATGATCGCTCTAAATAAACAACTTAGAACAATTAAAAAATATGTGGCCAGAACTCAGGGTACGGGGCTCAATACAAAACACTTGAATCCACCACAGCCATGTTAAAGTACTCGATACTTCTTGCAACGAGAGCATAGATTTTATGAACTACAATGCTAATTATTCCCATAATTTAAACATTTACTTATAACTCAGCTGGCATGTCCAGTGTTGGGATGAATCAAATAAAGTATACAGTATAGTACTAATGGTAATTTCCCTTCTTCCCTGTACAAGTCACAGGCTAAGGCCAGAATATAAGAACTCTATGACTAAACCAATCCAAATCATCCTGTTTGAAGTGGCAGTATTCCTCTCCCAAGGAGGTGTCGGAGGCGTCAGGCAGTCAGGCAGTGCTTAAAAACAGTGATGTAAGCTTTGCCTTATTTCTCAGTTAGGTGTTATTTTTTGTACTTTCCTAGGATCATTTGGTTCTTCTTAAACCATTACCACCCAGTCCCAGTTGAAAGTCAATTTGGTATCACCGAGTCTGGATGTGATAGTCTATTCCTCAAGTTTCTTCACAAGTCCATTGATTTTGTTGGCATGAATTCACCCTCTTTCTGTGTTTCAGATTGCTGCCTTAGTAGTACCTGGAAAGGACTTCTTAATAACACAGTGATAGAAGAAAGACAATACTGCATTAACTTTTACCATTAGTTTTCTTCAAAACTTTCTGGGTTTAACTAAAAGCTTTTTTTACAGCCGCCTCTTCTTCTTGTATTTAGCTGTGTTAATAGTTGCAGAGGCAAATTCTTCTTCCTGTGAGCTATAATTAGTTAAATAAGAAAGACCAGGCTAATTTTAACACGAGATGTATCACATCTCTTTATTTTTACTTTTTAGGAAACATTTAACTGTTTTAGCCTTACAGAACCATTCTTCAGAACAAAAGCCTCCTCTTCTTAACAACAACAAAAAAAACCAGTAAAAAAAAAGAAATCTTGCTTTAAAAATTATACCACTTTGTGATGTTTGGAGAGTCAGCTATCTCTGCCTTGATCTTATCTCTAGCGGTGGTCCCTCTCTCCCTCTTTTTCACAGCCTTGCGTTTAACACTGTCCTTTGCCCTTCCCCTGCTGCTGCCAGTTTACCTAGCAGGAGTGGGGTGGGAGAACTTACAGACATCCATGGGCATGGGGACCCTGGGGGCATACCTCGCCTCCCTTTTGCCCTCTCTCTCTCTTTCTCTCTCTCTCTCCCTCTCTTTCGACTCACTTGCTGGGGCCGCAGCTACCATCCTGCACTTGGGACCCCAGCAGGCTAGGAGCTGCCCCTGGCAACTCTGCCACTGAGCCAGCCCATTCCTGGGGAGCAAACCCACATAATCCAGGCCCAGCCCCGCTACTGGGCCGGCGAGCGCATCCGGCAACCCCTCGCTCTCTGGGACCTTGGCACAACCAAGCCAGCCCCCAAACCCCAGTGGCGCCTCATGCAAACCGCATCCTGCGCCACTTCCACTAGGTGGGCGAAACACTGGGAGTTGCTGCACTGGATCATCCCTATGAATCAGCTCCTGCCACAGCCCCTGAGACCCTGCTGCTCATACGAGAGCGGCCAAACACTTCCCAACTTTGACAACTCTAAACCTGGTGTCCCCAGGTGCTTTTGACATTCTATTTCCTTAGTCTACATATCTTCTTTTCCCTTCAAGGAGAGCCTGTTCTGCTAAACTTTTTCTGGACCCCAGTTTGGCATTGAACAACTTCCTAACAACTATGTGTTAAGACACTTCTCTGCCTTTTATGCAGAGACTGCATTCAAACCCTTGTCCTCTTCTAGCACCAAGACATCCTCACTCCACATTCCAACATCCCGGAGTCTGACAATCACCCCTCCCCCCTTTTTCAACTTCTTTCTTCCTTCCCTTCTCTGATTCAACACACCTTGGACCGCATGAGGTGTACACACAACTAGTTTACTTCTAAAAGTTAGCTTGCAACCTTCTTTTACTAGGATCACAGTAGCTGCTATAGCTTGAATACATACAAGCCAGCCGTGGCTTATTGGGTCTAGTACCTTTGAAAAACAAGTTACTGGTCTCTTTACTCTTCCTTACTCCTGAATTAAAATTCTATGAGCTACTCCATTTTCTACATTTATGTGCAAATGAAAAGGGTTTTTCTAATGAGGGTAAGCTTAAAGCTGGTACTTAGGCCAATTTTAACTTCAACTCTTCTAATTTAACATCATTTTATTTTGTTAATTTTCTATATAAAATGTTATTGCTTGTGTGTACCCATCAATCTATAATCTGCAATATCCTAATAATCTGACTAGTCTTCTGATTTCCCTCTTTGAACAGGGAGGGGGAAGAGATAAAATTCCTGAAATTCTCTCGTAGTTGAGTTTCCAGCTGCCCTTACTTATTAAGTGTCCAAGATATTTGACCTCTGGTTCTACAAATTGAAGTTTCCCTTTTGATACCTTTAATCCTTTTTCCTGCAGAAAATTCAAAATTTTTATAATAGCATCTCTGACTTTAACTTCAGCTTCCCCAGATAATAAAAGATAGTTCCCCTCGGGCTTCTTTACTGGGAGAATAGGGGTATTATGAGGAGACATATAAGGTTTTAATGTCTCATCTTTTATTAGTCCTTCTATTGCTGGCTTCAAATATTCTGTCCTTCTAAGGATATAGGACACATATGGGACAATCTTTTGTCTCAACTGTGACTCTTATAGGGTCTATATCTAATGCTCCCCTATTTCTTTCCCCGGCCCAGATTTCCCTGTTATTTTTTTTCTTATCTTCTTGGCTAAGTTTTAAAACTCTAGCTGTCATTTTCCTTTCTTCTGGTATAACCCCTATTCCTAGTTTTACCTGTAAGTTTCTTCTTAATAAGTTGTTACCTACCCCAGGGACCAATAAGGCATCCTTCATCTAAATTTTAGTTTCTCCCTCATTTACCACATCTTTAATGGCAGGAACTGTGAAACTCTCTCCTTTTGCCCCTATTACCTTTACAGTATCTTTGCTCACACTAAAAATTTTTGGAATATTTAACAGGCAGGTTCTTTCTGCCCCTATGTCTACTACAAATTCTAATTCTTCTTCTTGGGGAGTGCCATGGTTTGACATGGAAGTGAAGTTTTGAGGAAGTTGGGTCAAACCAATAAGTGGTCAGGTTTGGATATTGGCACCTGGAGTGACCACTGAAGGTATGGACACGCCTCTGAGAACACAGGGGGTTAAAAGCAAGAACTCCCAGGGGAGCTGGCTCTCTTAAGTTCCGGTCAGAGTGCTGTGCAGACCTCCCCCGCCCAGCCACAGGCTGGGTGGGGGAGGGGAAGCCATGTGGCCTGGTCGAGGTAGGCCAAGGGGGCTGAAAGATTGGAACCGAGCCAGCTACAGAAGGGTGGAAAGAAGCGGAGATGCTCTTCCCCCCCCCCCCCCCCCCCCAACCGAGCGGGAAGGAGACAGAGAGTCCTACAGCACCAGTAAATTTGCCAGCGGAAGAGAAGGAGAAGGGGGGGAGATGCCCAGTGGGGAAGTTGGAATTCTCTCGGCAGAGATTTCAGCTGTCCGGAGAGTCTGAACTTTTAACCCTATCCTGGGAAATGAAGGCTTTGTAAAATATTACTCCTCCTCAATTTAAAGTAGAAGAGAGACAGTCTGGGGGCTGAGATGTTAGAAGAGGGAATTTTTTGGGTGGAAAGAGATTATGTGATCAGGAACAGAGCAGACCAGGCCCAAACTTAATAAGGAAAAAACTTTATTAAACTACTACTACTATAAAATACACACACACTAAATCTAGGATGAAGACCCTCCAAAAAACTCCTCCTTCTCCCAGCCAATTTCCAAACAAAACTACAGTGAGACACCACCCGGTATTCCTGATCAAGTTGCCATCCTTCAGATAATCAATACTCAATCCCTCAAAGGAGAGAGAATTCTCTTGCACCACAGACACCCCAGAAAACACAGTTGCCACCTCCTGTGTTTCCATGTCACACATGGCAACCGCCCGGAGAAAATCTGCCAGTGTGACACTCTCCTTTCCATGTACAGTGCTCTCACCACTGTGCATGGACAGACTGCTCATAGGGCTCCTTTAAGGGTGCTTTGCTAGGGACCAAAAGAGACAACAGTTCAGCTTCTCATCTTGGGACCACAGTCCCCCCCCCCCATTTAATTCCTCCCCTGGGGCCGAGGGTCTCAAGAACAGAGATCATCTTCTTCCTGAAGACAGAGGGCATCACCACACCCTCCTCAGCTTTTCTCTGTTGTCTCCATTCCTGTGCTGGTAGTTGCTGAAGCAGATCTCCTGGTTCACTACTGCATCCCCCTAAAATGCAGTCTCTATTGTAGGAGAATTTGGTTCAGTCTATGGCTAACAAGAAAAGTCCAGCCAAAATCTACTCCATCATCTCCTCCCCAGCTAAAAATTTCTTCTTCTAACATCTCAGGTCCTGGACTGTCTCTCTTCTACTTCAAATCGAGGAGGAGTAATATTTTACAAAGCCTTCATTTCCCAGGATAGGGTTAAAAGTTCAGAGTCCCCGGACAGCTGAAATCTCTGCCCAGAATGCCAACTCCCACGATTTGGCATCTCCCCCCCCCCCTTCTCCTCCTCCTCCGCCGGCAAATCCTAGGTGTCTTCAGGCTTTCTGTCTCTTTCCTTCTGGGTGGGGGGCAACAAAGGCATCTCAGTTTCTCTCTACCCTTCTGTCCACAGGAGCTGGCCCGGTTCTAGTCCTATCACCCCTGGCCTACCTCGACCAGGCTGCACGGTTTCCCCTCCCCCGCCCAGCCTGTGGCTGGGCAGGGGAGAGTCTGCATTTTCTGATGACTGTAACCAAAGAGAGACTGTTCCCCTGGGAGTTCTTGCTTTTAACCCCCTGTGTTCTCAGAGGCATGTCCATACTTTCAGTGGTCACTCCAGGTGCCAATATCCAAACCTGACCACTGATTGGTTTGACTACCAGCTTCCTGAGAAAATTCACTTCTGTGTCAAACCACGACAGCAGGGCAGGAGGGGGGTTTAGGGGAGGGATCCACGCCGAGGATTAGTCCTCCAAGGCGCAGGCAGGGTCTGCTGCCGGAACCGCTAAAGGGGGATCTTCTGGTGGAGACCGGGCCGCACATCGCTGATGGCAGCTGATTCGGCAGCTCCCGGCGGAGACAAAGCAGGTGGGGCAGCCCCGGCAGCAGCGACGGCGCCCAGGGCAGCCGGCACGGGCGGGGCAGCGGGGATGGGAAGGGCGGGACAGACGGGACCCCCCCGGCACGGTCAGCACAGCGTCCCCAGACCACGCGGCAGGACAGATCCCCGCCACGGCCAGCGGAGAGGCCGCGGGCTGGACGGCCAGTAGCGGGCAGACAAATTCACCGGCAGGGCCGGAGCCGGGATGGGGGCGGGGAGTGGCAGTGCAGCACTGAGCGGCGAGACAGGGGGCCGGGACGGGAACCAGGACCAGCGGGGCAGCCACGGGCAGTGGGGGGGCGAGTGGGAACGGAGAAGGAAACACTTGCAAAGGATCCCAATCTTTTTCTTTCTTCCCTTCCTCCTGTTCCCAGACCTTTTCTTTCCCCTTTTGCTTTTCTTGCATTGTCTCAGTAGTTTCTGATACTTCAAAGATTTTTATTCTCCTAAAATCTCCCGTCCAGCATATGGCATATTCTTTCTTCTGGATTTAACGGTTCTTTTGAATTTATAAATAAATTTTAGAGCCTAACAAATCTAAACTTCTACTTGGATACTTTGAAATGGTCGGAGAGCTAAACACAGAGGCAGATAAGAATTGTTTTCTCTTGTTCAGAGAATGTGAATGTCATAGTAGAACTTCTAAAGTTTGCCACAGAGATCAATTTTGAGAGAAAAAATGTTTTTGAGCAAAGAAAAATCACCGTTTTTACAGCAGTTCCCACTGTAGCCTACATCCCAGATTTATTTTATCCTTTTACTGCACAAACATTTCCCACAGCATACTCCTGGAAAAGCTGGCAGCACGTGGCTTGGACAGGAGCACTCTCTGCTGGGTTAGGAACTGGCTGGATGCCTGGGCCCAGAGAGTGGTGGTGAATGGTGCTGCATCCAGCTGGCGGCCAGTCACCAGTGGTGTTCCTCAGGGGTCTGTGCTGGGACCAATTCTGTTCAATATTTTTATTGATGACATGGATGAGGGAATTGAGTCTTTCATTAGTAAATTTTCAGATGACACTAAGCTGGGAGCTTGTGTTGATTTACCGTAAGGAAGAAGGGCTCTGCAGAGAGACCTGGATCAGTTGGATGGATGGGCAGAGTCCAGTGGGATGAAGTTTAATAAGTCCAAGTGCCGGGTACTGCATTTTGGCCACAATAATCCCCTGCAACGTTATAGGCTGGGGACGGTGTGGCTGGACAGTGCCCAGGCGGAAAGGGACCTGGGGGTATTGGTAGATAGTCGGCTGAATATGAGCCAGCAGTGTGCCCTGGTGGCCAAGAAGGCCAACGGCATCCTGGCCTGTATCAAGAATAGTGTGGCCAGCAGGAGCAGGGAGGTCATTCATCCGCTGTACTCTGCGCTGGTGAGGCCACACCTTAAGTACTGTGTCCAATTCTGGGCCCCTCAGTTTAAGAAGGACGTTGAGGTGCTTGAGCGCATCCAGAGGAGGGCAACGAGGCTGGTGAGGGGCTTGGAACACAAGCTCTATGAGGAACGACTGAGGGAGCTGGGGTTGTTTAGCCTGGAGAAAAGGAGACTCAGAGGTAACCTTATCGCTCTCTACAACTTCCTGAAGGGTAGTTGTAGTCAGGTGGGGGTTGACCTCTTTCACCAGGCAGCAACTGACAGAACAAGAGGACACAGTCTCAAGCTGTGTCAAGGGAAATATAGGTTGGATATTGGGAAAAAGTTTTTTCCTGAAAGGGTGATAAAGTACTGGAATGGACTGCCTGGAGAGGTGGTGGAATCACCGTCCCTGGATGTGTTTAAAAAAAGACTGGATATGGCACTCGATGCCATGATCTAGTTGAGGTGCTAGGTCATTGTTTGGACTCGACGATCTTGAAGGTCTCTTCCAACCCAGACATTCTGTGAATTCTGTGAAACCCATCTGATCCTGACCACTTGAATTACAAGGATGCACAGAACCTATTTCACATCTGCTCACTGAGCCTGAGGAGTGTTTTATAGTGAAAAGGAAAGGACAAGGACCAGGAATATAAATAAACTGAAACACAAGCAGCTCAGAAATTCCTCATTTCGTTAAAATCTGTTCTAAGTGTTTATTGTGAAATGCATCTAGGCTTGGTCCACAGTATTTTTAATTCAAATATACGCATCTCAATTTTTTCTCTCCTTCTCAGGAAAGGATTTATTTTTTTGGTTTATTCTTTCAGCGTTTTGCCAGCAATATGCTCAATTCAATTTCTTTAGGAATGAAAGCTATAGCATGATATTACAAAATGTTTGGGGAAACCTTGGCCATGACTCTCAAGTTCTAGCATGCCAGATATTCATCGGTTTTCAAAGCTGGCTTGAGATAGCACAAAAGCATCTGTTGCAGCCTGAATTGCTGCTAGTAAAGTCCAAGGTAAGGAAGCAAAAAGGTCCTTTGCATGGTATCCACAGATGTTTTATTCAGCCGCCCAGTAAGATGTTCAGGGTCCAAGGTACACACATGTGGAGGGTTCAGGTTGCTCTCTCCTGAGGGACCCCAGGGGTCAACCTGGTCTCGGGGCAGTACAAAGATGAGGGCCAATCAGGGAATAGGGAGGGAGTGGCTCGGGGACATAGGAACAGAGGAAGGAGCCAATGGGGTCTTGACAGCTTTTTGAGGGAAGCTTCTTGTGTCTCCCTAACCTAGGGGATGCCCCTCAGGGTCCGCACAAGCATCTGAGGTTTATGCATTAATCACCATCCCCGTGTCACAATGTCATTCTGCAGTCATCCCTGCAGAGCTCCAAGACTGGATTTAAAACACAAAAGCTCAACCCTGGTTCTTGAGCCAGAATGATTAAACATCCAAGCTTGGATATCTATTAACTGTGCTCAAACTACTGTATGAAAACTTGTTACCGTTATGGCAGTTTTATAGTATTCAATAGGAAAGCTCTCTTCAGGAGCCTCCAATATCCTTTCAGTGCTAAAAGAGCTGAATAAACATTACAACTAGCCCTAAAGTTGTTGGGTAGGCAGATTTGAGCGGAAACTATTTCATCTTCATCACTTTCCTTCTTTCTGGTTTTGACAGAATTAAGAACTTTTCAAAAATCTGATAGCACTGATGGACAGCATTCCCCCAATTAGACTACACTCAACTACATTGTGCTGCTGAAGGACAATGAAGTCATGTGCTCTGGATATGTTCCACTTCTGCCCTATGAACTGCTTCCAATGCTGTGCCTTTGCTCCAGCTGTGAAACTAAACCAACAGAACCAAGGAGGTTCTGTTAGAATGAACCAAGAATTCTCACACAGTGCTGAGCCTAGCCCATTTCTCTTGAAGGGTACAACAGCAGTCATGGTAGTGAATGCTGCTCTTCATTGGGCCATTACTCTGAAAAAAACTTGTACCACTCCTCAACCTAAACAATTGAGTCTCCTAGTGATGAAGACTGGTGAAGTGTCAAACTGTAATTAGATTCCAACAGCTACTTCCAATGACCTGTCAAAAGAGCTTTGCACAGTTGCAACAGTCCAACAAACTAAAGGGACTACTTTTTAGGGCTACTTTTCAAACGTCATTGACTTACATCCCTTTGCCGGCTTAAGTGAAGGTGGCCCATCCACCTAGGTCAAAATCGGTAGAATTTTGACCCAATTTGCTGTCATGCAACACATCATGACACGATCACTTGGTGTCAATGTGATGTTCCCACTGAAGTGCCAGTCATTACGTGACTTAAGGATACTACTCATGGAGTGTTTGCTTCCCTGCTACACCCATTTCTGGTCACCTTGAAATGACTGAGCAGTCTTACTGTTTCCAACATTCCTCAAGGGTACGTGACCACCATCCCCTCCCTTCTGAAGCTGAAGAACCTAATCTAAAATTACCAACAATACCAGTTTACCTAAAAACCATTTGCTGCATCAACAAACTCCAAGCAAGCACTGATAAGTAGTTTGAAGATTTTGCATATTTTTACACTGGGCTTTTTGTTTGCTTGTTTGTTTTTAAAGCAGATGGAGTAGTGGGCTATTTCCCTAGGGCTACCAGGGATGGAAGGAGGCAGGTCCAGCCCCAGCAGGGAAGCACAGGGGACCCCAGGCGCTGATGCTGCCATCTGCGGGTGCTAGGTTGCAACCAGCGGGCAGGGTTGAATCCTGCCTCTGCCACACCAGCTGCAGCTTCTGCAGCCTGAAACATGGCTGGCTCAGGGGTTTAAATCAAGAGCCAAAGTATTTCACTGGTCCATATGGGACAGAAAAAGGTCATCACTTCTAGCATACTACAAGCCTGCCACTACATTTCTGTAGTGGTAAGACAATCACCTTGTTGGAGTGAAACACTTGGGTAAATACTGAAGCATTTTCAGATTAATCTTATCCTACATTTCTGTGACCTTCTTTTACGCCTGCATTGTTTCATACTGCTGGGGTGAAGTACAAGTTCTTTGTACACTATTCTAGAAATAAAAATAAAACACACCCACATCCTCACCCAGCACCGCCCTGCCACCCAAAAAACCCCCAGCCGTAACAAAACCTACCTGCACAATGTTTAATATTTCAAATGAGGACAAGCATAGAGGGGACAGAAAAAGATCCTCCTTAACCATTTGTGCATGCAGTACTCTGCAATAACCTCCTAAATTCTACTTCTAGTATACCAAATATTTGTCTTCAGAACTCCTTGTTCTCCAGTCAAACCCTTCTAGGAAGGTAATTGAGGAGATTCTGGACATATTTTTAGCACATGATTCACTAGTCAATTCAATCCAATGCACAGGATAATTTGACTAAATAATCAGTGGTGATTAAGGTGATGAAAAAACAAGCACATGTCCATGTATTAATTTGGAACTCTTCAAACTGCTTAAAAATTGAAGCCTTGGACATTGAAGGTTCAGACAAAGAAAAATCCAAAGTGTGGACAGCATCTCCCTTCTTCTGGAAACCTTGAAGTCCACTACTGCAGTCTACAGCAGATCATCTGAGTATTGTGAAAGTTCTCCAAAGTTGAACAAGACTAATGGATGCATACAAACGCTGATCAAAAGCACTTGATGCTCTTGGAGAAAAAAGAGGTAACCTTTACTTTCTTAAAGACAAAGTGATTATGCTCGTCTCTAGGAATAGTAGGGTTAAAAAAATCTGCGGTTTTGCAAAACCTGTTTTCAGGATTTTGTTCACTGAAGTTTTGTTAAGAATTCAGGAACACAGAAAGACCCACCACATTTTTGCAGAATGACATCTAAACTGCAACACTTATTTCACCAACAGGCCACTTAACATCATCTGCAAATACTGACAACATGCAGTTCTGATTGATACAAACCCCCATTACCTAAGAAAGGAACAACTCCAAGCAAGCAGTTTGCAAAAATGAACGACTTAGCATTACTGCGATACTTTTTCTGCCTTCAGCTATGGATGACATACCCTCTAACCCTCATATATGCCTTGAGCTCTCACACCACCTCTGCCAGCGTCTGTGCCAAGTCACCCCTCTTCAGCACCACCTCACCTACTGCAAGGTAGCTGAATCGTGACGAAAACAGAGGTGGCCAACGGAGGGAAGTTTCTCTCACTGACAGCTAACCTCCAGATTCAGTGTCCTTTACCTCTCCTTCCTAGGACGGGTGGGAAAACACCTCAGGGGAGCTTGGTGATAGGTAGGAGTGGCTGGCACCAAGCACCCTCCACACACCCGACAGTCTGTGCTGTTGCGGGGACCCCCGGTTCACCACAATCAGCCATGAGCGGCAGAGAGAGGAGCTTGGCAAAGGCGGCCAGCCCTCATCGCCCAGAGAACGCCGGCCTCAGCTCTCCTCTCTCACCACTGGCACCGGCAGTGTAAGTAGCCTCCGGCTGCAGCCTCCGCAGGCCGCACACCTGACTGTGCACCGCCCTGCAGGCCGCGCTGCTCCACTGGGTCACACAGCATTCACCGGGCTGCTGCTGGGGGTGGCTGCCGAGCCACCGAAAGAAAAAGTGCACAGCGCCGCGCCACTCACCGTCCCACACGGGGGCTCGTCTCTTAGCTCTACCTTGCCCACACCAGGCCACCCCGCCTGCCCTGTGGCCTACCACGCAACACGTGTGGCCTGGCCCTGCTGAGAGCTGGGTGGACCCGGGGCACGGCCCCGCCGGAAGACCCACGGGGGCGGCAGGCTCCTGGCGAGGCTGAGTGGGCGGTGAGCGCGGACACCCGTGAGCACGCACCCAGGGGTGAGGGAATGGCAGATGGAGAGATGGAGGCAGCAGCACCGCACGGCGTAAAATATTTCATGGTCCCAGAGCCACCTGCTCTGCACTCCCTCAGCTGCTGAAAAGAGGGGGCCCCGGCCCTGTCCGCGCCAGTAGCAAGGTGGCTCCACAGCCCGCGGGCAGCCCTGGGCAGGCAACAGAGCGCTGCGGGCAGCCCAGGGGATGTGCAGCAGTACGTACCACATGGGGGGAGCTGCGGGGAACCATTTTACACGTCCTGCAGAGCTGTGGGTGGGCACGGAGACCCCACAGCAGGTCGCTGCTGTTAGAAAAATTAATCTACTATGCCAATGGTTTATGTCCAAAAATGAGAAAGAAGAGTCCTGTAACTTTATTTGAATAAAGGGAGAGGTCATGGGGAATTTCCCATAGGATCTCTGAAATGGTTAGTGGTTGCTTTTTATCCTAAGTTCTCACTGCACCACCCTCTTTTTTTTTCCACACTGGTTGAGGCAATCAAAAGGTACAGACTTCCTGAATAGCCTACTCTATGCTCCACTCTAACATGCACTCCCACTTTTGTTATATGAAAGAAAAAGAAGCTCTTCCTAATTCTATTAAGTGTCTCTTCTCTTGCTCTAAGTGTGGAAAATGCATATTATATGACTGGCTTTTTGCAAATATTAAAAGGAATACTATATGTGTTATGTTGGAAAGTGATGTTGTATTAATTTCTTTGTAGTACTGTATTAATCCTTTTTAAGTATTGTGGTATATATAGTTTTTAGGCTATAGCATAATATTAAAATAGAAATAATATGATGTAAGATAGTCTTTGTAACTAGCTCAAGGAATGGATAAAATAACCAAGAAATTCTTCGCATACAGATAATGATAGTAAAAATGTTTTAAAATCATGAGGATTTGGGGAGTTAGAAGGAAAGTTAGGCTTAGCAGGCCCTGGGAAAATGCCCTGGGAAAGTATAGGCCTTGTGCTTGCTGGAACTGCACCTGTGTAACCAGTATATGACAAATTCTATAATTGTTAGGTGCAATGATTGTTTAGTAATTAAATATAATTACTGTTTTATCATAAGAATAATCATGAGAAACTGTGGTCAGGGGCTTGAGAGAGATCACGAGAAATTCATGCTTGAATAAGACCAACATATACAATTGTCCAGACTGAGAAGCAAGATGTTTTCTATTGCCATCTGTGTAGCAGTTGCCTTCTGGGCAGTTTTCCTTATCTCCTGTTAATGGGCCCATCAATGTCTTGCCACATGACTCAGAGATAACTCCCTCCAGGAGCCGTTTCTGTTTAACAGGTGATCAAGGACTCACCCCATGACTCAGAATAACATCAGCCCATTGTGAGATGCTCTGCCCAGGGGGAAGGAGCTAAGCATCCCCACCTAGATATATTCTGGGGTTTTGGGACAGAGCAGTCAGCCTTCCAACAGGTTTCCAAGAGGAACAGCTTGGGGTTTTTCACTATACCTTCAGAGGAAGACTAAACCCTTCTACAGGACCACTGCTCCAACAGAACCACATCTGCCACTCCAGGAGGACTGCAGCCACTCCAATTTGGACTGCTACCAATGTGCTGGCCAAAGGAGTGTCAGGTTGTATTCTGACTCTGTCAGTGGTTTTTCTTTTGTTTTATTGCATGGATTTTGTTTCTTTTCCCTTTTCCTAATAAATTGTATTTCTGACTTGGAGTGTCTCACCGGTTTTGCTTTCAAACCAGAACAACAATAGAACAATAAAAGTTTAATAATTAATATGCAAGTTATATAACGATAGAATATAAAATACATTTAGCTCGAAAGCCATCTCGGAGTCAGATTTGGGCCTGTACCCCTGATTCCCAGAGCTCTTCAATAAAAGCACCTGCACATAATTGTATTCCCTGATTATGTGTGTTCCTGAACGCTAACATTTTGGCGACCCAGATGGGACCCTGCGAGCGCTGCTGAGGACCCCGCAACCCAATCACGCTCCAGCCAGCACCGAGGGATTCTCGGGGAGCCTATGGGCGCCGTGACCCTCTGCCACTCACAACGTTCCCTGGAGAGAGGTAAGGTGCTTTTACTCTGGTCTGGTACCTGCCGATAAGACGCAGCAAAAGTTACGCAGGTTGGGTTAAAGGAATTCCTGGTGGTATTGCCTAGGCGCCGTTCGTTAGAGACCGCGAAAGCGTGGGTTCGGCATTCTGTGGTGTCTTGTAGCTATAATATGGAGAAGCGTAAAGGTCTTTTGGGTGGCAATGCCCCCATACCGCGGACTTCTCCTTTGGGGTGCTTATTAGCACATTGGAAACAGGGTAATTTTGGGCAAGACTTACGTAGGGGTAAGTTAATTGATTACTGTAATACATGGTGGCCAGAATATGTCTTGGAGGGTGGCGAAAAGTGGCCGATAAACGTGACTTTGCAATATAACACTATTTTGCAATTGATGTTGTTTTGTAAGCAAGAAGGAAAATGGGATGCGGTTCCATACATTGATTCGATTTTCTACTTGCAACATAAGCCAGAATGGCAGGTTGAATGTGGATTGATGGTGGTTAGGGCATCTGCAAGTGATAAGTGTGTGGTTTGTGTGAAGGAGAAACGTTGTTTAGAACATCTTGCATTAAAAGAAAGACTGAGTCGGAGGAACGATACAGATGTTGATTTACAGATAGCCCGAGGAAGACCAAGAGAACCTAACCCTATCTCGCCTGCCCCTACCCCTACTTCATCACCTGCTTCACCTAATCCTATTTTGCCTAGTCCTACTTCACCCACTCAACCCTTCCTGTAGCGGTCAGAGGCCCTGCAAGGCCTCCCTGGCGGTTACCCGCCTAAGACAAGAAATGCAGAGTCATGATGAATGGACCAAAGTAGCCCCTCTTCCATCTTCGGACCCTTGTTATCTCTCTGTAAGGCTATAGGTTGTATTCTCCTCAATCCTGGCCATTGGACAATTTCCAACATCCCAGTAGCCTACATAAACCCCCATCTCTGCCCAGTTCAGTGGAAGAGCTGTCACTGGAAACCTTTGCAGGACACTGATAATAAAGACACTGCTGTGGAACTCTACACAGACTTCTCCTCTCTCTATCCCTTGTCTGCCGAGGCACCTTTGCGAGCACAGAGCTGGAATCACTAAGAGCTGAACTCACTGAGCTGGAATCACTCAATAGTGCTCGCTTAGGTTGCTTGCGGCTGGGAGCTAGCCCGAGGGACCCAGAGAGGTTGTGCCTCATCCGCACAGCGCTATCCGGGACACCTACCACGGCAGCTGCCCGGGGGGCCAGACGGACCCCTGGGGCCCCAGGCCGTGATGCCTTCCCTCTCTGTCATCCTCTCCTGCCATCAGCTGACCCCTCTTCCCCTGGAGATGATCTAAATTTAACTGTGATACAAAGAAAGGGGGAGGATGAAAGTGAAGGAGATAGCGATAATGGAGATGAAAGTGAATCTGCGACACCAGTATCTCATAGGACTTGGAGTCGATCAAAGCTCACCCCAGTTTTGGCTAGAAAAGACCTGGGCAGACAAAAGTGGACTGTGATTGCCCCCTTAGGACAGGGAATAGGAGCGGAGGGGACAGTGTTTGTAAAAGTACCTTTTTCCCCTGCGGATTTTGTAATTTGGAAACAATCGTCTAGAACTTATAGGGAAAACCCTGATAAAGTGGCAAGGGTGGTCCAAATGATTATGAAAACTCAGAATCCGGATTGAGATGATATACAAGTAATATTAAATACCCTAATGAATTCCACTGAGAAAGAGATGGTAATTAAGGCAGCCAAGGAAAGGGCAAGGGAGGATATCAGAAATAGGCTTGTAATGGGAACTCTAGATGATAATTTTTCCAACCGAGGATCCAGGGTGGGATCCTAATGCACCTGGGCATATGCGGAGGCTGAAGAAATATCAAGAGTGGGTCCAGATTGGGGTTCAGAACGCTGTGCCTAAGACTATGAATTAGTTTAAATTGTATGAGATAAGGCAGGAGAAGAAAGAATCCCCTACTGCCTTTTTGGAAAGGCTTAAGGAGATGGCGAGAAAATACACAGATCTCCAAATAGATACACCAAAAACGAAGATTCAGCTCACTCTCATTTTCCTGGGGCACTCTCAGGATGATATTAGGAGAAAATTACAAAAACTAGAAGGGGAGGAATTAAGAAATCTGGATAAATTGCTCGAAGTTGCCTGGAAGGTATACAATAACAGGGAAAAAGAAGCCAGTAAAAGACAACAGCAAAATCAGGCAGTAATACAAGGGAAAGGAAACCCTGGCATCAGAGAGAGGGGCAGGGGTGGCCGCGGACTGGGGAGGGGTGGTAGACTTGGCAGGTGACACAGAGGAATGGTTGTGCCAAGATTGGGATTTAACCTATGTGCTTATTGCAAACAAGAAGGTCACTGGAAGAACGAGTGCCCAAACTGGTTTTACCAGGGCAACCAGCCAAGCCAGGATCAGGATATTTCAAAATTAATGGTGCTGGGAGAATACAGTAGCTGACTAGAAACGGAATCCATGAAGGAACCTTTAGTGACCATCCAGCCAGGTGATAGAGCAGTACAATTCCTGGTGGATACAGGGGCCATGTATTCTGTACTAAATGATTTGCAAGAGCAAATTGGGGAAAAACAAACAACAATAGTTGGGGCCACAGGAAAGGAGGAAAATCGGCCATTCCTACAACCCCTAGATTTGTGTTTTGGAAATAAAGTCTTAACGCATGAATTCTTATATGTGCCTGAGTGTCCAATTCCCCTTTTAGTGGGAGATTTATTGGCAAAACTTGATGCGGTAATAACCTTTGAGAACGGGGAGCTTTTAATGAAAATACTTGAATCAAAGACGGGACAAATTTTAATGATTAAAGAAAAACCAGTTCCCTCTATTCCTAGGGAAGTAGAAGATGCAGTAATTCCTTCAGTATGGGAAGCAGATATACCTGGAAAATCTAAATTAGCACAACCAATACATGTCGAATTAAAGGAAGGGGCAAAAGCAGTACAGGTCAAACAGTATCCTATAAAACCATAAGAACGGTAGGGAATAGTAAAAATTATTGAAAAATGTGGGTATTCTCAGTTCAGTCATAGAGAAAATGAGAGATTTCTACCAGGCTGAGCCTGGGAAAGAGTTTGAAAGGAATGTAAACAATTCATTATCTCTCTTGCTGTTCACATTGTTTATAGATATGTTCTGCCACCGTGCGCTATTCACAGCGCACCAATGGTGTGAGATGTTTTTACTTTAAGACCAATGAAATTGGTCTGCACTATGTGCTCTATAAAAGGAGTGGTGTATTTGAAATAAATCAGTTCTCTTTTTGCCTTCTGACTTGGAGTCTTCATTACTCCTGTCCTGCCGCAACAGCGACAACTGGTGGACTCCGACTGTTACTGCAGCCTAGGCTGAAGAGCCGAGCTCCGATGCCTTGTGGGGGGGGGGGTCTCCGCGGCCCCGACTGCACGCCAGTAGCCTGGAAGATCTGGCTGGTCACCGTTGCCCTCTTGAGAGAGGTAACGCTGAAATCGCGTGCCTTCTGGAGAAGGCTTGGTCCTGTTTGGACTGCGGTCGGCTCTTAGAAGCCGAGAACTGGGCGGGACAGTTTTCCTTGGAATAGCGGACTATCTCTTGAAGTGGATGTCTGCTAAGGGAGGGTTTCCTGAAAACGGGCAACCAGCTCTCTACGGCTGAATACCTGGTCCTGACCACCTGGCAGGACTATGTCCCTCAGCTGTGGGCCCCGGTCTCTGATGATGAGCTCGTCGGACTCCTGGGTTGGGCTCGGGACTGTGGATTTTCTGTGGATGTTAGACGCTCCTTTGATCGTAGAGTCTGACGTGATTTCGGTCGGTGCCTCATGAAGCAGTTGAACAAGGGGGACGCAAAAGCGTCCGCACTGTTCACAGTCTGGGGGCGCATCTACACGGCCCTGCGGGGCGAGACCCCGAGGGGCAGTGACTCCGACTGGGAGCTCTCGGGAAGTGAAGATGCCGTCTCGATATGCTGTGGCATCCCGGGCAGTGTGGGGCTGCGAAAGACACTGGGGACTTTATCTGCTGCCGGGAATTTATGTTAAGCCCAAGTATCCCCATCCCCGTGACGATGTTCAGCCGAAATATCCTTTGCTACCTGATTGGCCGCTGGTCACCCAGCAGCCTGCCCCGCAATTGCCTGGGCAGACCCACCGTGCCTTGGGCGCGGTGCCAGTGACATCATCCACCTTTCAGGCGGCAGCGGGAGTGCCTTTGTCGCAGCTATCAGTTTCAGCAGACCCGACACTGCAGGGCCTGCCAGGGGCTTTCCCATCTCTGCTGCGGCGACCCGAAGCCCACCCGTTTGTTGAGCAGACAACTCCGCTGATTCAGCTGTTGCTTGCCCCTCTCTCCGGGCTGCACTTGGGGGGAGGGGCAGCGCAGCCTGCAGCACGTGACGCAGTGGGGGCTGCTGCCCCCCCAGCTGCTTCGCTATCAACTATGGAGCCTGTGCAGACGTACGGGTCCCACCCCCATGTACTGCCGGGACCGGCAATGGAGCCTTTGATCCATCCCTTGGCACGCCCCCGCCACCCGCGGGGGCTACAGCTTTGCCAATGGGGCAGGTGCAACTGCCTCCCAGTCTGCCCCCCTGCGCGCCGTGTGCACCAGCTGATTTGCTATCGTTTGCGGTGCCGGCGCCAGCTGTGCAGCAGCACGTCTTGGATGGGACCTCCATGTTGTTATTCGCTCTGCCCTCTGTGGGACTGGCTGCCACGCCAGGGGCGGTGGCTGCCTTCCCTGCCCCGCCTGCCATGGCGCCACCCCTGCCGACAGTGGGGTTCGGCTCCCCGCCCGTGGTGGTGGTGCGGTCTTGAACCCACCGATGCAGAAAGAGGAGACCGTAGTTAGTGGTCAGTTGGTCCCTCTGGCTTCTCCAGAAGTGGCAAAGGGGGTCGGGGTGATGATGCTTCACCGCAACGTAAGCTTCAGGCCTTTCCCGTGCACAAAGCAGCCCCGAATTCAGGGCAGCAGGATAGGCACGATGTTATGGCCTGGCGGGTTGTGCAGGATTTGCAAGATAAAGTAGCGAAATATGGGCTGGGCTCTGCTCCACTGATGCAGGTCCTTAGAGTGATAAACACTGACCTGCTCGCTCCCTATGATATCAAACATCTGGCCTCTGTGTTGTTCCAGCCTGTGCTGTTTGGCGTTTTTATGAACAATTGGAGGAGGCTGACCGAAAGGGTCGCAGCTGAAAACGTACATTACCCTTAGACAGATCCTAGAACCTATGCAGGGGTGGATGTGCTCATGGGACAAAATGCCTTTTCTAATCCTGATCTTCAGACTAGCTGGGACCCTCTCATACTTGAGCAGGGCCAGAAGGTAGGCTTTGCGGCATTGCTGAAAACTATGGAGACAGCTGCTCCCAGGCCACGATATGTGAAGATAAGTCAGGGAGCCAAAGAACTGTTTTTGCCATTTGTTGAAAGGCTTGCATTTGCTTTAGAAAAGCAGAATGAGGATGACAATTTGAGGCAGGTTTAATGCAAAACTTTAGCAAGGGACAATGCAAATAAGGACTGCAGAAGAATCATAAATGCGCTGCCAGGTGACCCATCGTTGACAGACATGGTTGAAGCTTGTTCCAAGGTTGGTACTGTGGACCATAAAATGTCTGTTCTGGCAGCAACCTCAGGCTCATACACTTGATGTTGTCCAAGACATTTATTCCATAGAAAGATAAGGGAAATAGGGGGAAAGAGAGGAAAAAGTGGCAAGAGAGGAAAGAGCATGGGCAAGAGCGGGAAAGAGCGTGGGCAAGAGAGTGACCAATGGAGGAGCAGGGCATTATCTACCTTCCTGTTCAGGAAGGGACAATTGGCTCTGAGCCATTTGGGTCCAGAAAGGAAGGAAGGGTTAAACTAACATGGTTACAGCTACAGGGGTCTCTGGGGGGGGGGGGGGAACCATTCCCCAGAGCAATGCAACACCTCCCCCTTTTTTTGTTTGACAAGGTCACAAGAAAAACATCATGTTCATTTTGACAATGAGTGTGGGTTTTCCCACCACCTACAATTGGTAGGGAAATCAGATTGCTTTAGGTTTGCCAACTCTATGTGGTTGACTTCTGAGGTAGAAGGTATGAGACCTTTGATAGCTTTGAAAATCAAACAACGTAGGATCCCGAACGCTATAGTTACAAGGAAAAGAATAACAAGAAATGACACAATTTTTTTAACTATAGAAGTCCACCACCCTGTGAATCCCCAGCCCTTGAACAGTCCTTTGACCCAATCCTCAGATTCTTGCTTCACTCGTCCGATCAGTTTGTTCATGCTTCGAAGGGCAGCATGGATGTTTGGAGCTTTTGCGGTCAGGTTCATGCAACAGATTCCTTTGAATTCCTGGCATTCGTGTCCATGCAGTAACAAAAGAAAATCTATAGCAGCGCAGTTTTGAAGCGTGGCCTGTCTGGTAATTTCCTCGTCTTCTAGGAGAGACCTGATGGCAGTGGACGTCAAGTTTGCCTGTTTGACCACCCAGCACTCTAGATGGCCCAATTCACCTAGAGCTTTGGCTGCTGCGACCCACGGAAGGAACAGGGACACAGCAACTCTTTTTGACTTAGCCCAATGAAAAATTTCTGAACTACAATTTGGGTCCAAATTGTCTGCACTCCTCTTTTGAATTTTGTTTGCTGATTTGTTTTTGTGAATCCATTCACCAATTAAAGTTTGGTTGGGTGTCAATTCGGACAACCGCCCTATGGTACATGGCCCTCCTAAAAGCCGAGACGGAATTCCTGCCCATGCCCGATCCCCACAAATCAAGAACAATCCCTTAGGGAGGCTTTTGGGACTTGAGTGAGATGGGTTGTCTGCCACAATATGGCTTATATTATGGCACCACCTTTTTGCAGTAAACTCCCCACGATATTGTCTTATGATGTGATACTCGTTAGTGCTAGAAGGTTTTGGGAGAACGAAAAAATGTATGTAGTAAGATGTAGGGGAAGAAACCGATAACTCTAACTCTTGGGGTTCCTGAGCTATCTTGGGCAAGCTCCACAACCACTCCTCTAAGGGGTTCATGATAACCACAGCTTGCTTCTGATGATTTTGTGTGGTCGGGGGGTGTGTGACTCCAGAATTTCGTTGGACCTATATTTGTCCATACCTGCTGGAAACTCTCCAGCCTACAATGGAATTGATATCTGATTCCCATTCCCCTGTTTTTGGATTTTGCCAAGTGACCACTGACTTGTGGGTTTTTCCCGAACCATCAGTGAACACTGTCATCCCTTCCAATGGTTCCTCACTGATTTTTGGTTTCTCCCTGAAGCTTATTTTCGTGCTTAACAACCTGTGTGCTAAAAATTGATTTGTGCAAGCTCCTGGATAACCTAACAACGCGATTAAGATATCCTGTGATCGCTGCATTGCCCAATCAAAGTAATCTGTTGTGAAAGGTAGATAAATGGTTGAAAAGTCCCTTCCTGACATTGTCAACATCCTAGTTCTTGCCTTAATAATAATCTGAGCAGCCATCTCTACCCCTGTAAGGATTGTTTTCGGAGACCTGTAAGATAAAAACACCCACTCTAATATTAATAGAGGATCCCTTTGTGACACATCCCATTGAAAAATCAACCCATAGAACTGTACAGCTTCCCCCAACACTGCTAACTGGAAAGGGAGTGATTGTACAAAACAATGTGCTTGTCTCTGCTGTATGATGTTCGAGATCTTTTCAAGCTGTTTCCATGCTTCAGGTGTCAAAGTCCTGGGAGCTTTCATGTCTTTGTCCCCTTTCAAAAAGTCAAGCAATGACGAGATGCCATCATTGGTGATTCCCAGGATTGGTCTCATCCAGTTGATCTCTCCCATGAGCTGTTGCAAATCCCAAAGAGTGGTGACCTTCTTGCTGATCTCCAACTTCTGAGGCCTGACTGTCTGTTTTGAGATCTTCCATCCCAGATACTTCCAAGGTGCAACCTCCTGTACCTTCGATGTACTGATTTCCAATCCTGCTTTTTCCACCTGTGCAACCACACAGTCACGGACCTCCTGCAGCTTCTGCTGTGTAGGTACTGCAATGAGCAAATCATCCATATAATGAATGATTTTTGCCCCTGGGTATTTTTGCCGTGCTGGACGCAAGGCTTTGGCCATGTACCACTGGCAGATGGTCGGGCTATTTTTGAGGCCTTGTGGCAAAACTACCCAATGATATCTTTCTGGAGGGTCCTCCCTGTTGAAACTTGGAACAGAAAATGCAAAACGTGGAGCATCATCTGGATGGAGTGGAATGCTGAAAAAACAGTCCTTGAGGTCGATGACCACAAGCGGCCAATCTCTCAGGATCATTGAGAGAGATGGAAGTCCCAACTGAAGAGAACCCATGTCCTCAATGACCTCGTTGATCTTCCTGAGATCATGAAGCAGTCTCCAAGAACCTGAAGTCTTCTTGTGAATGACAAACACTGGAGAATTCCATGGGCTGGATGTTGGTTTGATGTGTCCCTTCTGCAACTGCTCCTGAACCAATTTTTTCAAGGCACTCAATTTCTTTCTTTCAAGGGGCCACTGTCCAACCCAGATAGGTTCATCTGTTTTCCAGGTTAGTTTCAGGGTGGTGAGTGCCTCAGTGGCCCCCATTAAAAATCCAACTCCAACTTCAGTCCCCACTGTGACAAAAGGTCCCTCCCCCACACTGTGATGGGCTTCTGCACAATGAAAGGACGAATGATGGCTGTCTTTCTCCCTGGCCCTGTGACAACGATTGCGTTCTCACTCTGCATGCATAGGGAACTGCCTCCTATGCCTGTGAGAGAGCCCAAAGGCGCAACCAAGTCCCAGTCCCTTGGCCAGAAAATATATGAAATAACTGTAACGTCCGCTCCGGTATCAAGTATCCCTGTGATAGAAATTGTCTTTTCGTTGCAAGTCAACTGACAAGTAACAATGGGTCGGTCTCAGCTCAAATGTTTCACCCATGACGTATGTATTTCCACCTGGTCACCAGGAAAAGAGTCTTGCCTATTAAACACCGGCATGATCTGCTTCTCTGGATGAGATGGCAAAGCCATGGCCTGGGCTATCGGCGTGTTCTCTGGAATAGTCAAAGGCGGTCGAAGAGCTTTTGCTGTGACCATCAGTTCTTCCTTGTTATTTGCTGAAATTAAAGAAGGATAAACAACAAGGCCAAGAATGCTACTTCTGTCTCTGGCCATTATTAAAAAGTCCTGTCTTTTTGTAGAAATCCCTGTGACACCTGTGGGTATCACAGCATGGTCATTGTTCAAAAGACATGTCAATTTGGAGGTTGCCAGGATGCGCTGGAATCCTGGTGGTACCAAGTCTGGGTCGCTGGGGATCCCTGAAACTGCTCTGCTGAGAGTTTCTGTTTGCTGTCCCCCATGGATTGTCCCTTCTGGTCCTGAGTCACAGCCAGTATTTGTGTCAGAGCGCGCTGGTTTTTTGCGCTCTTTTTCCCATTTCCCGGCAACGGCAATGGCCTACCGTCCACATCAGTCTGTGAGTAGCACTCGCTTGCATGGTGTTTCCCTCTCCTACATCGAGGGCAAAGGTCTGGCAGCTTATTGTGCTTGGTAGCTTGTGGGCAGTTCTTTTTAATATGTCCTTGAGCCCCACATCCATAGCACCGCCTTCCTGAACCGGCACTGGTTTTGTTAACACAGGCAATAACTTCTTCAAAACGTTTGTCAAACCTGTTCCCCAATTGCTCTTCCACAATGGCTGCGACATGTTGTGGTGTCCCCACTTTGCTGCATGCCTCTATGATGTCTGCCAAGGTGGCCTCGTGTGGCATCAGGTTGATGATCCGTCGGCATTCCTGATTGGCATTGGAGAAGACGAGGGTCTCGAGCAGGGGTGCTCTCACTCTCTCCTCGGATACCTGTCGTTCCACCGCCTGGGAAAGACGATCCATGAAGGAGGTGAATGGTTCTGAGGGACCCTGCTTGATCTCCGAAAAGAGGGTATCCTGGACCCCCGCAGGTGCGATCTGTAGAATGGCTCTCCGTGCTGCGTCTTTGATGCCGCTGAGCACGTTCCTCGGAAGCCTCACCGCCTGCTGGGCTGGGTCATCATCTGGAGGATCACCTGCCAACTGTGCCACGGTGAGATTCGCGTTTGGTCCGCCCTGGTACCTGGCTCTCAGCTCCTCCAAAGCTCTCCTCCATGTCTTCTGCCACACGAGCGCTTGGGCGTCTGTAAGAATTGATGTTGTGAGATATTTAAGGTCATATGGTGTTAAATCATATGCTCCAAAAATGCTTTTTAACGTTTGCTTAAAATATGGTGACGACAACCCACTGTCTCTGACGGCCTTGGCTAAGTCTTTGATGGCATTACGGTCCAGTCGCTCCCATCTCGGGTTTTGTCCCTGTGCATCATAATTGACTGGCATCATTATATTTCCCGAGCCCTGTAACAGACCTCTTTCTCTTTCCAAATCCCTCCTGATCTCCGGCCAATTCAGTCTCGCCTCTGGCAAATCTGAGGGCTTTGCAGGTACCTGTCTGTGTGAAGGAGAACTCACCGGCACCAACGGCATTTGTGAGGACGAAGCCTGAACGCTTTCGAGTAAAAGCGGAACCTCTGCTGCAGAAGAGAAAATATTACTACCTAACATCATATGGAAAATTCTAGGAAGATGTGCCAACAGCTCTGGATGTGCCTCCAAGGCTGCAATTAAATACCGTAACATTATCAAGATTGATTCTCCCTGACCCGAGGAGTTAGCAGACCTTGACGTTGGGACCGGCCAACCTGGAGTGCCCTCCGAGGTTGTGATGTATATGGTGTCATCCTGTTGTTGCGCCCCGTCAGAGATGTCCTGGGTCTCACATCGCCCTGAAGTCTGTGAAGACTCCTGCTGTCGTCTCATCGTCGCGGTTTTTTTTTTCCTTTGGAGACCTTTTTATATGAAACTGGAAAAAAGTGCTGCAATGTTACAGTCCCACCATTGGGTGGCACTGCCGCCCGACCGCCCGTGGTCGGAGTCGTACATTGCTCTGATGTTTCCTCCTCTAACGACAGTCCTTTTATAATTTCTTCCAAAGCTCGCTTTACTATTGCAAGTCCTGCGCTTTGGGATACTGTTTCTTGTTGCCTAGACTGTTTTTGCTTTGTAATATCAGGAGCTGTTTGTGATTGACTGCGAATCTGGGCTGGCTCTACCCGTTGCCATGGAGGCAGGGGAGGGGCGGCACCCGAGGGGATGTCGTCATCTCGGTCACGCCCCGTTCCCACTTGCATCATCACGGGGGTTGGGACTGCCCTGCTCCGACCCCGGCCCCGCCTGCGTTTCTTCCCGCCCCGCGCGGCCGCGAGCCTAGCAGACTCCCCGCTTCCCCCGCTGCTGACGTCACTCTCCCCCTGCTCCCGTTCCTGCTCAGATGTCTCCATCCCACTTTCCAAGCCCCCGCCCGCAGCCTGAGAGGGCACTTCCCGCCCCGTTCGCGTCCCCGTTGCCACGACAACACGGGAAAACTCCTCCCCCGCCCCGGCCTCCGGAAACCGCTTCACCACGCGGGAACGCGTCACCGCCGCTGCGACAGAGAGTTCCGGATTGCTCTCTGCCTGCCGCGGAGCCCACGCCTCCGCCCGGGAGCCTTCCTCCGGCGCCTGTAAGGCAGTTTCTAGGAGCCGCGTCATGGCACGCATCATCGGACGCCCTGAACGTAAGCTCATCGCGCCCTCGGTTCCCGCCGCGCTCCCTCCCCGCCCCGTCTCTCCCTCTGCTCCCGCCGCCGCCGCGACCGCCCGTCCCGAGCTCCGCGCGTTCGCAGTGACGGAGATCCGCTCTAATCCTTTCCCCACCAGCTCTCTACTCTCTATGGCTTCCCCCGCGGCCGCCTCCAACCCCCCCGCTGCTGCCGCGACCCCGGCCACGCCGCGTTCCGCGCTCGGCTCTGCCCCGCCGCGTCCCGCGCTCGCAACCGCCCACGCTTGGCTCTCGGGTGGGGTGGTGACTTTCGCCGCTCCCTGGGGGCTTTCTCCATCGGAGGAGCCTGGGGAATTGTTTTCCTCGAGCGAATCTAAAGAGCAGGCAGAAATCGGGGACCTGGGGGGTGGCGGAAACTCAAACCCCTCTTCTCCCGCGGAAGGTAAATCCGCTTTCTCTGCCTCTGTGATGGGGGAAGTCATGCCTAGCGGCTGGCTGGCTGACCCCTCCCCCTGGGTCCCGGCAGAGACCCTAGATGGCCCTGCAAAACCCCTGCTTCCCTGTGACAGCGATTCCAACACTGTTCTAGCTAAAGTCAGGAACTTTGCAGCTATCTTATCTTTTTTACGGCTCTATAATATAATTCTCTGTTCATCTGCTGCCAAAACCCCACCTCATATAAGAGGCGTTTCTCTGTGTTTGGGAAATTATACTGCACCCACAATAGCAAAGCCTTTAATTTTTTCGAACTGATTTCCACAGGATGTGTGGAGATGATTCCCTGTAAATCTGCTAGAACTTGGGCCTCTTCCTGGGAATGTCCCACCCCCATGTTCTCAAATTGACTTTCTCACCAAGCTGTATCGACGCGAGGTCGGTCCGAAGATGGTACTGGTCCCTGTCCAGCAGGTCACAGGTGAGCAGATCCAGGCGGCTTCTGAATGTCCTCCTCTCCGAGCTGGTCTCGAGGCGAAGAGTTTGGTGAGGTCAGGATACTGTGTCACGCTCCCTGCTGTCTTCTTCACTGGGATCTTCTGGGAAAACCTGCTTTCCTTCTCTCTTCTTGTGCAGGCGAGATCGCTTGGTGGCTCAGCTTCTCGTCTCTGGATACTTCTGAAATGCCTTCGGACGAGCCCACCCAGGGACGCCAGATCTCGGATGTCCCTCTAGTGCTGAGGTGACTCCGGGATGGTGGAGAAGGCCTTCACTGGCCTGCACTGACGAAGGAAGACACAGCAGCCGCAGTATTCGGTCTCTGGATGATTTATTTCAAATTATCAGGAAGCTTGTCTCTTTGGCTGCTGGCCGAGAGAAGGCGCAGACTTCTTAACAGTTGTTTACTATTTCTTATCTATCAATTCTCTCTGTGCCCTTGCTGAGGTCTGTCCAGCAAGGCAGAAAGGGAGCATCTGACCTTGAGAGGCAGGCACAGAGATTAAATACTACCTGCTACGTACTACATGTTTACTATTTCCTACCAATATCTAGCACCTATGTTGGACAGTGTGTTTTCAGTAAAACCCAATTAAAAGATGCCAACATCACCAAGAAGATGGAGGGTAAGAAGAAGGAGGAAAAGGACAAGTCACACCCCAAATCCTCCATGTTGGATTTTTCATACCCCCCCTGTACCAATCCTGACCCCCCTGTACATCGGTCAAAACCCCCATGAACATAATGTAAAAATACTCTCCTCTAACTTATAACTACTTTTACTTTATCTACTGTAAATTCTAGATTTTTGTTTCTTCTTGCTCTTCCCGCAGAGCTGGTAACTCATTCCATGGCTCAAAATCAAAATCACAGCTGTCTCCAGCTGTCTGCCAGGGTCTCTGACTCATAGGAATATTTGAAAATGTCGGAAAAGCATTTTGGGTTCTGACATCTTCTCTTTGCAGCATCGGCTACTTGCTTCTCATCCCCTTCTGCTTGTGCTGTATTTTTGGGGACAAAAGGTTTCACCCACTTCTCGGGAATCCACCGAGGGCCTGAGGGAGTAGCCACACACACATAGCCTCGACCCCAGGTCACGAGCTCATAGGGACCCTTGGTTTCCCAAGTTTCTGGATCCCTAATCAAGACCTGTGGACGCTGAGACAATTTGAACTTATTGCCACTGTTAAAGTGACGTACCACTGGTGGACTCATGTTTTCAAATTATCAGTTCAGAAAATTGATAGTAAACATGGCTTTGCAGAGCTTCTGCTGCGGAGACATCCACACAGTTGAGCTGCTCTGTCTATCCAAGACCTGCTTGAACGTCTGGTGTGCATGCTGAACCACAGCTTGACCTGTGGGGGAGTGAGGGATGCCAGCTTTATGTTCCACTCCCCACTGCTGGACAAATTCCAGGAACTCCTTGGACGCATACGCTGGGCCGTTATCAGTTTTGATTGTTTTTGGGATCCCAAACACTGAAAAAGCTTGCACTAGGTGCTGTTTTGCATGCACAGCCCTTTCTCCTGCATGGGCAGAGGCATACACTGCGCCTGAATGTGTGTCAATGCTTACATGAACATATTTGAGGCGACCAAAACTAGGAATGTGTGTGATGTCTGTCTGCCACACTTCACAGCTGCCAAGGCCCCAGGGGTTAACCCCCATGCCCATCGATGGCATGGCCTGGAGCTGGCAGTTGGGACAGGTGACCACAGTGTCTCGAGCCTGACTCCGTGTTAGCTGGAACTGTCAGATCAGACCTGGCACATTTTGATGGCAATGTTGGTGACTCAGCTTTGCCTGTTGGAAGATGTCAGGGAGACGTGCTTTTTTGACTGGTACAGCAAGGCAGTCTGCTTGGCGATTCCCCTCTGCAATCTCACCTGGCAAATCAGTGTGTGACCTCACATGCATCACATAAATTAGCTTTGAGAGCAATCTGAAGAGATGTTCATTCTCTATTTCTCTGAGCGCAGCCTGCTCCGCTCTGGACACTACCCCTGTCACGTAGGCAGAGTCTGTTACCAAATTAATTGGTTCTGAGAACCTCTCAAAAGCTCTTACCACTGCAGCCAGTTCAGCCACTTGGGGGGATCCCTCCACAAACTCAACATCAGCTTCCCAATGCTGAGTCTGTGGATTTTTCCAAGTCATCACCGACTTGTGGGAAGCCCCTGATGCATCCGTGAACACTGTGAGAGCCTTGAGTGGCCTCCGACTTCTCTTTTCCTGAGGAATGAGGTGGAATTCCTCATTGAACAACTTGTGAGACAGGGCATGGACTGATATTTGTCCCCTGTAGCTGTCCAGAGATAACTGAAGACTGGCACTGCTCTGGATCAAATGCTCAAACATCCCTTTGGTCAGCCTCTCAGGAGAGTTCTTTCCCTCCTCAGAAAGTCTGACTGGAAGGTGAATACATGCAAAGTCACAACCTGCCAGTTCACACAGTCTCACCCTGGCCTTCCGAATCAGCTGAGCTATTAGCTCTTGTGGCTCAGTGGTGGTCTTGGATCTTTGATGGGAGAGGAAGACCCACTCTATAATCAAGAGCGACTCCTTCTGCCCCTCGATCCATTGGAAAATAAAACCAGGCAAATGTGGTAGCTTTCCTAGAACAATGAAATGGAATGGCACGTTTGGCTCACACCGATGAGCCTGCCTCTCGGACAAGGCCTTCTGTACCTTTTCTATTGCCATCTTTGCATCTGGGGTCAGTTCCCTGGGAGAGGCCAGCCCCATCTCCCCCTTCAATAACTTGAAGAGAGGGTCTAGATCCTCACTTGTGAGGCCTAGCCAGGGTCTTACCCAATTCAAAGACCCACACAAAGAGTGGAGATCTGCTAGTGTTTTGGGATTGCAATCAATTTCCAATTTCTGTGGAACAACGGTCCTTGCAGTGATTTCCAAACCCAGGTATTTCCAAGGTGGCATCCTTTGAAATTTGTCTTCCTGCATTTCAAATCCAGCAGAGGTTAAAACCTTAACCACTAGGTCAAGCGTGTGTTGGAGTACTGAGTCATTGGGGGCACACACATATACTTATCATCCATGTAGTGAAGGATGATAGCGTCCCTTCTCTCCGCACGTACTGGAGACAGTAATGAGGCTACATATTGTTGGCATATGAAAGGACTCACTTTTAGGCCTTGAAGCAAGACCTTCCAGTGATAGCGTTTCATTGGTGTCTTTCGATTGCCTGTGGGAACTGAGAATGCAAACCTTGGGGCATCTTCAGGGTGCAATGGAATTTGAAAGTAACAGCCCTTGATATCTAGGACAGCCAATTGCCAATCTTGAGGGAGCATTGTTGGACTAGGCATCCCTGGTTGGAGTGGTCCCATGTCCTCTATAATTTTGTTTATTTCTCGGAGATCATGGAGCAACCTCCACTTGTCTTTCCCTGGTTTCTTTATTACAAAGACTGGGAAATTCCAAGGGCTATCTGTCTCTTCTATGTGTCCTTGAACCAATTGTTCCTCCACGAGCTCCTCAAGCGCCTTGAGCTTCTCTTTACTCAAAGGCCACTGTGCTACCCACTTTGGGGTGTTATTCAACCACTTTAACTTGTGGGTAGGGCGCTCCACAGTGGCTATTTCCGAAAACCCAACTTCAAATTCTTCAAATCCAGGATTGATGTAAAGGTTGTCATGGATGCTGTCACGAACTGGAGAACCAGAAGATGATGGGTCCAGGACCTGGGGGGCATAAAGATGAGACCAATGAACTGTCTAGACCCTGGAGTTTTTAACTGCCTATAAAAGAAAGCTCTGAAAAATAAAACTGCTGTTTGCTGATGACCAACCGGTGTTTTGTCGTGATCTCTGGGTGCAGCAAACCCTGTGGAAGACCATAGAACAAAGGATTCAATGCTTGAGAGAACTGGAGGTGGTAGAGATAATTTTCTCAGATGACCAAACAATTAAGAGTCCAGACATGGTAAAGTGTACATCAGTGATGTGGCTAAAACTCACACGACTTGGGTCACAAGAATATGTCTCTGCTTTAGCAATGATGAAGTAGAATGAGGGGGATGAGACCATGATTGCTATGGTGAAAAAGTTCTGGGTATATGCAGATACCCAGGTGCATGGCCCAACACATGCAAGAATCTCAGCAGTGGTATCAAGTCAGTCAGAGCGCATACAAGAAATGAAAGATAAGACTGAGGACACTCACTAGGAACTCAAGGAGCTTAAAGAGGACCTTCTCCAAATCCTGTTGGTGCAGACTAGAGGCCCTGTTACCAGAAACAGATGTCCCCTAGCTAGGGTAAGAGGGTGCACCCCATGAGCTGAGCTGTGGTTTTTCATGTATGACTGTGGGGAATACTTTAGGAGGCGGGATGGAAAACCCATTGCTGCTCTGGCAGCATGGGCGCATGAATTGAAAGAGGCCAAGACTCAGAGAGGAAGTTCCACCAAGAAAGGAAACAGCTCCAATTGCCAATAGCCAAGCTGACAGACATAATGGAAAAGAAGAGGACATGTCCGATCCCCTTGAAGGAACTTCTAGAATGTATGCTCAGGGAGGGAAGGATAACCAGGACTAAAGGGGCCCTGCCTCTGATGCCTTAAGAGGCTGACCTGGAACAGAGACTAGACAGAGCTAAAAGAATAAAGTAGGTATTTTTTGAAAGGCCTCCAAAGGATATACCTTGGGCAGTACAAGAGCCCCGCCAGGGCTACACCCAGGATGGATCCAAGATGGATCCTGGAGTTTTTACACTTTTGTAAGTTTTGGTCCATTTCCATATTGGGGTTAATTGTCCAATTACAGCTTCAGGTCATGAAGTCCCATCCTCGTTTGCTCTCTTCAGTTTCCCTTGGCTTATGCTTTTTGGGCCTGAAGCTCATAATGGTTATCCTTGGTCTCAAGCTGGAAAAGGATTGTTTTGTCTACCTACCCTGTGAAGAGAACTTACTAACACTTAATATGAAGCTCAGAGCTACACACCTAGGCAGCAAAGAATCTGAAAAATATGAAAGCTAAAACTCTAGCTAGGTAGAGGCCATGGAAAACCGTGTCTTTTGGACTGTGTGGATTCGATGGTCTGGCACACCAGAACCACAAAAATATAAGGCCTTGGTCGACACTGGTGTGCAGTGCACACTAATCTCATCAAGACATGTGGGGACAGAACCTGTTTCTGTTGCTGGGGTGACAGCGGGATCGCAGCAGTTGACCCTGTTGGAAGCTGAAGTGAGCCTGACTGGAAAAGAGCGGAAGAAACATCCCATTGTGACTGACCCAGAGGCCCCGTGCATTCTAGGCATAGACTTCCTCCGAAGCAGATATTTCAAAGACCCAAAGTAACTCAGGTGAATGTTTGGGATAGCTGCTGTGGAGACAGAGGGCATTTGTCGCCTTTGAGCAAGACGGGAGCAGAATGACTCCAAGTCAAAAGGCAAGAGAATGAATACTTCTAATTTATTTCAAATGCACCGCTCAATATATAGACAACATCGTGCGGATTAATTTCTTTGATCTTAGAGTAAAAACATCTCACACCATTGGTGTGCAGTGAATGGCGCACAGTAGCAGAACGTATCTATAAACAATGTGAATAACAAGAGAGATTAGAGGATTATTTACATTCTTTCCCAACTGTTTCCCAGGCTCTCGCCTGGTCAGAAAAACCCTCTCTTTTTCTCTCTGACTGAACTGAGAATATCCACAGGCATTAAGCAATTTAGCACCTTTCCTGGACTGTCAGAGATCCCATCTGCAGTAGGACTTCTAAAAGGGAAAGAGCAACAAGTGCCAATTACCACCTCGACAATGCACTGCTGGCAGTACTGGACAAATAGAGATGCTGTGATTCCCATCCATAAGATGATCCGTGAGCTGGAGAACCAAGGGTTGGTCAGCAAGGCCCACTCACCCTTCAACAGCCCCATCTGGCTGGTGTGCAAATCTGAAGGGGAATGGAGATTGATTGTGGACTATCATGCCTTGAAAGAAGTGACTCCACAGTTGAGCACTGATGTGCTGGACATGCTGGAGTGCCAGTACAAGCTGGAGTCCAAGGCAGTGAAGTGGTATGCAGCCATTGATAACACAAAGGCATTTTTCTTCATTCCTCTGGCAGCAGAGTGCCTGTCTCAGTTTGCCTTCACCTGGAGGGGCATGCAGTACATCTGGAACCGATTGCCCCAGGGGTGGAAGTGCAAGTCCCACCATCTGCCATGGACTGATCCAGACTGAACTGGAAAAGGGTGAGGGTCCAGAACATCTGCAGTACATTGACGACATCATTGTGTGGAGGAACACGGAGACAGAAGTATTTGAGAAAACAGAGAAAATAATCCAGATTTTTCTGGAAGCCAATTTTGACATCAAAAAGAGTGAAGTCAAGGGACCTGCCCAAGATATCCAGTTCCTGGGAGTAAAGTGGCAAGACGGGCAGCATCAGGTTCCCACTGAGGTCATCGATAAGATCACAGCAATGTCTCCACCAATAAACAAGAAGGAAATGCAGGCTTTCCTAGGTGCCATAGGCTTCTGGAGAATGCATATTCCTGAGTACAGCCAGATCGTGAGCCCTCTCTACCTGGTTACCCGCAAGAAGAACAATTTCCACTGGGGTCCTGAACAGCAGCAAGCCTTTGTCCAGATCAAGCAAGAAATCGCTCATGCGGCAGCCCTTGGCCCAGTCAGGACAGGACCAGATGTGAAGAACGTGCTCTACTCTGCAGCCGGGAACAATGGTTTGTCCTGGAACCTTTGGGAGAATGTGCCTGGGGATACTCAAGGCCAATCACTGGCGGGGGCACGAGGGTGTTTTTGTTATTTCAGACTCCTCCTTAGGGAAGGAAGTTACAAACTGAAATCCCTGCAGGGAAAGCTATTTGAGCCCTGTAATGTGGTTATACAATGGGGTGAAGGCTGTGGGAAAGTGGGAAAGTAGCTGGACTGCATGGGATGCTGAAGATGTTAATTAGCTTTTACCTTGAAAAAAATGGCAGGGAAAAAAAAAAACAACCTTTAAACAACCTTTGCAGTTTGTGTTCTTGGCTGATTTAGGCAATGAGTTTAGTACTAAAAATTCTGTGGAAGTATCTATCTAGTTCATAAGAGCTACTTATAGGAAGCAGGGGCAACTTTTGAGAAGTGTGAATTTTTTTGTCCAGCTTAAGCTTTCCTAATTTCAAGGCATTCGGGTAGCCTCTGGTTCCTTGTTTGATGTGTTTGGTTGATTAGCTTTTTTCTATGAGATGGTCCCCTTTGGCAGATAAATAATTGCCTGGCTTAAAGGTTTGTTAGGAATTCCTTTGGCTGTGGTAGGTTGAAATGCAGGGAGGCTGCTGTGCTTGGATCCTTGGTTGCTTTCTGTGGAGAACTTAAAAAGCATCATGTTACTTACAGTGATTTTGAAGAAAGCAGGGCAAGAGAGTTGGTTACAGAATGGGCTTGTCTGCTGGGAGCTTTTAGACCTGTGAGCACCCATGAGATGCAGCTATGTGCAAGGGCCAGGAGAGGGTTAAAAGCAGCAGTGGGAAATGCCCTTTGAAGGTGGCTGCTGCTTGAGCTGCTGAGCCCTGGGCCAGGCTCTGGGGCTGTGCTGCTGCCCAAGACAGATGTCAGGAGCGTGACCCGAGCTCAGCCCAGCCCGGCCTGGCTCCACTGGTGGTGGGTGATGGGGGCCCAGGGGGTGCTGTCCCGGTGGAGGGGAGGAGGGGTGTGAGGGATGTCTGTGTGGGCTGATCCCTACCCAGGCCTGCTGTGATCCCTCTGCCTCCAGCAGGAGTTAAAGCTGCCCAGCCCCAGGCAGAGCAATGGTGCCTATGGGGGAGGGAACTCACAGGGACAGGAGGGGCTGGAAAGGGCGTGTGAGACCTCCCTTAGATATCCCCTGTCTGGGAAGCTCCTGAAGGTTGGATGAAAGTCGGGACAGCCTTGGGTTTGATTGGTTTTTGGTGGTATGTTTTTGGGTTTTTTTTCAGTGGGACAAAGGCTAGCTAATTTTTCTTGCCAGTAGGAGCTTCTTTCCTTGTCTCAGCTTTTTCTTGACATGTGATGGTTTGGCAGCCAAAATTTTGTGTGCTGGCTCCAGTATCTGATGCTTTTGTTGGCCTGGTGACTATTTCCTATTGTAAGTGGCTTTTTGAGTTCTCAGGAACTGTGTTCAAAGGCACACAAGTATTCCCTAAACGATGGAATTTTCTTATGATTTTTCTTTCTGTTTGGTTTTATGGAGCAAGATTGGCTTTTGTTTCCATACTCTGCAGTTCAGCATAAACAGGAGGTGTATTGAGCCTCGCACAGCAGGTGGTGCAAGTACACAGTGGTTCACTGGAATTAGTTGCTGTCTGAAGAATAGAGTATTAAATCTCTTCCAGCTTCTCTTGGTACACTGTGAGAATGTGCTCTTCTTGTGTACGTGGGACTTGCACCATACTTGTGAAGATTTAAAATAAGCAGTTGGATCGCTCTGTGTGGCTACTGCTCTCTCCACAGAGAGCAACAGGCACAACTTTCCCAGGCATTGTCCTGGGGAAGGCTGTGAGAAGAGCAGAGAAAAGAATGAGAAACAAGTCTTATCTTCATTTGCTGCACCTGTTGTTGTGCACATGTGGAATGTGTTATGAAGATTTGTTTACCAAAGGATGATTTCTTAATTGGCCAATGGTGATGGTGTTTTGGATTCAAGGACCAATCTGGTCTGTCTGTATCAGACTGTCTGTAAGGGTGATGAGTTTCTTAATAAGTGTAGTATAGTATAGTATAGTATAGTATAGTATAATAGAATAAAGCAATTGATCAGCCTTCTGGAATCATGGAGTCAATGCTAATCATAACCACATCGGGGACGTTGTGCTATGATAGCTCTGGACATGCCATGGGAAGTGTGTGTCAGGACAAGCCTCCTGTGGATAAACTACTGTTCTCTTGTATCTCTGCAGCGGTGCTGAGTTTGGCAGAGTGGTTGAAGGGTTTGTGAGAGCAGAGCAGGGAAGGGACAAATCAGCTCCAGTAGGGTAAGGAGTGTCTGCTTCTATTTGCAGGAGGCTGAACCCATCAGTGAAGCCTAAGCCTGTGACCATAATGGAGGGCAACAATTGTACCTTTATTTCCTCTCAAGGTCTCTGCCAAGTGTGGGACAAGAAGTGAAACAAAACTTCTTGGGGCCCTGACAGAGAGAGAAGCAGCAAATGATGTTGGGAAAATTTCTGAGAGTGCCTGTTGGTGAGTCATGTTTAGTACTGTCCCTTAATTCCCTCTGGAGGCATTCCCAGGCGATGATCAGGCAGTGCCACATCTGTGCCCAGCTGGGGGCAGGTGTTTGCCCCTTGTCAGCCCTGGTAATTGAGAGCTGCATCTGCCCTGCTGGTGGCAGAGGAGGCATCAGCCCTGGCATGGTCCAAGACTCCTGATCTGGGAAAAGAGAGAGAAGAGAAGGGAGGATGAGAACCTTAGGAACATGGAAGGCGAAGGGATTGATTACCAATAGGAAACCAAACAGTAATAACTGTGTAACTTGCAACGGAGGACCATTGAACCAATGAATTTTGCTGGGTTTTAACGGCATAAGTCTGTGAAAAAAACAGCAAAAATCCTGTGCGATGGAATGATTTTCTCTGCACAAGCCGGGCAATGTGGAGATGAAATTGTGGGAATCCTTAAAATCAGAGGGTTTTGGGAAAGCTGCAAAAGGCAGGCCTCAGAGACAGCAGAACTGCAATTAAAGCTAAGCGGTAGCCATAAGATTTGTCAGCAGAAAAAGTTATATGAGAAGTAGAAAGTAAGGACAAATAGAACAATGGTCTGTGTATTAACGCTTGGCTAGAATAACTCCCTAAGCTACAGAAAAGTATATCTAGCAAGATATTGTCGGGTCTCACTGCCTGATTGGGGTGGCCCGGAAAGGTGGAAAAGTCTCTCCTCCAACCCGTGTCTCCAAAGAAAGACTCAGTAGTCTTCAGTCGTCCGGTCTCAAGGTAGTTTATTGTATGTTATCTAAAAGATTTTCTTCCTGAGCTGCTGCGGTCCGTTCAGCAATCAGGCAAAGGCACACTTCGACACCCAATGGGCTGGTGCCTTCTTTTATATCATACATTGCGTATTAGATGTTTATAGTTTTTCCCCAATGCCCATCACCTATATTGAATAGTGACTTTCTACTCTAAACCAACCTGTGAATGCCAACATCACCAAGAACATGGAGTTAGGAAGAAGAAAGAAAGAGGACAGGGCACACCCGAGTCCCTCCATCTTAGAACTTCTGACCGCCATGTACAAAACTCAGACCCCTCTGTTCAAGGCCTAAAACCCCCCTGTACAGCACTCAAAAATTCTTCCTTTCACTTTGTGACTACTTCTACTATAATATCTAAACTTTTGTGATTTCTTGTTCTTCCTGCAAGGTTGGTAAATTGTTCCATGGATCAGGTTCAAAGCCACAGGGGTCTGTGGCTGCATTCCAGGGTCTCAAATGCTTTTGTCCTGGGCCCGGGACATCCAAGAGTGTCCAAGGGACATTCTGGGTTCCGACATGATATTAGGAAGTTCTAAGCTTAATAATGGAGCTCTGTGCATTGTGTTTTCAGGCTTACAAGCAGGTATTGTATTCGAAATAAGCATGCATTGTTTTTACCGAAGGTACGTGTGCTTATAGTGGTTGGATAGAACTACTGTCAATATGCTTTTGCTTTGTGTGATTGGTCAAAAAACTTTTAAAGTGTATCCCAAATTGAAAAGCAAGATGTATTACATTTCCCATCTGTATGGCACTTGTCTTCTGTTAAGTGGGCAGTTTTCCTTATCTCTTTCACAACCAATTCTCCCTCCGGGGAGACATCTGCTGATAATGAGCTATTGAATGTCACTGCATGACTTATAAGAACTATAACATCCCATTGTGAGATGCTCCACCCAGAGGGAGGAGCTAAGCATTTATAACTTGATATAATCTGGGTTTTTGGGACATCAGACTCAGCCTTTCCACTGGTTCCCAAAAGGAACAGCTGGGGTTTTCCACTGGACCTCCAGAGGAAGACTACACCCTTCTACAGGATCACTGCTCTGACAGAACCACCTCTGCCACTCCAGGAGGACTGCAGCCATTCCAATTTGGACTGCTACCAACACGCTGGCCAAAAGGGTATCAGCTTGTATTCTGACTCTGTCAGTGGTTTTTCTTTTGTATTATTGCATGTATTTTGTTTCTTTTCCCTTTTCCTAATAAATTGTATTTCTGATTTGGAGTGTCTCGCCTGTTTTGCTTTCAAACCAGAACAAGTGAGTTGTAACATTGAGTTCTTCAGCTGCTGCCAAGGACGACAGCTGCTGGCATCTTCCCATTGTCATAACCATGTCATGAGACTGATGCTGGAAAATAAACAGCTTAAGACGCGTTCCACAGCAGTCCCATCTTATTTGTGTTTTGTACATAGACCCTTGGCCAGCAATAGAGATGATTCCTGTTGCACATCCTGGCCAGAAGAAAGTCATGCCTTGATTCTCTAATGCTGAAAAAATGTTGTTGCAGGTTTTTTGTTTCTCCTGCGGTTTTGGCGACACAAGCTGCCTTGTATCTTGGATTTAGCTTGTTTTTGTTCACTTCACTGTTCAAAAGATCAAATCCAGATTTCCAGGGATATAAATGAGCCCAACTCCCCAGTAGCCAGTGGTGACATAAAGCAGGCAGGAGAGAGGAGATGCAGGAGAAATGTTCCCTGAGAGTTTTGAAGTTTAAACAGGCAGCAGAGCTCTATAATAGGGGTGTGCTTATGTTCTTTTAAGAAATAAATACTCAATGTTTATTGAATAAATGCTGCTCAGTCCCTCTCCCTGTTCTCTGTCCTATTTTTTGTCTCTCTCTGTCTCCCTCCCTGGCCACATCTTTCTTTATCTTTCCTTTTTTCTTCCACTCCTTTTTCCTTTGTCCTGCACTGTGACTGTGTTTCTTTGTCCCCCTCACTGTCCTTTTGCCTGTACCTGTCTGCACCTGCTGCCCAGTCCTTCTCCCTCATTGTACCCTTTTCTTGATAAGCCTCTGTCCTGCTGGCCATGCCCCTCTTTCTCCATTCTTCTGCTGTGCTTTGCCTGCCTTCCCCCCACCTGCACATGCCATGGTCATTTCCTCTCTCAGTCCTTGTTTCCCTCTTTGTCTCTGTAACCCTCTGTCCTTGCCATGTGTTTAGCACTCTGTCTTTTTCTCTGTCCTTCTCCGTGCCTCACTTGTGTTCCTTTTTATTCTCTGTGGCTCTGTGGTGCTTCCTGTGCCATTGTTTCTCATTGGACTCTTGTGTCCTGTTCCCTGTTCCTGTTCTTTTTTAATCCCTCTCTGTCATGCTGCCCATCCCAGTTTTTGGTTGGTTTGTTTGTTTTCACAATTCGTATTAGCTGCGCCTTCCACCTAGTGTTTGCATTCTGCCACTGAAAAGCAAACTATTTTAGCTATCTGAATCAAGAGGTAATACAGAATAAGGCATCCTTAAGATCAAGCACCATGAACCATTTGTATTCCTTTTCCTGTGCTGTCAAGAGTGTGCACAGATTAGCTACTACTAGATGAAGATCAGGTTCCTTCTATTAATGGCCCTTAAATCTTATACTAAACTATAACTGGTAATATCAGTGTGTTATATTCTGATTCACACTTTTTCAATAACCCATATTTTAAATTTTTTTCTGTAAGTTTCTCCAACTTTCTCCTTGCCTCCCACTTAATAGGATATTGTTTTTGCTTTACTAGTGTGTTGATTTGGTGGCATGGCTTGTTTTTTTGGCAGCGGGGGAGGGCCTCAGAAGTGGCTTCTGTGAGAAGCTGCTAGAAGCTTTCACCATGTCCAACAGAGTCAACCTCTGATGGCTCTGAAGATGGACATGCTGCTGGCTCAATTAGAGAGGTTGGTAACGCCTCTGTGATAACATAGTTAAGAAGAAAATCAAAACAGTGCATGCACAGCTTTTTTCAGGTGTGGTGAGGCACCGCCGATGGGGTCATCCCAGCACAGACGGCAGCAATGCACTGCCACAGCCATGGCCATCTCAGTGCAGCCCATGGTGAGCCTTGCCTGCCTGGCCGCTGCTAGCCAGCTGTGCTGCCAGCAGAAGGGGATGGGTGGTGGTGGTGGCTTCTCCCTCCCCACATGAAGAGAGGCATTCAATAACACGAGCACGGCAGCAGCGGCCACTGCCCATGCGGTGGTGGTAGGGCCACCTGGCCAGCAAAGGAAACATGGAGAACGACTCCCCAGTGTGGAATCTAGATGAGATTAACATCTGAGCACTGCAGAATTCTCCAAGAATTTTGAATTGGTGGAACTTGTTGGTAATGGTACCTACGGGCAGCAGTTTTTCTTCTAGTCAGAGAAGAGGAGGAAGTGAGGACATGTGAGGGAAAACAACATGGTGGCACCAAGGTCAGTAGAAAAAGAGGGGGAGGAAGTGCTCCAAAGTGTCAGAGCTGAGATTCCTCTGCAGGCCAGGGTGAGGACTAAGGTGAAGCAGGCTGTCTCCCTTGCAACCCATGAGGTCCACCGGGGATGCAGAAATCCACTCACAGCCTGTGAGAGAAGTGTTCACACTGGAGCGGGTGGATGCTGGAGAAAGCTGTGATCCAGTGGGAGACCCAAATGGAGAGAGAGGACCCCTGCTTCCAGAGACAGAGAGAGCCCTTGCTTCCAAACTAAAATTTTCAGTTTTGGCAGGACTGCTCATAAGATTGGAGCGATGCTGGAGAAGTTCACAGAGAACTGTCTCCTGTGGGAGGGACCCCATGGCATAGCAGAGGAAAGACTCCCTGCCCCGAGCAAACAGAAGATCTTGAGTGATGAACTGACCAAAACCCTCATGCCTTGTCTCCCCGCACTGTCGGTGGGAAGGAGGGGGGAAAAGGTGTTTTAAAGGCTTATTTTGCTTATCATTATCCTCCTCTGACTCTGTTAATAAAAAATTTACTTTATACCTTTAAATTTGAACTTGTTTTGCCCTTAGAGTGTTTTCTCCCAGTCCTTATCTCACTCATGAGCCCTTTGTTCATTTCCCCCCCCCCCCCCCCCCTACTCTGCTCGGCTGTAGCAGGAGAGGATGAGTGAACAGCTTTTGTGGGTGCCTGGCATTTGGCCAGTGTCAAACCATGACAACTGGTCTGGCTTCAGGTTTGAGTGTAATCCTCACCATTCTGGCCACCTTTGATCACCCAGGCATCTCAGTTGCCCATACCAACAGGGTTACAGCATTCTCTGCCTCCTCTGGGATTTCTCCCAACTCTTCTGATTCCTGTAACATAAAGTCTTTGCCTTGATAGCTTTTGATTCTGGTATTTGAATTTGTATTTCCCCATCCTAGAAAGCTATTTGAGCATCCAAATTCCCCAATAAATCTCTCCCTAACAAGGGGATTGAGCATTTAGACATACACAAATTTGTGTTTCCTACAGTGTTTTATTAATTTAAATAGTAATAGTTGTAAAAAAAGGCCTGTCCTTTTTCCCTCTTTGTCATACTCACAACGTTTATATGTTCCGAGCTAAGTTTTCCTCTGCACATATTCAGTACTGAATAAGTTGTTCCTGTACTAATTTTTAAAATTACCTTTTCATTTCTCAGCAATAATACAACCAGTGCTCAGCTGAGGATGTTTCCCTCTGTTCCTTCAGGGGCGTTTTTCATTTTCACTTATGTTCTTTAGCTTGATGGCTTAAAGACTCTGATTTAGGTTCTTTGTTCCATTTCCCCTGGCATGGGGACACTCCCTTTTCCAATGTCCCCTTTCTTTACAAATTGCCAAATACGCTTCAGCTACCGACTGTCACAACAAAAATTGCCAAATACACTTCAACCACTAATTATCACAATACAAATTGCCATATATACTGTAGCCCCCAATTATGATAACATTCAACCAATTGTTTCTGAGTGAGGGGGTCCTGAGTCCTAATTATGGTTTCAAATCCTTTAGCAGTTTTTTCCGGGTCTTCCCTTTAAACTTCTGCCATCTTTGTCCATGAAATTAAATTCACCATTAAAGACGGGACTACTGGACCATAATTCCTGATCACCTTCTGGAGGGGAGCCATCAGAACTTCCCCAGCCTCTCCCCCAACATCACTTTTCTGCCTTTTAGTGCATCACGTAATCAGATGAAAATCCTTCGATCCCCTAAAGGGTTCTCTCCATTCTAGTCCACTTTTCCATACATTTAACTGTATTTCCTGGTGATTCATCATTCACAACCCCTCAATTCTTTGCCATCAGCAACCATCAGCTCTAAATCCTCCTTCTCTCACCTGCACTTTAAGCACCTCTGTCCTACGTTGCATACAAAACAACACCTTTTTGCCTTTCTTTTCAAGTGCATAAGGAACTTCACCTCACTTATCTTTCCTTCTACAAAACATCAATTTCAATATGGTATTACACTGTAAGGTTCCATCCTTAGGCTACTTTTCTTGATCTTCCAGTGTGTAAAGTGGCCACCATTGATTACAAAATTTTAGAAGTTTTTCAGGCATGAAGGGATCACGCCCAATTTGTTTCCAATGCTTCAAGATACATCCCAGTGGGGACACCTGTGATAGTCCTTTTAAGATTTTGTTTCCCATTGTAGCCAATGACCATTTAGGAGCTCCTTAGGACTAACCCTTTTCTTTGAAGTGACTCTAACCTTCCTTTTTCTCACCTTAAGTTCCTTTAAACCAAACCCTATGTAGCTATTGTTGCACCTTACAGGCAGGTAAACACTTAACATCTTTAAAGCAAAGAATGCCTTTATCTTACCAGGAATCTTGCTCCAATTTCCTTCTCGACGTGGATCAAAGGTTCTCTCTGAGAATCCCTTGGTGCCGGCTGGAGGTCCTGCAATCCCTTGGATTCTTTGAAATTCAGGACTATGTGCCACCTGGGTGGCCAAAACTGTCTCCAAAAATTTGGTAAAATAAAAAAACCAACTCCTTAACACCAATGTAGCATTAAGAAGCAGGCATTCTTTAATCAGCCGGACACACAGAGAGATAGCTCTTCCCAAAGCTGTGCATGCTGAGTACCAGAAAGTTTCTGTTTATACACTGCATATTACATACATGTTCACTGATTGTCCCAGACTAAACATACATATGATAGTCATTTTCCCAAAATCATTAACATATTTCCCCTGTCCCTTATGCATTTCTTCTTCTGTCCTAGGTCTGTAGTGGTCAAGGACCCAAATGTTCCAGTCGACCTGGCTGAGTTGGGAGGGCACTGGGGTTGGTGAACTTCCAGTTCTCTTTCATACACAATGAGCATTGTGCAGTTTCATAGGCCAGTGATTTTGGTAGAACAGGCATTGTGTTAGCTCACCAGGTGTAGGCAATTTATCATCTGGCAACATAAGGATTCTTGTTCAGAAACAGTTGTCTTGGGTTACAGTGTAAGGTAGGACCCTGAAGACCCCTGACAGGACTTCTGGCCTGGCCGAGCTGGACGCGGATGCTTGCCAAGTGACTGTTAGCAGGTGCACTCGCTGTGCTTCTACAGAACGTTGCATTCAAACAGGTTGTGACAAGCGGTGGCTTGTACCTGTATGCCTGCACCTGCTTCACAGATCAACGGGTTCTAGACAATGTCCCATCGATCTTCCCCACCTTCTGGCCAGATGCCACTCGCTTTGGCTAAAGACTATATAAACTGTAACTTTTTGGGAAGACTTTGGTGCACCCCCACAGACAACAGTGAATCTATGTGGCTGGATCATTGAGGATCTCGTCTCGGCAGTGGTAGCTATATTCCCCTTCCCCTCTTTTCTCTCTATTCTTTATTTCCCTTTTGTGTCCCCTCTATCGCATTGCTGTTGGTACCTCAATAAAGGTGCATTTGTTGTGATTAAACTGATGGTCCCCTGCCGTTTGCCTTTTTGCACTTTTGGGATTGGTTAACGAACCATCGTGACACCCTGCACGAGCGGATCGTGACATAAAATTGGCATCACAGGATTTCTGTCTAGACAGAAGGGTGCAGGTTAAAAGGCACCCACACTGTCTTCGGAAATTCACAAAGGAACTCTTAGTGCCAAAGGCGGGACACTGTGTTGTTTTGTTGTTGTTGTGTGTGTGAATTTTGACTCCTTGGTGTAGCGAAGAGACAACCAGATATTTGTACTGAAGGAATACCTCCCAAGCAGCTTCGGCCTCTTCACCCACCCAGGGAAGCGAAGGGAGACACAGCGAAGGCTGTGTGGTTTGTGTAACTTAAGTCTGCACCTCCCTGTCGTGGTTTTGGTCCCTTCACAAAATGAGTGATAACCCTAACGATAAAGCTAAAGTTGGATTTTATGCATTACTAGCTAAACACAATGCCAAACCTTCTCTGGGAGGAGAGGAATGGGCACAAAGTAACTGGTTTAATTTGGAAAATGTGATTGATAGAGTATGTTCTTTACAACATGAAACAAAATTTAAATTGGGCAGAAATAAAACTATCTTATGCTCAGTTTTGGGAGCTTGTCTTACGGCAGCTATAGAAATTCACTTTAGGCGAAGAAGTGAGGAAAATGCTATAATAGACTCCCTTCAAAACCTAGTTGAAATTTTGCAAAAACAATTAGATGAAGAAAAGAATAAAAATCATTTATTACAAACTGCCTTGAGAGAGGAACATGTTAAAACTTCACAGAATGCTAGTTCCTCAAAAGAGACAGAGGAGAAGGAAACCCTCAAAAAGAATTAACTCTGATGAAAAATTATGGGGAACACTGCTGTCCTAGCTTGAGACCTCTAATTAAAACAGAATACAACTTTATCAATGATGAAGATTTTGACCCACACATAACCACTAAAGAAACCCCATACACTGCTACTGAATTGGCCAAATTGAAAAAGGAGTACAGGCATCTCCCTCACGAAACTGAGACAGAATACGTATTCCGAGTGTCTCTTAACGGGGGAGATCAAATACACTTGTCAGAACAAGAAGCCAGTGGGTACTGGGGATATGGGGTGTTCTTAACCACGGAGGACAATTGTAGCCCATGGTCCCTAACTCAGCACGCAGCTTATTGGGCAGGGGGGCTTAACCCCTTAGAAAGGGGAGACCCTTTGGCCCTAGTTGGTACCCCCAACCAACTCCTGGAAAACATTCACAAAGCTGCCTGCTTGCAAATGATACATGAGAAAAAATTAACTACAGGCTATGAGTCACCAATGCAGATACCTGTAAAGCCTGAAATTATGACTCCTTTAATTTGGGGCCTTTCAGAAACACTCAAACCTGCAGTGATTTTCCTTCAAAAACCATAGCAGCTATATCTCCTGTAGAAAGACCAGATAGATTTCCTAGTAACCAGAATGACCCATTTGTTCCCCTTTATGACTTGCTGAGGAAAGGGGTGAAATGGGATTGGACTCCTTCTCAGGAGAAAGCATTGCAATTGCTGATTTTTGAAGCAACAGCTCATCAAGCCCTGGGTCCCATTCATCCTACAGATCCCTTTCAGGTAGAATGGGGATTTTCCTCCTCAGGGCTGTCAGTACACATATAGCAGTGGGGTCCTGAGAGTCCGACAAGGCCTGTTGGTTTTTATTCCCGTGGTTTCAGAGATGAAGAAAAACGATACGCTACCTGGGAAAAAGGATTGTTTGTGGCTATCTTAGCTCTCACAGAAGTGGAAAAAATTGCATGACAACAGCCAATTGTATTGAGAGGCCCTTTCAATGTTATTAAGACAGTCACTACTGGGACCCCCTGCTTCTGACAGGGTGGCCCAGAGGGCCTCAGTTAGAAAGTGGTATGCTCAGATTGAACATTACTGTAGCTTTTTTGTCAATAACAGAAAGAGCTGTAAAAATTTTAGCGATTCAAGAAACTGAGAGCTTGGATAAAAGCCATGACAAACCTGCCTCTGTAATCAAAGTAGCCCCTCCTTTCTCCCCCGAACAATCAGCAAGATCTTGGTTCACTGATGCCTCTGCCAGATGAGAGGGGAAGGTGTGGAGATACAGGGCAGCAGCCCCCACATTTCCTCTGGTGAACTAATGATTTCTGAGGGAGAAAGCAGTGCTCAGGTTGGGGAGCTGATAGCTGTTTGGAGTGTTTTCCAACGTGAGGTACAGAATAGCTCTCTTGTCTGTATCTACACTGACTCCTATGCTGTGTACCAAATGATTCTAATAATCCAGCACATTACCCTGCCCAACTTGTTCTGGTGGACCTCCCTTACCATAAGGCTAGTTCCACTTGTGCTAAAAACCTTTCTGTATAAATATGCATGGGAAGCCTCTGGTGCTCTAGGGAAAGAGCATCGGATAAATACACTCTGAATAATTCCATCATTCTAACTTTCTCTGCCTCTCGGTGGCAGGATTCTGTTGTGTTTACTGTTACAGAAGAACTCCGAGGGACATGAACACCACCTAAACCATGAAAAAACTGGTGATACTTTTCGGCATCCTACCACAATCCCATGGCCAGAAACCAGCTGAGTGGTTGTGGTCTGAAATAATTGTGGCAGCATGCAGAAAAAGTGAAAGGATCTCTTTAAGCACAAAAAGGTTTGTAAGCACCCAAGCGTACAGGATTGTTGGCACAATTTCACATTAACACAAACTGTAGAAGTAGTTTGTCTTTGGGCAAAAAATCCTGAAGTGCTTTCTTTTAAGTTTAAAGTATTGATTTAAATACTGGGGAGGACTTGATGTCAATGTTGTGACACCTACCACCCAACCACCAGTGTCACGGTTTGACGCTGGCACAATGCCAGCGCCCCCCCATGAAAATACACCTTCCCAAATAAGTGCTGTGAGACACAATCAGGAACAGAGCAGAGTAAGTCCAAGCTTAATAACAAAGGGAATAAAACTTTATTAAACTACTACTACTATAAAATACACACACACTAAATCTAGGATGAAGACCCTCCAAAAAACTCCTCCTCCTCCCAGCCAATTTCCAACAAACCACAGTGAGACACCACCTGGGATTCCTGATCAAGTTGCCACCCTTCATATAATCAATACTCAGTCCATCAAGGGAGACAGAAGTCTCTCTTGCACCACAGACTCCCCCAGGAAAAACAATTGCCACCCTTGTGTTTCCATGTCACACATGGCAACCGCCCGGAGAAAATCTGCAAGTGTGACACTCTCCTTTCCATGTCACAGTGCTCTAATCACTGTGCATGGACAGACTGCTCATAGGGCTCCTTTAAGGGTGCTTTGCCAGGGACCAAAAGTGACAACAGTTCAGCTTCTCATCTTGGGACTACAGTCCCCCCTCATTTCTTCCTCCCCTGGGGCCGAGGGTCTCAAGAACAGAGATCATCTTCTTCCTGAAGACAGAGGGCATCACCACACCCTCCTCAGCTTTTCTCTGTTCTCTCCATTCCTGTGCTGGTAGTTGCTGAAACCGGTCTCTCGGCTCACTATTGCATCCCCCTAAAAACGCAGTCTCTGTTGCAGGAGAATTTGGTTCAGTCTATGGCTAACAAGAAAAGTCCAGCCAAAATCTACTCCATCATCTCCTCCCCACCTAAAAATTTCTTCTTCTAACATCTCAGGTCCTGGACTGTCTCTCTTCTACTTCAAATTGAGGAGGAGTAATATTTTACAAAGCCAGGAAAAGGTTAAAAGTTCAGAGTCCCCGGACAGCTCAAATCTCTGCCCAGAACATCAACTCCCAAGGCTGGGCACCTCCCCCCACCTTCTTCTTCTTCCCTGCCGGCAAATTCCAGGTGCTGGCAAATTCCAGATGCTGTCAGACTCTCTATCTCTTTCCCTCTGGGGGGGGGGGGGGCAAAGGCATCTTCGTTTCTCTCCACCCTTCCGTCCACAGGAGCTGGCCCGGTTCCAGACCCTTCACCCCTGGCCTACATCGACCAGGCTGCATGGCTTCCCCTTCCCCACCCAGCCTGCGGCTGGGCAGGGGAGGGTCTGCACTCTCCGACAACTGGAACCAAAGAGACAGTTCCCCTGGAAGTTCTTGCTTTTAACCCCCTGTGTTCTCAGAGGCATGTCCATGTCTTCAGTGGTCACTCCAGGTGTCAATATCCAAACCTGACCACTGATTGGCTTGATCACCAACTTCCTGAAAAAATTCACTTCCATGTCAAACCATGACAACCGTTTATGCTTAACACCAAAATTTTTAAAATTGGACCATATATAATCAGGAAAACAGGTCAACAACAAATATTATTTAATCCGGCGTGGTCTCTTAAACAAGTCAAATTGCTGATGCAAAAGAATGTCTCAGAAATTCAACCAGCTTGTTCACCTTTTTTGCAAACTTCTTTTCAGGGTTGGATGACCTGGTTGCAACAGTGGAACCCTTCTAAAAGATGGATGCTAAGAGACATAACCAGTGCTGTGGGAACAGGATTGAGAATTTTAAACAGTATTGATTCAGAGGTAATAATGAATAAATTGGCCGCCACAACTAGCAATTTGGCAAAATTACTGTCGGGATCTGTGATATTTAGATGCTCCTGAGATTGTAGAAAGTCTCTGTCTTTCAGCCCCGCTGCCAAAGAAGGAGTCGTAATTCATCTGTGCTGGTTTTCAAGGTTGTTTATTTCTTCTTATCTAAAATATTTTCCTTCTGATCTGCAGCAGGTCTGTCTTGCAGGACAGTGTGCAGGGCTCTGCCCCTCAGTGGGATGTTACAATCATTATATACTAAAAACTACGTGTGGTATATTTACAATAGTGTGCCAATACCTATTACCCATGTTGAACAGTGTGTTCCCAGCCTAAACCAATAGAAAAATGCCAACACCACAGTGAAACATGGAGGGCATGAAGAAGAAGAAAAAGGACTAGGCTCGCCCAGTTTCCTCCATCTTGCCTCCTTTGAACCCTTTCCCTAGAATCCTAAAATTCTACTTTTGCACCCATGCCACACTAATTACTACTTATATCAAACACTCAGAACTTGTAATTCATCCTGTAAAATTGAAAAATCTTTTCCATGGACAGAGATCAGAGACAGTGTCTCTCGAGGCTCTGTACAGGGGGGTTCCTGACCCCCTGCCAGGGTCCTAGACCTTCCAGGGCAGCCAGAGGGATGCTCTGGATTCCCACAACCACGACAGTCAACCTTATCAGATTTGGGAACTCAACAGCTGTTGCTATCAAACATATTACCAAATTGGGAAAAGGTAAATATGAATGACCACAAATTGATAAATTATGCACATGGTGCTACACAAAACAATGTTTCCTTGGCCCTTAGCTGTATCCAGGCACAACTGTGGATGCAGTCAGTTGCTGCCTCAATTATAAGAGAAGGTGAAGAAGGCCATTTCCCTACTGAAATTCGGAAAATAGTTTGGGACAGTGCCACTGACTTTGAAAGAGAATTCCAATCCTGGTGGAATTTAGTGAATTTTACCTATGATCCTAGCACAAACACAGCCACAGCCTTTGTATTAACCATACGGAATGCTTTGGTGTACACAATTTTCCCTAGTATTGCATTAGGGCTGAATCATGATGGAGCTATTCTCTATCCTTTCGAGCATAGAGGATGGGCCCATCAAATCGGGGAGAATTGGCAGACTGTAAATTTAGAATCTTGTATTTTCCAGGAACAACAAGGCTTTATTTGTGACAGTAATGCAATTATAGCCCAAGATATTTGTTTAGACACAGAACAGAATATTTGCCACTTTTAAATTCATCCTAACGAGACTTCTAAAACAGTCCTTGTATATATTGGCAATGGTTGTGCATGCTTTAGAGCTGCTTGTGATGTAGTACTTGTAGAAAACATAGTAGTGAATACTAAAAATCATTCAAATTTTTGTGTTTGCAACTTTACTAAAATTGCAGGATGTGATTTTTCTTTTGAAGCCCCAGTTACTTCTCATTACCTTTTACAATCCAATTACACACTGATTCACAAACTATTGCCTACTCCCATTGGGACGAACCCCACTCTGGTAAAGCAATTGTTACTTCACCAGAATTTAATTGAAATTTTAGGAAAAACCAAGAAGAACGGACTGAAAACCCTGTTACTGTTCATTACAATATGAAGGAAATACATCGGGTTTTGGAAAGAGTAAAGAGAGATGCTGAACACAGATGGTGGGACACTCTTTTCGTATGGTCACCTACTGCTACAGGTGTCCTGAACTAATTGTGTCATCCCATCATTGTTCTTTTGATTTTGTTTTTTATTGGTTTCATTTTGTCAGCAATTCTGAAACAGTAAAATTTAACAGGGTAGAAAATCCATTTGGATTTAGGTGAAATGTGCTGTGTAGTAACTTACTAACATAGGTAAAATATGCTGTTTAGTCTGTTAGCTATGCTGTGCTTGTAAAATCATCCCAGCCAAGAAGAAAGAATGTAATCTCCAAGGTGAAGAGATAAGAGGGGCCCCTTGAACCCTGAAACAACCTAAACCAAAACTAACTCTGCAAGAAATGAACAAAGAGATTAGAGAGTTCTCTGTACAAAGGGCCAACTGCAAATTGTGATGCGAAATCAGCAGAGTGAATATGCATGAACCTCTTGTGAGATCCTATGTATATGTAAATTGTAAGGGGTAATAAAAAGAGTCTGGAATCCTCAAGGGACACGCATGCCCATTGAAGAGAAAACCCTGGCGTGTGTCCAGCACTGAAAATACATACCAAAATCTTACAAATCTATCTGAATTGTAAGGTTTTTATTTTTCACTGCAATTCATTATGGCAAGCTAGGCAGGAGAGTTTCTGTCCTCGCAGGGGCAAAGGGGAGAACGGACCTCCTTGGGGCGCCCCGGGGAATTTCCCTGGAGGGGGCTCCGCTCTGCCTCGGCTTGCCACCTGCGGAGACAGACAACGACCTGCTGGTGTGCGGATAAACAGTATGTATTGAGAGAGCCCTGGGGGAGACAGAGAGAGAAACTGAGAGACAGGACTGTTTGCTCATACGGCACTCAAAGACGTTTGAGTGCGGAGCCTCGTTCCTGTGCCTGCAGGCACCCAGCCGATAGGGCGGCTGGGCTGGAGACAGGTTCACTGTTCCGATAGAGCAGCCGCTAGCGACTGGAGGTGAGTCGAATGAACCCGAAGTTTGTGTGCTTGTGGTGTCTGGACATTGTGTACCTAATGTATTTGTAATCGTGTGAGTGTGTGGTGTATAAAGGGAGTGAACGAGCGAACGAGTGAGTGTACCAACCATGCAGAGGAGGGTAAAGTTCTACTCGCATCTGAAGCATCTGAGTGAGGCCCAAGGTACCGGCTGGGGCAGGCTGTGGAAGCAGGGAGTGCCCCGCAGGGAAGTGGAACAAGTGGAGAAACGTAGGTGAGGACGTTTACTGTGTTTAAAGGTGGTGTTTAAAGGTAGTGTGCATTTTAACTGTGGTTAGATGAATTCAGGGAGTTCCTCTGCCCCAGTGGTTTAGACTTGATCCCTAGGAGTTTGTGAACCCTGTGAATTATTGGATAGATAGAGGAGACCGATGAGTTCTACTAGGGAGACTTTATCGGACTTCAGCTGGTAATATTTTGCAGCTGATGTCGTTTTGTAAGCGAGAAGGAAAATGGGACGAGGTCCCGTACATTGATTTGTTTTTCTATTTCCGAGATAAGCCAGAATGGCAGGTTGAATGTGGATTGATGGTGGTTAGGGCATCTGCAAGTGATAAGTGTGGGGTTTGTGTAAAAGAGAAAACTTGTTTAGAACACCTGGCGTTGAAAGAAAGACTGAGTCGGAGAAACTATATAGATGTTGATTTACAGGTAGCTCCAAGAAGACTAAGAGAACCTAACCCTATCCCACCTGCCCCTACTTCACCGCCTGCCCCTATTTCACTGTGTTCCCCTACTTCACCTAATTCTATTTTGCCTAGTCCTACTTCACCCTTCCCTCTTTACCCTCCTCTCCCGCCGTCACCTGATCTCTCTTCCTCGGGAGATGATCAAAATTTAACTGTGATACATGGAAAGGGGGGGAATGTAAGTGAAGAAGATTGTGATAGTGGAGATGAAAATGAATCAGTGACACTGGTATCTCATTGGACTCGGACTCAGTCAAAGCTCGTCCTGGACTTGGCTAGAAAAGACCTGGGCAGACAATAGCGGACTGTGATTGCCCCCTTTACTCGCTTGGCCTGCTTGATGGCAGCACACGTGTCACAGTCATGGATAACCTGAGAAATACTGTCCATGGTTAAATCCACCCCTCAGTCTCATGCCCACTTATAGGTGGCATCTCTACCCTGATGGCCTGAGGCATCATGGGCCTATTGTGCTAGGAACAACTCCCCCTTGTGTTGCCATTCCAAGTCTATCTTTGACACCCCTATCTTTGCAGCCTGGTCTACCTGCTGATTGTTTTGCTGCTCTTCATTAGCTCTACTCTTGGGGACATGGGCATCTACATAGCGAACCTTCACAGGTAGTTTCTCTACCCGGGTAGCAATGTCTTTCCACTCATCAGCAGCCCAAATTGGTTTTCCTCTACGCTGAAAGTTAGCCTCTTTCCATCTCTCCAGCTATCCCCACAGAGCATTGGCTACCATCCATGAATCAGTGTAGAGGTAGAGCTTTGGCTTTGAGTTCAGCAAGTTGACTTTATCCACCCTCTCCTTCAGTGGCCTCTGTGACCCATCGTGTGGGGCTCCATGCGGCTGCTTTCCACTTCCGATTCATCCCTACGATGCGACAGGAACTGTCAGTGAAAAGAACGTAGCGTGTTTCCCCTGCTGGCAATTGGTTGTATGGTGGAGCTTCTTCAGCCCATGTCACTGGTTCTTGTTCTTCATCTGTGACACCAAAACTTTCACCTTTGGGCCAATTTGTAATTACTTCCAAAATCCCGGGGAGATTCAGCTTGCCAATACCGGCGCGCTGCATGATGAGAGCAATCCACTTGCTCCATGTAGCACTGGTGGCATGGGGGATGGAGGGAACCTTTCCTCTGAACATCCACCCCAGCACTGGTACTCGGGGTGCCAGGAGGAGTTGTGCTTTGGTACCAATCACCTCTGAGGTGGCTTGGACTCCTTTGTAGGCGGCCAAGATTTCCTTCTCTGTTGGGGTGTAGTTAGGTTCAGACCCTCTGTAGCTCCGACTCCAAAATCCTAATGGTCGGCCTCGAGTCTCATCAGGCACCTTCTGCCAAAGGCTCCAGGACAGACCATGGCTCCTGGCTACAGAGTAGAGCACGTTCTTCACATCTGGTCCCATCCTGACTGGGCCAAGGGCTACTGAATGAGCAATTTCCTGCTTAATCTGGGCAAAAGCTTGTTGCTGCTCAGGGCCCCAATGGAAATCGTTCTTCTTGCAGGTGACCAGGTAGAGAGGGCTCACGATCTGACTTTACTCGGGAATGTGCATTCTCCAAAAGCCTATGGAGCTTAAGAAAGCTTGCGTTTCCTTCTTATTGGTTGGTGGGGACATAGCTGTGAACTTGTTGATGACATCTGTAGGAATCTGACACCGTCCATCTTGCCACTTCACTCCCAAGAACTGGATCTCTCGAGCAGGTCCCTTAACTTTACAGTTCTTGATTGCAAAACCAGCTTCCAGGAGGATTCGGATGATTTTCTCTCCTTTCTCAAACACTTCTGCTCCTGTGTTTCCCCCACACAATGATATCATCAATATACTGTAGATGTTCTGGAGCCTCACCCTTTTCTAGTGCAGTCTGGATCAGTCCATGGCAGATGGTAGGACTGTGCTTCCACCCCTGGGGCAGTCAGTTCCAAGTGTACTGCATGCCCCTCTACGTAAAGGCAAACTGAGGCCTGCATTCTGCTGCCAGAGGAATGGAGAAAAACGCATTAGCAATGTCAACAGTGGCGTACCACTTTGCTGCCTTGGACTCCAGCTCGTACTGGAGTTCCAGCATGTCTGGCACAGCAACGCTCAGTGGTGGAGTCACTTCATTCAATGCAAAGTAGTCCACTGTCAATCTCCATTCTCCTTCAGATTTATGCACAGGCCAAATGGGACTGTTGAAGGGTGAGTGGGTTTTGCTGACCACCCCTTGGCTCTCCAGCTCTCGAATCATCTTATGGATGGGAACCACAGCATCTCAAGTTGTTCTGTACTGTCGGCGATGCTCTGTTGATGTGGCAATTGGTACCTTTTGCTCTTCTCCCTTCAGAAGTCCTACTGTAGTTGGATTCTTGGACAGTCCAGGCAAGGTGTTCAATTGCTGGATGCCCTCTGTCACTGCAGCTGCTATCCCAAATGCCCACCTGAGTCCTTTTGTGTCTTTAAAATGCCCCCTTCAGAGGTAATCTATGCCCAAAATGCATGGGGCCTCTGAGCAAGTAACAATAGGGTGTTTTTTCCACTCATTTCCAGTCAGGCTCACCTCAGCTTCCACCAAGGTAAAGTCCTGCGATCCCCCTGTCACGCCAGCGATGGATACAGATTCTGCCCCCACATGTCTCAATGGGACTAATGTGCATTGCGCACCAGTATCGACCAAAGCCTTATATTTTTGTGGTTCTGATGTGCCAGGCCAATGAATCCACACAGTCCTGTAGCAGAATTTCTGAGAGAAAGAGGTCACGATTTGTATGTTTAGAGTGAAGGTTGAGCTACCCCAGCCTAGGCCTCAGATACAGGCCTCAGTGAGGCCTTGAAGCCTATGGCGCAGTTAGAAATAAGTCTGTGGAGCAGTTAGAAATTATGTTAAGGTGTAACACAGTGTAATGAGCTTTCTGGGTGTGAATTAGTATAGGTCTGCAGTGTGAAACTTTACCACCTTAAGACAAAGACAAACAACATTTGCTTGCCAATGAGAGTGTGCTCACAATTGTAAACTATCTTGAAGTGTATATAAACTGCCATCGCATAAACAATAAAGGAGAACGTATGATTAACCACATTGGTTTGGATCTGCGTTCGGTCCTGTCCAGCTACCCTATGTTTATGAAGTCCCTGCGTCACAGTCCAGAAAACACAGCTTTCCCTCGCCTCTACCTGGCTAGAGGCAGGGCCCCTCTAAGCCTGTTTATCTTTCCTTGGGCACATCTTAGAGGTTCCTTCAAGGGGATCAGACATGTCATCATCATCATCATACCTGGCAGCTTGGCTACGGGCAACTGGGGCTGCTTTCCTTTTGGTGGAACTTCCTCTCTGAGTCTTGCCTTCCTTCAATTCACACACCTGTTGCATCCCAGGTTAGTGTTCACATTATGGGTTTTTCCTTTGTTAGTTCCCCAGTTCTCTGTACCCTTGTGCATCCCCCGGGTTTTCCCCTACTCCTGTGGTTTCCGTGCCCGTCTTCCTGTTCTCGTGGTCCCACTCACCCCAAAGTCTCGTGTCCGCCCCTGCCGTGTTCCCATTGGTCGCTGTAGTACACGTCATCACCGCGATGTCTGTACCCAGTGGGCGGGAGGGCTCCCCGTCCGCCCTGTCCCTTCCCTATTTGATCCCACTCCTCGGCATGCTCGAGGCCATTTGCGTCCGTGCGAAGCTGGGAGCGGCTGCAGCCTTTCCATCGCATCTCTCGCAGCCAATAAAGCATCCAGTCGCCACGCGGACGGATTTGGACGAATTCCCTGCCTCTTTGTTTCTTCCCTCGCGCCAACGACAAAGCGCGGCCAACAGCCCACCCCAGAGCGCGACAGCAAAAGCGCCCAGAAACTGCAGTGAGCCCCAGCCCCGACGAAAAGCTGAGAAGCCCAAGCCGGGCATTCGGGAGCTGACCGGGGCAGACAAAAGTAAAGAGCAGCCGCGAGTGGCGCCCAACGTCAGGGCCACGGCCAGCGCAAAGCCGCGGAGCAGGCAGAGAGTCACCACAGAGCACCCGGGAGCCGAGCAGAGAGAGCGCCGCCGCTGCGAAGCCGCGCCGCTGACCAGCGAGCGCCGCTGCCGAGACGAGCGAGCGCGATCCGCGCAGAAAACCGCCGCCGCCACCGCAGGGTCGCGGTCCACGACGGAAAAGTGCTCCGTGCCGGACTGAAAACGGGAGCAAGTGCCCCCCCGAAGTAAGTCAGTGACGTCTCCGCCACCCACAGGAAAACACGCTGTGTTTTCCCGCGTGGGACTGGAAGCGCAACCATTCACGGCTACGGAAAGCAGAAGAACGGACGCTTCCCGGGAAAGAAGACCCTGGTAGCAGCTTTTATTTGCGAAGATTCCGGTTTGGTGAGTGATTAGCCGCGGGGGGTACCCGGCTGATACTTCACGTGGGTGGGCTCTGCCGCATTTCCGGGGGTACAGATCACGCAGCGCGCAGCGTGTGCGGCGGGCCGCCGGGGTCTTTCGCGTTTTTTGCTTTTTTTCTTTCGCCTTTTCTGCACCAGGGGTGAGGCTTTGAGTAGAAATAGCATGGGGACCACGCTATCTACCCAACAAAGGGAATTCTATACCCAAATTAAGGGGATTTTATCAGTAAAACATCCCTACCCCAAAAATTCAGTCAAGCAGTTTGTACGATGGCTCTGCTTTTCCTTTCCACGTGTAACCGCGGAGGATGCTCACAGAACAGAGTTCTGGGAGCAAGTAGGAGCCAGGTTAGCAGAGGGAATTGACAAGGATCCCTCTGTGAAAGATTGTTTCCCAAAGCTCCATTTGCTAATCTCGGAGGTTGTAAAAGCAGGGTTCGCGCGAGAAGCGGCCGAGGAAAGGAAAGAGCCATCGGGCAAAACTGTTGTTTCCCCCGAATCCATTTCCCCATCCTCTCCTACCCCTTTTTCCCCTAAACCGGGTAGGCAGAGGGGAGTACTCTGCCGCTCTGAGGCGCAGGGCAGCTCCACAGACGTGGACCGTGCTCCTGGCTCCCCCGAGCCATCCCGGCACCCCCGCCTTGGTGGAATTAGCTACTCTGCTGAGGAACTAATCCCAAACCCCTTTTCCAATCCCTTTTTCCCAGTTAGAAATCCTAGTTCTGGCGCTACCCCGCGCTGCTCTGCTCCCCTGAATCCCTTTCTTTGTCCCCCTGAGGAAGCCGCAGCCACGTGGCTAGGGCCTCTGTCTTCCCAAGATGGAGGGCGGCCACGTGGAGAGGTTTCTTCTTCCCATAATCCCTTTGTCTCCTTTGTTCCCTGTATCCCCACCTTTGACCCCACCCCCTCCTGCTTCCCTTTGGGTGTGGGCACCGCCCACGCCAGGCATCGGGTTGCCACCCCTCCCCCTGTTCCCCCTCGGGTGGGCGTTCCCTTCTTCCATGTCCTGCCTGCCGCAACATCAGCCCCACCCTCTCCCAACAGGGAGGGCTCTGTCATCTCTGCCCCGCTGTCCCAGGGAGAAGATTCTCCCTGCCCTGTTCCACGTACCGCGCCCCCACGTCCTCCCGCTCCTCGGATACCCAGGGGGGGAGGGGAGGGGACGGTGCCCAATCTACGAAGTCGAGCAGTCGCTCCGCACTCCAGCCTCCTACGCCAGGGGAGGGGAAAACCCTACATGGACACCCCTTCCCTATGAATCCATAAAAGAGGTCTGCAAAACATCACGCGATTTTGGACAAAAAAGCCCCTTTTTTAAAGGCATTTTAAAAGCGACTTTAACATCTAGAACCGTAGTGCCAGCAGACCTTAAGTGTCTGTTTAGCTGCCTGCTTCTCCCATCAGAATACAGCCTGTGGGAGAGGAGGTGGAAGAAACTGGCAGCAGACCTGCTTCCCGAAATCCTAGAAGGGCCTTACAGCCTGGATTTCGAGGAAGAACCAATCACTTTGGACCATCTTGTGGGTGAAGGAGAATGGAGTGAAGGGCAACTTCAAGCTCGGGGAATTCCAACGGCCGTGCTGGACATGTCCAGGGGTGCAGCAGAGCGTGCGTTCCTGGGCATGCCCACCAAGGACCCGATGGTTCCCTATACAGCGATTAAACAAGGTGTCGCAGAGCCTTTTGTAGATTTCGTAGACCGGGTCCGGGCAGCAGTCAAGAGACGGGTGGAGAGACCTGAACACCGAGACGGGCTAGTCCTAGAAGTGGTGCACATGAACGCCAACACCATGTGCAAAAGAATCATCCTGTCGCTGCCGGCCTCACCAGCGCCGACCCTCGACCAGATCATCGAGGAGTGCACCCTGAAATCACACCTGATAGAGGAGGAGGCCCCAAAGAGACCTAAGGACAAGCTGGTCGCATCTGCTGTTGCTCCTCCAAGGAACTCAGCTCCGAAGCGACTTCCATCCACACGCCGGTGCTTCCACTGCCATCAGGAGGGACATTTTCAGGATCGCTGCCCACTTCTAAGGACTATACCACCGGGGCTGCGGGAGGAGGGAGGAGGGATGGGAGCCCCACAATCCCAAAAAACTAGGAAAGGAACGCGCACTTGCCTCGCGTGCTGATAAAAATGAGGCAAGTCGTGGTGCCGCGGGAGGAGCTGCGATACACCATCTAGTCCCATCTGTAAGCGGCTGCCTCTCTACTGACATCGGGGAGCCTTATCGGCTCCGACTCACCAATTCTGTCCACTTTCGTTCCCAGGACTGGCATGTCTTCATAGCAGATGCAGAGCTTCTATCACACATCTGCTGCTGTGAAACCAGGAGGAAGGAGGACCTTCTGAACTGCAGGTACCTCGTGGTCGGAGACACAAAAAGCACCCCACTGGAGATAGAGGTTCCTCCGGTAATTTCCACCCTTAATCCGAGGCTCTTCTATCTCGTGGCACGCTGTGTCCATCCCCCCCTCTTCCTGCCTAAGGGCCAGGTTATTGCACAGGCAATTCCTATTCCTCGTGCTCTGTGTAATGACCTGGAACTCTCAGTCTTTTATGCTGGGAAGTTGGGAGAGGAAAAACCCCTCGTATGGTGTAAACTCAAGTGCGAGGGGCATTCTGCATACCTTCAGGGGATGTTGGACACAGGGGCAGACGTGACGGTCATCCCACCACATAAGTGGCCGTCACACTGGGAGCTGCAAAGCGTGGCCACGCCAGTCTTAGGACTAGGCGGGCCCCAGCCAGCAAAGCAATCAAAAAATATTATCCAAATTAAGGGTCCGAACGGACTGCTAGCCTCAGTACGTCCGTTCGTGATCGATTGTAAATTTACACTATGGGGGAGAGACGCCATGTCCCAGTGGGGAGCCAAATTGGAATTTCCGGCCCCCCAGCATTTTTAGGTGCAGCCACTGAAGAGCGCCCCACACAGAAATTAACATGGCTCACAGATAAGCCTGTCTGGGTGGAACAGTGGCCGCTGAGTAAACAAAAACTACAGGCGCTCACAAAACTAGTGGAGGAGGAATTGGCAAAGGGACATATAGTCGAAACTAACAGCCCCTGGAACTCTCCGGTGTTTGTAATTAAAAACCAGGGAAGGACAGGTGGCGACTCCTCCATGACCTAAGGAAAATTAATGAAGCCATAGAAAATCTGGGCTCTCTCCAACCGGGTATGCCATCTCCATCTATGCTACCCCAAAATTATAATATAGCCGTAATTGACATTAAAGATTGCTTCTTTCAAATCCCGCTCCATCCTGATCATGCTCCTCGTTTTGCCTTCTCTGTACCCTCCATCAACAGGGAAGCCCCTATGAAGCGCTACCACTGGACAGTACTACCTCAGGGGCTAAAATGTTCCCCCACTATATGCCAGTGGTATGTCGCCAGGGTTCTGTCCCCAATGCGTGCCAAGTGGACATCCTGTATTTTCTATCATTACATGGATGACGTGCTGATTTGTGCCCCTGACAACGAGGTCCTACAAGCAGCTCTGGAGGACACTGTTAGGGCCTTGTCGGTGGCCGGATTCGAACTACAAAAAGAGAAGGTACAGTTACTGCCACCCTGGAAGTACCTGGGCCTAGAAATTAATAACCGAACGATTAGGCCTCAACAAATTCAGATAAGTAACAACCCCAAGACACTGAATGACATCCAGCGCTTGTGCGGATCGCTAAATTGGATCAGGCCATGGCTGAGACTCACCACGAGAGAACTATCCCCTCTTTTTGACTTGTTAGCAGAAAGGGAGGGGGATGAGGGTTTAAGTTCCCCAAGAGTCCTGACCCGGGAGGCCAGAGCCGCACTCAAGAAGGTCCAAACCACCATCGCAAGTAGGCAAGCCCATCGCTGTCAACCAGGGCTGCCTTTCCGCTTCATCATCTTAGGTGAGTTACCCCATTTATACGGTATAATATTCCAGTGGGACAAGGGCCAACAGGACCCCCTCTTGATAATTGAGTGGGTGTTCCTTGGCCACAGACAGTCCAAAAGTATCACCAAGCCACAAGAGCTGATGGCGCAGCTCATAATACGGGCCAGGGCTCGTCTGCAAGTACTAGCGGGTTGTGACTTCACATGTATCCACCTCCCCATCAAAACATCCACGGGGAAAATGACCAAGGAGACCTTTGAACACCTTCTCAGACAAAATGAAAATTTGCAGTTTGCTCTAGACAGCTTCTCAGGCCAAATTCAAATTGGGCATCCTGGCCATCATCTGTTCAATACAGAATTCAAATTGTTGCCGAGAGAATTGCAAAGTAAAAAGCCACTCAAGGCACTGACAGTGTTCACAGATGGGTCAGGGAAGTCCCACAAGTCAGTAGTGACTTGGAAAGACCCAGCGACTCAGTTGTGGGAATCAGACGTTAAAGTGGTGGAAGGTTCCCCACAAGTAGCTGGGTTGGATGCTGCCGTGAGGGCTTTTAAAAAATTCGATCAACCTTTTAATCTAGTCACAGATTCGGCATATGTGGCAGGAGCAGTGTCTAGAGCTGAACATGCAATTGTAAAAGAGGTCCCAAATCAAGTCATCTTCAGGTTGCTCACAGAATTAGTACACCTGGTTTCTAACCGTGAGCATCCCTTTTATGTGGTACATGTGAGGTCACACACGGATCTCCCAGGCTTTATTGCCGAAGGGAACCGCAGAGCAGACGCCTTGGCAGCCCCAGTACAGCTGGGAGGCCAGCCAAACATAGTCGAGCAGGCCAGGCTCAGCCATCAGCAGTTCCATCAAAATGCCCCAGGTCTGGTACGCCAGTTCCATCTGCGGCGTGACCAAGCCAGGGAAATTGTAGCCTCATGCCCCAACTGTCAGAAGACAGCTTTACGAACACTGGGAGCAGGTGTGAATCCCAGAGGTCTCCGCAGTTGTGAGGTATGGCAGATGGACGTCACCAAAGTCCCCGAATTTGGGAAACTCAAGAATGTCCATGTAACCGTGGACACCTTCTCGGGAGCAGTTTTCGCCTCAGCCCACATAGGAGAAAGAGCCACAGACGTGAGAAAACACCTCATACACGCCTTTGCTACTTTAGGGGTCCCAGCCACAATAAAAACTGATAATGGTCCAGCATATACTTCCAGGGTCCTCAGTAACTTCCTGCAGGAATGGGGGGTCCAGCATAATACCGGGATTCCTCACTCCCCCACCGGCCAGGCCATAATAGAGAGGACTCACCAGACGCTGAAACAAGTCCTCTGGAAACAGCGGGGAGATGTGCGAGTGCTGTCACCGCACGAGAGACTCTGCAAGGCCTTGTTTACTATCAATTTCCTAAACTGCTCTTTTGACAGGCAAGAACCGCCAGCCCTGAGACATTTCAAACAACATCAGGAGCTCCAGCCAGAGGAGAGGCCTCCCGTGTTAGTGAGGGATCCAGACTCTAAAGAAATCCAGGGTCCATTCCCACTCTTGACTTGGGGACGGGGATATGCCTGCGTATCCACGCCCTCAGGAGTCAAGTGGATCCCCTGGAGGCATGTCAAACCTTACACACCAGGACAGTCAGTGAGTCGGAGTGATACAGTGCCCGTAGATGCAACCAATGATCCCACCAACCAAGGGGTTGCATCCAATCGCAGGTGCCGCAGAAAAGGGAGAGACTCAACATCTCCCTAAAAAGCACTTTTCCCACATCTACCTCAGACCATGTATGTCTCCAGATCGTGTATAATAAAGTTGTTGTCCCAGTTCCCCTATCCCCAAACACCCAGGGAAGAAGCAGCTGCAGTACCATCCCCAAGCCCTTTCCATCTACAAAGCAGTCACAGCAGCAGAAGAAGCTAAGAGAAGAAGCCACTGTGCAAGAATCCAAAGAGAAACAACTGTCTTTTTTATATTATTTAAAGCGGGGAATTGCTGCATCCCAGGTTTGGGTTCACATTATGGGTTTTTCCTTTGTTAGTTCCCCAGTTCTCTGTACCCTCGTGCATCCCCCGGGTTTTCCCCTACTCCTGTGGTTTCCGTGCCCGTCTTCCTGTTCTCATGGTCCCACTCACCCCAAAGTCTCGTGTCCGCCCCTGCCGTGTTCCCATTGGTCGCTGTAGTACACGTCATCACCACGATGTCTGTACCCAGTGGGCGGGAGGGCTCCCCGTCCGCCCTGTCCCTTCCCTATTTGATCCCACTCCTCGGCATGCTCGAGGCCATTTGCGTCCGTGCGAAGCTGGGAGCGGCTGCAGCCTTTCCATCGCAGCTCTCGCAGCCAATAAAGCATCCAGTCGCCACGCGGACGGATTTGGACGAATTCCCTGCCTCTTTGTTTCTTCCCTCGCGCCGACGACAAAGCGCGGCCAACAGCCCACCCCGGAGCGCAACAGCAAAAGCGCCCGGATACTGCGGCGAGCCCCGGCCCCGACGAAAAGCTGAGAAGCCCAAGCTGGGCATTCGGGAGCTGACCGGGGCAGACAAAAGTAAAGAGCAGCCGCACACACCCCTTGTGCCAGAGCAGCAGTAGATTTTCCATCCCATCTCCTCATGTTTTCTCTGCAATCACGCAGGTAGAACCACAGCTCAGCTTGTGGGGTGTACCTTCTGTCTCCATCTGGGGAACGTCTGCATTGGATACCAGGGCCTCTAATTTGTACTGCCGAGATTTTGAGAAGGTCCTCTTTAATCTCCTCCCTGAATTTCTTGTGATTCTCCTCTATCTTGTCTTCTAATTTCTGCAGACGTGTTTCCACTGCTGCGATTCTGGCATGTGTCGGGCCGTGCACAGCATCTGCATATGCTCAGAGCTTCTTCGCCATATCAAGCACGGTCTCATCCCTCTCATTATTGCTAAAGCAGAAGCGTATTCACGTGGCCCAAGCTGTACAAGTTTTCGCCGCATCACAGATGTACATGGCACCAAGTCCGGATTCCTAGTAGTTATGTCACCTGAGAAGATAATCTTTGCCACTTCCATTTCTCTCATGCATTGTGTCCCTTGTTCTATAGTCTTCCACTGGGTCTGCTGCATATAAAGATCATCTGCACACAGGTATCTTTGTGCTACACTTTCTAAGACCTGTGCCCAGAGGCTGTGAGGGTTAGCCCCCCTCATCATTCCTTGGTCGATGACAGGATCATGTGACAGGGATCCCAAATGCCCCGCTTCAGTGCCATCCAGAATTGTAACCTCACGGTGTTTCTTGGTGTTTCCCAGGTCCCGGTACAAAGCAGGTTCAGATGATATTCAGGAATGGGAAAGAGAAGGAAAAAAAAAACCAGTCCAGGGTAAAAATTGGACTGCCTAGCTAAACTAGCTAATAAGCAAAAACAAAAACAAAAGCAAAGTGAAAGCAAGCAATCCAGCAAGCAAGCCTAGCCTCTCCTAGACACAGACCATGGGGGGAGGTGAGCTGGCTGATAACAAGACAAAACAAACCTTCACTTTCAGAGTCAGTCCTGAAGGCACAGACCATAATATCAGGCATAAACAGAACACACGATTGGGGATACAAGCACCATAATGTCACCCTAGGACAAGTAATAACCTTTGAGAACAGGGAACTCTTAATGAAAATACCCAAATCAAAGACAGGGCAAATTTTAATGATAAAAGAAAAACCGCTCCCCTCTATCCCTAGGGAGGTAGAAGATGCAGTGATTCCTTCAGTGTGGGAAACAGATATACCTGGAAAATCTAAATTGGCACAACCAATACATGTAGAATTAAAGGAAGGGGCAAGAGCAGTACAGGTCAAACAGTATCCTATAAAACCAGAAGCATGGCAGGGAATAGTAAAGGTTATTGATAAATTCTTGAAATATCAAATTTTAGAAGAATGTGATTCAGAATATAATACACCTATATTTCCAGTAAAGAAACCCAATGGTGAGTATAGACTAGTGCAGGAATTGAGAGCAATAAATGAAATAACCAAAGACATTTATCCAGTGGTTGCCAATCCCTACAAGTTGTTGACATCCGTGAAAGAGATATATAAATGGTTTACCGTAATTGATCTAAAAGGTGCCTTTTTCTGCCTACCCCTTGACAAAGAAAGTAGGAACCTGCTTGCCTTTGAGTGGGAAAATCCAGGGAACAGAAGAAAAACCCAGCTCACCTGGACACGGCTCCTACAAGGATACAAGAACAGTCTGACCCTATTCGGAAACCAACTGGCGAAGGAACTGGAGATTTGGACTGTGAATGGGCAAGTACTGAGTGAACAATACCTTCTGCTACAGTATGTTGATGATATTCTGATAGCCACAGAGGAGAAGACAACCTGTATAAAGGTAACAATTGAGATCCTAAATCAACTGGGAATGGGAGGATATAAAGTGTCCAAAGATAAAGCACAAATTGCCTGACAGACTGTGATTTACCTGGGATGTGAGATCTTGCAAGGGCAACGAAAACTGGGTACTAACCCTATTCAAGCTATTTGTGTCATTCCAGAACCCCAGAACTTGCATGAGCTACGAGTCTTCCTTAGGATGACAGGGTGGTGCCACCTGTGGATCATGGACTATGGACTGATTGTGAAACCCCTGTAGGAAGCCCAGAAGATGCAGCCATTCACCTGGGGCAAACCACAGAAAGAAGCCTTCCTAAAATTAAAAGAAGCACTGACGACTGCTCCAGTATTAGGGCTACCTGATGTGGAAGGGGCTAACAGTGGGCCTGTTAGCTAAAGGAGTGAGAAGAAGCTGAGAAGCAAGAAGAAGCTGATAAGGAGCTCTCTCCAAGGCTGTTACCAAGGAGACCAAGAGAAGAGAGGAAATGAAGAAAGATAAGGAGAGAACTTTGCAGCTGGACAAAGTATTTTTAGAAAGTTAGCTGAAGTCACTGTTACTTTTCACCAACGGTGTTATGTTGATTCATTGTGGCCAATAGTTGGGGTAGAAGAACTATAAACAATTTGAAAGTGTATAAAAGGTCAGCAATTTTCAGTAATAAAGAGTTGCCATCTGAGACTGCTTGTGGTCTCTGCGTTGCTGGATATGTGGTGACAACAATCAGTACAGTGGTAGAGGCAAAAGCATTACCACCAAATACATCTGCCCAGAAGGCAGAACTGGTTGCTTTAACCAGAGCACTAGAGTTGAGTGAAAGGAAAAAGGTGAACATATGGACTGACTCAAAATATGCTTTTGGAGTGGTGCATGGGCACTGGGTCCTATGGAAAGAATGAGGCCTGCTTTTGTCTCAAGGGGTGCACATTAAACATCAAGATGCAGTTCTGCAGTTGGTAAGAGCAGTACAAAAACCTGAACAAGTGGCAATTATGCACTGTAAAGCACATCAATCAGGAAGTTCCAAAATTTGTGAGGGAAATCGAAAGGCAGACTAGACAGCCTGACAGGCTGCTCGAGAGGTGCAAACAACAGTGGCATTGGTACCTTTAAAGCTTAATGCAGCTCAATTCAATTTACCCCGACAGCTGGAAAATTCAGCAGAAGATGAGAGATTGGGACATTCGCTGAATGCACAGAAGAATCCAGAAGGGTGGTATGTAACTACACAAGGACAAATAGTGGTACCCTCCTTGGTAATGAGACAAATTCTACAACTTAAACATAATGAATGTCATTGGGGTGCAGAGGTGTTGGTAAAGTTCCTAAAACGCAATTTGATCTCAGTGCAAATGTTAACAATGGCAAAATCAATAATGTCAAAATTTGAGATCTGCTTAAAAAACAACCCAGTGGCTAAGCGACAGGCACAACTAGGAAGGGTTCGGGTAGGGATAGAACTAGGAGATTGTTGGCAGGTAGATTTTGTAGAATTGCCAAGAACTTGAGGATACAAATATCTGTTAGTGGGGGTTGACACATTTTCTGGATGGCCAGAAGCCCTTCCCTGTTGCACAAACCAAGCAAAAGAAACAGTTAAGTGGTTACTACAAGAAATCATTCCCAGATTCGAGGTGCCTCTAGGGATATCATCAGATAAGGGCCCACATTTCATAGCCACAGTAGTAAGAGAAGTAAGTAGGTTGCTGGGGATAACCTGGGATCTCCACACAACATGTGTCGGAGTCCAGGAATCCCTCTGGCTGCCCTGGCTGTCTCAAGACGCGGGCAGGAGTCTCAGAGACCCTGGCAAGAAGTCAAAAACATCTGTGGCTTCGATTTTAGCCTGTGGAAAACTGCCAACTCTGTATGAGGAATTACAAGTCACAAGGGTTTTAGTATTGTGATATTTGAACTAACACAGGGTGGAAAAGTAGAATTTTGGGATTTTAAGATAAGGGGTTCAGGGGACAAGATGGAGGGATTTGGGCATGTCCTGACCTTCTTCTTGTTCTTCTTGTCCTCCATGTCTTGCTGTGATAGTGACACTTTTTTATTGGTTTAAGGTAGGGACACACTGTCTAACATAAATGTTAGGTATTGGTAATAAATTGTAAGCATAGTATACATAACTTTTGATATAAAGGTAAACACCGCTTGACAGGGCAGAGGAGAATGCCATGGCTGCCTTGCTGAGAGGATCTCGGCAGGTCAGAGAGAAAATATTGTAGATAAGAAATAATAAACAACCTTGAAAAAGCAACTGGAAGCATTCCAAGACCTCTTCTTCAGCAACGTTCGGGATAAGGAAGCAAAGACTTTTTTTGGATCTCTCTTGGGGTCACCCTGACCTATGGGAACCCCGAGAGAGAAGAAATCCACAAACATGGGGACCCAGGTCAAGTGGACAGGTACAGAAGATGAATCAGATATTAAAGAGGCAAATCAGTAAAATATGCCAGCAAGCCAAACTGCAGTGGCCACAGGCTTTACCAGTAGCATTGCTGAGATTTCGGATAAAGCCTAGGAGTGGGATGTCAGTCAGTCCTTATGAGATATTGTATGGGAAACCATACGAATCTCCCGAGCCCAATCCGAGTATACATGTCACAGGGAAATAAGAGGTATATAATTATGTTCTAGCTCTCAGAAAAACTCTAGCACGGCTTCGGAGCGCCCTCGTGTGGAATAGACCACTGTCCCTCGAGAACCCAGTTCATGACATATACCCGGGAGACGAGGTTTACATTAAGAATTGGAATGAAGAACCATTGAAAGAAAGGTGGACTGGACCCCATCAGGTACTATTGACCACCTTTACAGCAGTCAAAGTAGCTGGAGTGGACCTCTGGATACACCCGAGTGAAGAAAATCTGTCCCGGACTGCGGGCTGTGTTAACTGTGGGGCCAACAAAGCTGCAGATAAGATGTGTTTAATTGTTTCAAGAGTGTTACTAGTAATTGTACCGATGCTCATTTCATGGTCTTTGGGATGTGGAATGCAGAAAGATCAACTAACCACTCTTCATTCTGGAATGAAGAGGGAGGTACAGGCAGAAACACAGGTGATAAAGGTTTCCAATGCAATTGGAAATGCATCAGTAAAAAGCTCCAAATCTGGATTTTCCCCTTACTGATGGAAGCAGCTTTATGAAAAACGGCAAAAGGATGACAGGCTATGCAGTGACCACGCAGGACAAGGTGATTGAGGCAAAGGCCCTGCCAGCGGATGTGTCATCACAGAAAGCTGAACTGATTGTACTGACAAGAGCCTTAGACCTGAGCAAGGGAAAGAAGGTAAATATATGGACTGACTCTAAATATGCATTTAGTGTTGCCCACGCCGATGGAGCCATCTGGAAGGTGAGAGGACTTCTGAACACTCAAGGTAATCAAATTAAACATGCTGAATGAATACTTGTCCTCTTAGAGAGCATTAAAAAACCCACAGAAGTAGCTATCATGCATTGTAAAGGTCATCATATAATCCCAAGGTTCAGGGTTCCCTTGGGGATATCATCAGATAGGGGACCACACTTTGTTGCAACAGTGGTTAAGGAAGTTAGCTGGATTTCAGGAATTTCTTGGGATCTGCATACACCTTATAGACCTCAAGTGAATGGTAGAGTTGAACGTATGAATGGGACTCTCAAAACACAAATTAGCAAAATTTGTCAGGAAACATCCATGACATGGGTTCAGGCCTTGCCTATAGCTTTACTGAGAATCTGCATACAAGCAAGGTGGAGGGATAACATCAGTCCCTATGAAATACTGTATTGTTATATGTGTATATGATAATTCATGCAAATAAAATTGTCATATATTTTATAGTTATGTACTGTTAAGATATACTCTTATAAGAAGTTTTTAAAACGCACAAGCCAGTGACGGGGATTGCAACACAATGTCAAAACCACCTGGACAAGGGAGGGAGAACCTCATTTACAATCAAATGAACGTGGCCAGCCCGGAGATGGATCCTCCATCAAGGTGATCTGAGGAACGCCCGGAGCCATCAGGGAGATACATCTCAAAACCGAATTCCAGGAACCCGATCATGGGTGTTCATCACTCTCCAGAGATGCTTTGTTCAACTTGCCACAGAGAAAGAACTCCACATGAATATGTGCAGTTTGAAAGGAAGAAAAGGGACTCTGCCTCAGGCAAGAAAAACCATATAAAAATCGCTCAGACAGGACAGTCGGTGTGAAACATAGGGGACCCTCTGCTGTAGCGGTCAAACCTGTGTCTCACCCAGTGCCAATACCCGGGCTCGGCACTTGCCGCCGTAGAGCAGGACGGGAACGAGAAGACTCCAAGTCAAAGGCAAGAGAATGAACTCTGATTTATTTCAAATGCACCGGTCTATATACAGAGGACATCGTGCGGACTAATTTAATTGGTCTTAGAGTAAAAACATCTCACACCATTGGTGTGCAGTGAATGACGCACGGTGGCAGAACATATCTATAAACAATGTGAACAACAAGATAGATTAGAGAATTATTTACATTCTTTCCCAACTGTCTCCCAGGCTCTCGCCTGGTTAGAAAACCTTCTCTTTTTCTATCTGCCTAAACTGAGAATATCCACAGGCACTGACCCTTTTTTTCGATAGTGGCTTTTCGTTGTTATTCTCTAAATTTTTATTTGGACCTTTTAATAAATTTTCTTCAATTAATTTATTGGACCATTCATTTTAAAAAGTATGGTAGGCCATTTTAGATTCTGCATGTTCCAGGTGAAATTCACTTGAAGGGGATGCTTTATTTGCAGAGATATCTAATGGCTTTAGGTTCCACTTTGCAGAAGCTCCAGTATTACATTGTGCTATCCAGACCCATAGGACTGGACACACCTGCACATCCCTTCCAACCTGGAGACGTGGTCTACATTAAGTGGTGGGACAGTGATCCTCTACAAGCCAATTGGAGAGGACTATTCCAAGTTCTGCTGACTACCCTCACCGCAATCAAAGTTGCTGGCAAAGGACCCTGGATTCACTACTTCACAGTTAAGAAAGCTTCTGCTCCCGACACAACTGTAAAAACAGACTAATGCAGATGAAAACCTGTTTTAAATTATTCCTCTTTTGAGCCCAAAGAACTGTTCACAATAATCATTATTCTTCTTTGCATGATACCCGACTGCGCAAGGCATTACTATTGTTAGATATTTATTTCTGTTTATTATTAATATTATGATATATTTATCTATTATTAAACATTTACTGTTAGATATTTGCTGTCATTTGATATTTATCCAGTATTAGATGTTTATTTACTATTAGATATTTATCTGTTGTTAGATGTTTGTTATTAGATGTTTATATTGATAGTTGTTTACTATTGTTAGATACCTATCTGTTATTAAGTAACTATTATTAGTAAATATTTAGAATAGAGACTCAACAAGGTAAAGGTCTTGTTGAGCCTCTAAAGGGGAGAAATGATGCCTCGGGTTTTAGCTTTTATATTTTTCAGATTCTGTTCTGCTTTAGTGTGTAGTTCCAAACTTCATATTAGAAGACAGTAAGCTCTCTTCACAGAGTAGGTAGACAAAACAATTCCTTCTCTAGCTGGGGACCAAGGACAAATGATCCAAATTTCAGGCCCAAGAACATAAACAACTAAAAATGCGGGAGTTAGAAGGTGGGTGCTGTTGCCTATTTGTTCCCAACAAACCTCTCCTGTAGAAAAGCAGGTTGGGTTAACATTTAGGCAATGCAGTCAGATCCACACACCTCACCACAGCTCGCTCAGCGAGAGAGGCTAGACGGCTCCTTTTGCAAAGTTTTATTTCAATGAAGTATCACATGTGGTAGCTGAAGGGAATCTGGCAAGAAAGAGGATAACCATGTGGTGTAGGCAGCTTAAAAAGGGGAAGGGGTGGGGGGCAGTGCTAAGGGCAGGGCAAAGGGGATTGGTCTCCAGGGGAGGGGAGGTGGCCACCAGGGATACCAAACCAGGGAAAGGGGAAACCAGCTGAAGTTGCAAAACAGAAGTCCATGTGGGAATCTTGTCTTTTCTCATAGGAGGAATAACTCTATGGTAGGTAGAGCCACTGCCCTTTCCAGGGCAAGGGGAGAGAGTTCATGGGATGCTACAAACAACGGTGGACTGGAGAGAGAAAAGCAAGAAGGACAGGACTTCATAATCTAAAGCGGTAATTGGACAATTAACTCCACTATGCTAATGGACCAGAACTTATAAAAGTGTGAGATCCCATGACCAGTCATCCATTTTGGGTTCATCTTGAGTGTAGCCCTGTCTGGGGTCTTGTACTGCCCAAGGTGTATCCATTGAGGCCTTTTAATAAATACCTACTTTATTCTTTTAGCTCCGTCTAGTCTTTGTTGTAGGTCAGCCTTCACAAGGCATCAGAGAACTTTTCCACTAAATATTGAAAAAATTTATTTTAATATATGTTATGGGAAAACCCTCCCAACCAAGTTGCTGGCCCTGATCAAGCCCTGGACCTGGCTGGTGAAGGAAGAATGCCGTAAATCCCCAGTGTTTCTATCCAAAAAAGATGAAATCAACTCAGTTTAACTTGTAACTTTAGCCTTATAAAAGCTGAACCTTCTTTTCAAAGTAAACTTGGATAGCGTTTTCCGGAGAATATCGCTGTTGAGGCAGGGACGGAAATGAAGAGACTCCATCTTCAGAAGGCAAAGAATGATCTTTATTAACAAGAAGTGTTCCTCATTTATAACCAGGATCGCTAAGGTGAAATATGATTGGTTTCAAAGTGAAAACCTTTCACACCATTGGTGCACTATGAATAGCACACTGTGGTAGAACATATCTATAAACAATATGAACAGAGAGATAATAATTGTTTTCATTCCTTCTGCTAACTTTCCCAGGCTAGGCCTGGGAGAATTCTCTCTCTTTTCTCTCTGGCTGAACTGAGAATATCCACAGGAGAGAGAAGACTATCCAAGTCCAACTATAACAAACCCTAGGTAAAGGTAAACATTTAAATAGCTGTAAGTAATTCTGTTTAGTAGTGCCTGTTGTTTTATTAGATGTATTCTCTTACTGTTCATAATAAGTGCATGCTATCTAAATTTGATAAGTTAAACTATGATCATGTTTATAGTTGTTAAGCCTAAAAACAGAAGTGAGTTCCTGTTGCTGTTGAGTTAGGAACAGCTGAAGAAAGGCGACATTGACTCCATGCTTAGAAGGCATAAAGCAAGCTTTATTAGGAACTTCACATATTTTATAGACAGGACTGTTCACCCAGAACCTGATTGGTTCTTAAACAACATCCCTCACACCATTGGTTAATTAGGAACAACACCTTCTTGTGAATCTCTTTCCATAAACATCATGTATAAACATTCCACATGTTCACAAACACCAGGTGCAGAGATTAAGATAAGAATTGTTTTAATTATTTCTCTGAGTGTTCTCACAACTTTCCTAGGACGATGCCTGGGAAAGTTAACTGTTTCTCTCTCTGACTAAACTGTTGCATCCACAAATTCCCATAAACTATTCAGCTACCACAGCAAACAAAACTTATTTGCCTTAATATGAACGCATCCAAATAGTACTATACAGTAAAATCAGAATCAAAGACTAAGAAAATTATCAGCCTAGTTGCTCAGTGCTGTGCTCTGTCTGCATTTTCTGTTTCAGCGTTTATACCATTGCACTGCAACCTAACAGCCAGCACTCATCCTAAGTATAAACATAAGGCTTCTTAAATAATTGTCCAAGATACCATAACCCACTGAATTTTTATCAGTGAAATTTATCAACAAAATTTTACTCTATATTAATCTCAACAACACAACCTATTTACAAAATTGTAAACTGCTATCACCAACTCACCACAACCAAACATGTTAACACAAGTAAAGGGTGCCTTTGAAAAAACAGAAGGGGGGAATGTGTAGAGTCCCCACAGAGCAGGGTAGCTAAAGCTATCTATGCACTAACTCATTTAACAGTATTAGAAAAGTCCCAGAATCCAGTTATTTTAAATCACTTTCTATCACTACAATCATTCCGTGATGACCAGTCGCCCAAACCCAAGGTAGTGGTGCAAGACTTTAACACCAGTGGGTGAGAAGGCCCGTGCAATCTCATCACCGGGGAATGGGGATATGCTTGTGTTTCCATGGACATCTGAACGCATTGGGTACCTGCCAGATCTGTCTGTCCTGCTCTACATCTTGCCCAGGACCACAAGCAGCATCCTTCTGACAGCCCCTCAACAGACGTCATAGAGCCGAGTGTGGAACAGTGATTGAAACAACTTGTTCACCTACCTCATGGAAATCTATGACTCTTGAAGTGACGGTTCATTTAAGAATTTTGTTTACAAATTGTTTTTTCTGTTTACAAATTGTTTTTCTGTTAGTTGGGTTTTTCTGACGGTTCTAAAAGTTAAATGGTTTCTTGGGTTTTAGTGTTAAGTTGTAATTTGTAACTATAAGCAGTTAACCTGTGGCATGTTAGCCTGAAGAATTGTGATCTCACCTGACAGCTCCTGGACATGAGTGCTGCAGTTCTGGTGATACAGGGGACACATCGCTGGCTGGGGAAGTTGGGTTTGTCAAATTAGGTGGAAAGCCTCATTCAGATTAGACTGTCTTTGTCATCTTGTCTGCAAAGGGCCATTGCAGGTAGGATAACACTTTGGCTTTTTTTAATAAAAACAAAGAGTGGGAATTGTCACAGCAAAGTTGGTCTGTAGCTGGGCAAATAAATTTGGCCATAAATAAGAAACCAAATTTGACTAGCCTAGTTCAATAAACAAGTCCCTTGGTGAACAATGATAGGATAGATTTGAACTCAAACAGAGACCTCAGCCAACCCTGTTTAACCCTGGATGCAGACACATCACTGGCCAGAGATCTGGGACGTGCATAGATCACAACCAATTGTCTATCCAAACCTGGGAAATTCAAACCCCCTATAAAAGGGGCGTAATAATAAACTCAGTGCTGTTTGTTGATGACCCTCAGAAGAGTCGTGTAGTTTTTCTGTGTCGTAGGTTGACAAGGAAGTGAGTTTTCTCGGGAAGTTATAGCTAAACTAATCAGTGGTCAGATTTAAATATTGACATCTGGTGTAACCACTGAAGATATGGATACGCTTCTGAGAACACAGGGGGTTAAAAGCAGAGAACCCTAGAGGAACTTTTGTTCTGGTCAATGAAGAGTTTAGACCTCCCCTGCCCAGCCACAGGCTAGGTAGGGGAGGGGAAGCCATACAGCCTAGGCTGAGGTAGGCTAAGAGCCTCAGACAGAGAAGGGGGTGAAGGGAATGGAACTGGGTTGGCCCCTGCAGGACAGAAGGGTGGAGAAACACTGAAATATCTTTTATTCCTCCTCTCCAGAGAGAGAGAGCGCGAGCGAGCCTGTGCTACCTGGAAATTTGATATTATCTGCCAGCAGTATGCTGGCAGAGGAGAAAGAGAAGGGGGAGGGGGGGGAGGGAAGGTGCCCAGCCCTGAGAGTCCTGGGTAGCCTGCTGTGAGATTTCAGCCATCCTGAGGGCAGAGGAGGCCGAGATTTTAACCCCTTCTTAGGCAAAGAAAGCTTTGCGAAACATTAATCCTCCTTGATCTGCAAGAGAAGAGACAGCCTGGGGCCTGAGATGTCAGAAGAAGATGAGAAAGAATCCTAGGTGAGAAGAGATGACAAAGTAGCTTTTGGCTGGACTTTCTTTTGTGTAACCATAGACTAAACCAATTTTCCTGTAACCCAGAGACTGCATTTAAGGGGATGCAATGGCTTAAGCCAAGAGAGTGACAGGAGTGAGAGTGACCTGCTTCAGTGACTGCCAGTGCCAGAGTGAGAGTGACCTGCTGCAGTAACATCATGTGCAGGAGTGAAGTGAACAGAGAAGGATGAGGAGGGTGGGGTGGTGCCCTCTGTCTTCAGGGAAGAAGAAGATCGCTGTTCTCAAGACCCTCCGCCCCAGGGGAGGAGAAGATGGGGGGAACTGTTTTCCCAAAATGAGAAATTGTTGTTTTTTAGTACTTAGAAAAACACCCTTAAAAGGAACCCTATAAGCAGTTTTAGTCCATGGACGGTAATGAAAGCACTATACATAGAAGGAGGAAGTCACGATAGCAGATTTTCTCCGGGCGGTGCCATGTGTTACATGGAAACATAAAATATTTCAACTGTATTTCCTATAGAAGACTATAGTAAAAGAAAGACTCCTCTCTCCCTTGATGAACTGAGAATTGATTATCTGAGGGGTGGTAACTTAATTGAGAATCCAAAGTTTTGTCTCACTGCACTTTAGTAGAAATTGAGTGGGAGGAGGAGGAATGTTTTAGAAGGTTTTCATTCTGAATCTTGTGTGTTTCTTTTATTATAGTGTAAGTTAATAAAGTTTTTTCTTTATTTCTAAGCTTAAGCCTGCTCTGCTCTGTCTCTAGTCACATCTCACAGTAACCATTTAAGAAAAATATATTTTCATGAGTGCACTGGCACTGTGCCAGCATCAACCCAGGACAGTTTGTCTCTGAACAACGACCCACGTAATACATGACCTGCTTCCCCTCAGGATAGACTTGACTGCCCTGCAGGAAGTGGGGTACATACTGCAGTATAAAAGTCAGTGTTTTGACATATATGATCATAGACTAGCACTATTTGTCTATGAAGACACAGAAACAAGAACCAGTGAATTACTTAATGATTTCTTACTCTAATATTTCAACACTGAAAACATTTACAAGAAAAACAAACTGGGTCATATTTTCCCTAAAATTTCAGTTCCAACAAAATTTTAGGTTTCATTTGAAGCCTAATGTTAAATTTTGTGTGTGTATTCTTGAAAGTTAAATCTTTATGCTAATTCTTAGAGGATATTAGTTCTTGTATTGTCCTTTAAAATTTTAAAGAGTTTTGCCATTTGTATAGCAGTTGTTTTCTGTTAAGTGAGCAGTTTTCCTTATCTCTTCCACAGCCAGTTCTCTCTCAGGGGAGACATCTGCTGATAATGAGCTATTGAATGTCAATGCATGACTGAGAAGAACTATGACATCCCATTGTGAGATGCTCCACCAAGAGGGAGGAGCCAAGCAGTTCTACCTGGATATAATCTTGAGTTTCTGGAACACCAGCATGGCTTTTCCTGCACTGGATTTCCCAGGGGAACAGCTTCCTCTTCCACTGCAGGAAGACTACACCCCTTTTTTACAGGATCACTGCTCCAACAGAACCACACCTGCCACTCCAGAAGGACTGCAGCCATAATTCCCAATTGGACTGCGGCCAACACCCTGACTAACAGGGTGTCAGGATGTATTCTGACTCTGTCAGTGTTGTTTTGGTTCACTGCATTGTTAAATTTTTAAATTTTATTTTCTTCCCTAATAAAGAACTGTTATTCCGGCTCCCATATTTTTGCCTGAGAGCTCCCCTTAATTTCAAATTTATAACAATTCAGAGGGAAGGGGTGTACATTTTTCCATTTCAGGGGAGGCTCCTGCCTTCCTTAGCAGATACCTGTGTTTCCCAACCAAGACAGACTGCCACTGAGGCCACTGAATGGTGAGAACAGCTTTTGTACCTCATGCTTTGTGTCTTGAATCGTGCATTGCAGTTGGGTCTTAACTACTACAAATACTTGTTTCTTGTGAATCTTGGTACAGTATTGTGCATTCTATAGTAATTACTTTTAAAATATTATGATGCTCATTCTAGATTGGTGTGGTAGAATTGAAGGGTTATGAAAGTTGACAGATGGACGCAAGGCTGACATGGGGCAAGTCGGGGACTGAAGTCAGAAGAGACAGACGGAACAAGGTAAGGAAGAAAAGCAAGGATTTAGAGACTATTTTTGGCACTGTTATTTAATTAAAATGTGGTAAGTGTCTCTTATGGGCTGTATGGAATACAACATGGGATTAAACTTGTTTGACTAAGAACTAGTGTTTCAGAAAATACCACTGTTGTGGTTTGACATGGAAGTAAATTTTTTAGGAAGTTAGGTTAAACTAATGAGTGGTTAAGTTTGGATATTGGTACTTAAATTGACTACTGAAGGTATTGATACGCTTCTGAGAACACAGGGGGTTAAAAGCAGGAACTTTTAAGAGCTCGCTCTCTTTGGTTCTGGTTAGGGTGTTGTGTAGATCTCCCCTGCCCAGCCCGCAGGCTGGGCAGGGGAGGGGAAGCTATGAGGCCTGGTTGAGGTGAGTTGAGGGGTAGAAGGACTGGAACTGAGTCAGCTTTTGTGGACGGAAGGGTGGAGAGAAGCGGAGATGCCTTTGTTGTCCCCCCCCCCAAAGGGAAGAGACAGAGAGTCCGGACGGCACCTGTAATTTTGCCGGTGCGGAGTAGAAGGAGGGGGGGGAAGGTGCCCAGCCTTGGCTTTGGGAATTGGCTGCTGGGCAGAGATTTTAGCTGTCTAGGGAGTCTGAACTTTTAACCCTTTTTTGGGAAATGAAGGCTTTGTAAAATATTACTCCTCCTCATTTTGAAGTAGAAGAGAGACAGCTAATTGCTAATTAGCTAATTAGCTAATTGCTCTGTTTGTTTTCTCTAAACTACCTGGAGATAACCTGCTTCCCCCACCCACTCTGACATTCTGGGACTAAAATGCAAATAAAAACCCTTGGGACCATGGGAGCATTTTTTAGGGGATAAAGACACCCATAAATAAAGAACTAAACACAGCAGAGGGGGCTAGACAAATGCCCTAGCTGAGGAAGAGGGGAAACACTTCCCCTGATTGACTTTTGCCCATCACCATCACCTACAAAAGACTAGACTAGAGTAGGCTGTGGGAAGCAAAGATGAAGAGATGGAATTTCCTGGTGTTACCACAAGGAAAGGAGTGGGGACAGCTGTTCTGGACTTCAGCAAAAGACTCTGAACACCTCCTTCCTTTCAGCTACCTGAGGAAGCTACAACAGTGGGGGCCAATGGGATTCTTGGGAGACCACGAAAGGTCCAGACAAGAGTAAGATGATACATTACAGTATAGAAGTATGGCCGAAGTTAGAACTACAGCGAGAGTGGCAATGGTATGGGACCGGAGATCAGTAGAATCAGTAGATGTGTAATCAGTAAACCAACACCTAAAAACCCGAGAGGACCTTGATATAGAAAGCTATCTTATGCAGCTTGCTGGCTGGAGAATTCTGTAAATAATGAGACTGTGAGAATATGCAAGTTGCAAAGAAATGGAGAAGAAGACAAATAGAATAGAGAAGAAGAGACTAGAAAAAGAAAAAATGGGCCCCCCTCGATTACCTACCCCCTTATACTCCTGTTACCTCTCCAACAGTTTCCCCAGCTAATCCTTCAGCCCCTCCTATTCCCTTCCCCAGTTTTCCCACCTCTGTTCCAACCATCTCCCCAACTCCCTCTTCCCCTTCCCCAACTGGAGTTTCCTTGCCTCCTCCCACTTAGGAGCTCAGACCACCCTTGCCCAGTGTTAGTTCACCACCTAACATGCCCCCTAGCCTCCAACAAGCATCTGTCTCAACTACTGTCTCCCTACCTGGTGTCTTAGAAGAAGGGCCATATTGCAACACCCGATCCAAAGCACCAAGGGTAGAAAGGCTCTTTCCCCTTAGAGAAGTTCCTATGGGTGGAGCAGCAGGAGGAGTTGGGTTTGTAGATGCACCTTTGACAGCTTCCAAAGTCCAGGGGTTTAAGAAAGAGCTAGGAAATTTAATAGAAGACCCCGCTGGAATATCTAACCAGATAGACCAATTTCTAGGGCCAAATATTTATACCTGGGGAGAGCTTAACTCTATTCTAAGCATTCTGTTCTCCCCAGAAGAGGTCCGGATGATCCGAACAGCAGGGGTGAAGATATGGGAAAGAGAAAATAGATTGGGGCCCCCAGGGGACCAAAAGATACCCTTAGTAGACCCCAACTGGAATCCCAACCAGGAAGAAGGAAGGCAAAACATGAGAGACTATCGCTCCCTCATGATAAGAGGGATCAAAGAGTCTATCCCTAGGGGAAACAACACGAAATTGGCCTTTGATAGTACTCAGGAGAAAGATGAGGCCCCAGCAGTTGTGCTTAACCAACTAAAATGAAATTTCCAGTTATATTCAAATATAGACCCAGACAGCCCAGAGGGTCAAGTCCTCTTGAAACTCCAGTTTGTCACCAAATCCTGGCCCGATATTATAGGGAAGCTAGAAAAGATGGAAGACTGTCTACAAAAGCGTATGAACAAGTTTCTCAAAGAAGCCCTAAGAGTGTATTTAAGAGGGGAAGACATAAAAAGCCAATAGCCTACCTCTCAAAACCACTAGACCCAGTAGCCAGAGGATGGCAAACATTCCTGCAAGTAATTGCAGCAGCAGCTATCCTGATAGAAGAAGCCCAAAAGTTGACCCTGCAAGGGAAAATTAAAGTCCACACCCCTCGCGAGCTCAAAACAGTACTAAGCCAAAAGGCTCAGCAGTGGTTGACTGACTCTAGAATATTGAGGTATGAGATCATCTTAATGAACACAGGTGACTTAGAGTTAGTCACCTCCAAATGTCTAAACCCTGCACAATTTCTTGCCGGAGAACCCCTGGCTAATCTAGAACATGATTGTGTTCAACTCATGAATCTGCAGACCAAAGTGAGAGAGTATTTAGAAGATGTACTCCTGCCATACGGGAGATCCCTTTTTGTAGATGGGTCTTCAAGAGTAGTAGGAGGGAAAAGAGCCTCAGGATATGCTGTCATCGACGGGGAAGATATGAAAGTCACAGAAAAAGAGAAACTGCCCTCGAACTGGTCAGCCCTGTGTTGCGAAGTCTATGCTTTGAAAGAGGATTAGACCTGTTAGAGGGAGACCAAGGAACTATTTACACAGACTCGCAATATGCGTTTGGGATCATCCATACCTTCGGAAAAATTTGGGAGGAGCGTGGCTACCTTAACTCCAAAGGGAAGAACCTGGTACATGAGAAACTGATAAAACTTGTATTAGAATCCTTACAAAAGCCCGCAGAGATAGCTGTGGTGCATATAAAGGGACATCAGAAAGGACACACCCGTGAAGAAAAGGGAAACTGATTAGCAGATCAGATATCTAAAGAAGCAGCGTTAGACTCGGGAAATTCAGTAAAAGTTTTTAAAATGGAAGTAGGACCAAGTGGAGAAAGGAAAGAAGAAGAGACAAGGTTCAGCAAAAAAGAATTAAAAATAATAAAAGAACTAGAATTACATCAAGGGGAACAAGGAGAATGGTTAACTCCTGCTGGGCCTAAGTTCCTAAATAAAGCCCTAGCTTGAAGAGTGCTAGTAGAGTTACATGAATTGTCCCACTTTTAACGGGAAAATTTATGCATTGGAGTATATGATCTGGCAAAGACAGTCACAAGAGGGTGTGCCTGAAAACTGACCAAAAATAATGAGAAAAACAGCACATGGGGGAGGAAAACTTGCTTTGAGACCTTTCCAAAACATACAAGTAGATTTCACTGAAATGCCCTCTGTGCAGAGGTACAAACATTTACTAGTGATCGTAGACCATAGCACTCACTGGGTAGAGGCTTTCCCAACCAAAAGGGAAACCACACAGGAAGTTGCAAGAATAATCTTAGAAAACATCATACCTTGATACGGGCTAGTCAATAACATTGACTCGGACTGAGGTCCACATTTTGTCGCTCAAACTTTACATCAAGTAACAAAAGCCCTGGGGATAAGGTGGAGATTGCACACCCCATGGCATCCTCAAAGCTCTGGAAGAGTGGAGAGGATGAATAGAACTCTTAAAAATGTGTTAACTAAATTAATTGAAGAGACAAAGATGAATTGGCTCAGGTGTTTACCTCTTGCTCTCTTGCGCGTCAGAACCAGACCTCGGTCCAACATAGGGGTCTCTCCCTATGAAATGATGTTTGGGGTCCCTTTTTTAATCACCCTTTTCAGTACAGCAGATTATCTGGAAGGGGAGGCAGCAACTCAGAAATATTCAGAGGTCATAGGAAAATCCCTAGAAGGCCTCAGAAAGAAGGGGTACCTCCCCCAAACTTCCCCTCTGGACACCAATGCCCACCTCAGTCCCGGGGACTGGGTGTTGATAAAGTCCTGGAACACCACCACTCCATTAACCCCCAAATTCGAAGGACCTTTCCAGGTACTACTCACCACACACACTGCAGTGCGAACCCAAGAAAAAGTCTGGACCCATGTCACCAGAGTCAAAGGACCAGTGCTACCCCCAGACGCCGGACCAGACCCGACAGTGTCACCCGCCTCCTCTTGTGCATGGACAGTAATTAAGAGACCAGAGGACCTAAAATTAACTTTAAAGAAGACTTGCTAGAGACTGATATACAGTAAGGTGGTAATAACGGTTTCTGAGTTAAAGTGCCATAGTAAAGGTTTAAGTACTTTGTAATTGTTTAATAAGAATAAGTGTCATTTAGCCAAAGGAGTTAACTGAAAAATTTTGAAGTAGAATATTTTTAAGTCTTACTTAGCTTCTAAAGAGTGGAAGAATTACCATCAGACATAAGTAAAAGCATACAAATGCAAAAAGAAGTTAGCCCTCAAAAGCCAAAGACTGTAAGTTGATGCGGGCTTAAGCCCGATCAAAGAAACAGAGGAGAGATTTGTAATGAACAAAGTTCCGGGTGATCCTGGGAACGTGGGCAGGGCCTTCCTAGTTCCCATGGCAACACTGGAATGGCTGCTGGCTCTAGCTGAATACCGATATTGAAATGTTAATTAGCTGTCGAAACCCAGAATGTCCCTTGCACACTCTTGGATGTTCCGGGCCCAGGTCAGAAGCATTTGAGACCCTGGAATGCAGCCACAGACCCCTGTGGCTTTGAATCTGATCCATGGAACAATTTACCGACTTTGCAGGAAGAACAAGAAAACACAAAAATTTATATATTATAGTAGAAGAAGTCACAAAGTAAAAGGAAGAATTTTTGAGTGCTGTAAAGGGGGGTTTTAGGCCTTGTACAGAGGGGTCTAAATTTTGTACATGGGGGTCAGAAGTTCTAAGATGGAGGGACCTGGGTGTGCCCTGTCCTCTTTCTTTCTTCTTCCTAACCTCCATGTTCTTGGTGATGTTGGCATTCACAGATTGGTTTAGAGTACAAAGTCACTAATCAATATAGGTGATAGGCATTGGGGAGAAACTTTAAACATCTAATACGTAATATATGATATAAAAGAAGGCACCTGCCCCTGGGTGTCGGAGTGCGCCTTTGCCCGACTGCTGGACAGACCGCAGCAGTTCGGGGGAAAATCTTTTAGATAACATACAATAAACTACCTTGAGACCGGACGACTGAAGACTACTGAGTCTTTCTTTGGAGGCACGGGTTGGAGGAGAGACGTTTCCACCTTTCCGGGCCACCCCAACCAGGGGGTGAGCCTCCACAATTAGCTAATTGCTCTGTTTGTTTTCTCTAAACTACCTGGAGATAATGTGCTTCCCCCACCCACTCTGACATTCTGGGACTAAAATGCAAATGTTTCCACAGATGCCTCTTCTTGTATCCTGCTGTGCTAACCGCTGCAGAGGCAAATTCTTCTTTCTGTGAGCCACAATTAGTTAAACAAGAAAAGCCAGGCCGATTTTAACACGAGATTAATCCCATCTATTGCTTTTTACCCTCTGGGAAATATTTAACTGTTTTAGCATCACAGACCCATTCCTCAGAACAAAAGCACTCCCTCCTAACAGCAAGAAAAAAGAAAAGAAAGAAACAGAATGAAAAAGGAAATCTTGCTTTAAAAATAAACCAACTTTGCAAGGTTTAGAGAATTAGCAAGAGATTAAGGCTATCTCTGCCTTGGTCCTATCTCTCCCTCTGGCCCCTCTTGAATCATGATTTTAAAGGGTTAAGATTTCAGCTGAGGGTTAGAACCAATTCATATTGAAGTAAGATACACCAGTGATAGGTTAATGATTATTAGATGCTTAAGCTAAAGCTAATTGCTATATTATGAGCTCATTTGTAGAAGGAAGTGGAGCAAGTGAACCATTATAGGAATATACTGAAACCAGTAGAACAATGCCCAGCACCTGGACCCTGTGTCAATCCATCATGAAGCAGGGGGCCTTGGATCCTGCCAGAGGGTCATAGAGACCTGACGAAGACCTTCCTGACTTCATCCCTTAAGACCACTGACCCAATTCGAGACCACTGACCCAATTCAAGAGAAGAATTGCACACGCATGAAAAACTAATAACCTCATTTTAATACAAAGTGGGGATGGGAAGTGCTGGGGTTGTGCATATGTAATATTTTGGGAAATAAACGGAAGGCAAATATCCTTGTACAGCGCAGTCACGCATTTCAGGAACAACCCCCCATGCCGCCCATCGGCATAATAAACATACCACTTTCTAACTTTGACAAGTTAGAGAGTCTTTGTCTGTGATTTTTGGTTTTAATGATTCACTCTCCCTCTTTTCACAGTAGCACTTTCAATGCTGTCCCTCACCCCTCCCCCGCTGCTGCCGCTGCACTGCAGCAGCCCCAGCAAGGGTGGACCCTGCCCTCGCGGCTCACTCCGGGAGTGGGGGGAAACTCGCAGACAGCCACCTGCGTGGGGATCCTGGGGGCGTGCCTCGCCTCCCTTTCACCCCCTCCTTCCCTGTCTCTCCCTCAACCCACTTGCTGGGGCTAAGGCTGCCATCCTGGACTCGGAACCCCGGCAGGCTGGGAGCCACCCCCGTCAGCTCCGCCACTGAGCCAGTCAGCTCCTCAGCGGCAAACCCGCGCGATCCGCGACCAGCACCGCCGCAGGGCTGGCGTGTGCATCCGGCAACCCCTCGCCCTCCAGGACCCTGGCACAACCAAGCCAACTCCCAACCCCAGTGGCACCCCACGCAAACTGCACCCTCCTGTGCCACCTCCACCAGGTGGGCGAACACTGGGAGTTGCTGCTCCAGGTCGCCCCCATGAATCGGCTCCTGCCGCAGCCCCTAAGACCTTGCTGCTCGCACGAGAGTGGCCAAACACCTCCTAACCTTGACAACCCCCAACCTGGCATGCCCAGGTGCTCCTGAAATTCTTCTTCTTTAGTAAGCATCTGGACAAACCATCAACATATTTTCTTTTCCCTTCAAGGAGGGCTTGTTCTGCAAAACCTTCCTGAACCCTAGTTCAGCACTGAACAACCTCCAAACAACCATGTCTTAAGGCACTTCCCTGCTCTTCATACAGAAATTGTATTCAAACTCTTGTCCTCCTCCAGTACCAAGATATCATTATTCCACTTTCCAACATCCTAGAGTCTGTTAACCACTCCTCTTGTTTTTTTCTTTTTCAACCTTTCTTTTTCTTCTTTTTTTTTCCCTCTTTTTTTCTCTTTTTTCGTCTGATTTAACACATTTTGGACTGCACAAGGTGTATACACAACTAGTTTATCTCTAAAAGTAAGTCCACAGCCCTTTTGTCTTCTGGTACAACCCCCATTTCCAGTTGCATCTGCAAGTGTCTCCCCAACAAGCTGATGCTTGCCCCAGGAACCAACAAGACATCTCCTATATCCATGCCAGTCTCTCTCCTAATTACTCCATCTTCAATGATAGGGATTTTAAACCTTACTCTTTCTGCCCCTGCCACTTCCACCATGTCATCACCCATATCACATTTCCCTGGAATCCCCAGCACACAAGTTGTCTTCGCCCCAGAATCAACCACAAATTCCAATACTTCCTCTTGGGGGCCTGCTTCCCAAGCTACCAAAGACTGACTCCAGATGGCATTTATCCCCCAGAAAACAGAGCCCATGATCTTCCCACTCCTTCACAGGGCACTTCCCTGAAGCACTTCCAAGTCTCCCTTTAAGTGAGAGTGCCCTCCCCTGCTGCAGCAGAAACAGGCATCCTAGTCCCTTCCTAGTCCCTTCCTGACCACACTGGCGCTGTGCCTCCCTCCTGAACCCCTCCCACAGATACAGCAGGAGCTGGAATCACCGAGGGAGCAGAGACAAGAACAGGGGTCGGCAGTGAGGCTGGAACCAATAAAGGGACAGAATTAGGAGCAGAAGTCAGCAGGAAAGCCAGAATCAACAAAGACATAGACGTAGGAGCAGGAGCAGGTGGCTCCAGAGTCGCAACAGGAACGGGAGTGATCACGATCAGTATGGGCAAGGAGGGCGGAAACTCCTGACACAGGCAGAGAAGCTGATATGGGTAGGGAGACTGGAACTCTTGGCATAAGCAAAGAAACTGGAGACAGGGAGAAGCAACATTTCCAGGGGGTCCCAGCCCCTTTCTCTGGCTCCCCATCTCATTTCCCCATGAGAAATCCATTCCCCTGATATCCAATCCATTCCTCTGACAACTTGAGCACCTCCCACTCTTCACAGCACAGAAAAATACAATCCACCTTGATCCAGAAAAGTTAAACTTTAAATCAACAATCCATATCACATATACTTTCATTCATTCACACTCACTTTTATTTCTTTAATATGTCTCACTCACTCCCACTCACAACAGGACCACACAAAATAAGGTACCTTTGTTCTCAAGTCACTTGTTAATATCCACCCACTGGTATTATAAAATCTCAAAATGTTGTTGGCCATCCCTGGATGCTCATGGGTATCCCTCAATCCAGCTGTGTTCAACCCCGGATGCTCTTGGGCATATCCAATCCGGCAGAATTTAGTTCAACCCTGGATGCTCTTGGGTATATTAATCCCAGGACCCAGCAGAATTTTTAGGGGCCCCTCCACTTTTTATCCCACTTTCCCAGTGGATTGTGCCAGGAAAACCCTCGGCTCCCTCTCTCCAAGGGGTCCCACCCCTTCCCTGTGACCCAGTCCCAGTTACCCTGGGGGATTCTCTCACTCCTTTTATCTTTCGCTTCGTCTCTTTACTGGCCGCTTTTCTTGAGAAAAGACGGAACCACAGCATGAGAGACTCCTCACCCTCTTTGCAGGTCTGGGATAACCAGCCCACCTCTCATTCACAAACACATTCATCCCCCCTACCTGCCCACCCGCAAGAATACTTTAACAATCTTCTTTTCTTCTTCAAGTCTTCATGCACAAGAATTATGGGGCTACCGGGGTTTTAGGGAGCCTTTTTTTTTTCCCCTTTTCCTTTGCTTTATGTGTCTCCTCTTGTCCACCGGGTGTTCGACCTGCAACCGCCGATCGCCCCAGGATGGACAGAGCGAGGCTGCCTAAACCTGGCAGGGCGCGTCTTCTCCCACTTGGGATCTCCTGGTGGTTTCAGGAGCGAGGTGTTACATCCCAGACTGTCGGAACTCACCCCTGGTTGGGGTGAGCCCATAAAGGTGGAAAAGTCTCTCCTCCAACCTGTGTCTCCAAAGAAAGACTCAGTAGTCTTCAGTCGTCTGGTCTCAAGGTAGTTTATTGTATGTTATCTAAAAGATTTTCTCCCTGAGCTGCTGCGGTCCATTCAGCAGTCAGGCAAGGGCACACTCCGACACCCAGGGGGCTGGTGCCCTCTTTTATATCATATACTACGTATTAGATGTTTACAGTTTTTCCCCAATGCCCATCACCTATATTGAACAGTGACTTTATACTCTAAACCAATCTGTGAATGCCAACATCACCAAGAACATGGAGGTTAAGAAGAAGAAAGAAAGAGGACAGGGCACACCCAAGTCCCCCCATCTTAGAACTTCTGACCCCCATGTACAAAACTCAGACCCCTCTGTACAAGGCCTAAAACCCCCCTGTACAGCACTCAAAAATTCTTACTTTCACTTTGTGACTTCTTCTACTATAATATATAAATTTTGTGATTTCTTGTTCTTCCTGCAAGGTTGGTAAATTGTTCCATGGATCAGATTCAAAGCCACAGGGGTCTGTGGCTGCATTCCAGGGTCTCAAATGCTTCTGACCTGGGCCCGGGACATCCAAGAGTGTCCAAGGCACATTCTGGGTTCCAACACCAGACAAGAGCCCATTTGTGAAAAACACGTTCACTCTCCTGTTAAAATTTAAAAAGTTTAATAAAGGACAATAGGAGACAAAGACCACAGAGCAAAGGTTATGACGGCCGGGTGAATCATGTAATTCTGCCAAGAGCACCCCATCACCTTCGGGGATACCCCTAAAATACCTTTTCCGTTACATCAGCCTGTTGCATATTCATAGGCCCTTATGCATATCCATAAACTAGTTTACATTTTACAGGAAGTATTTTACATGGCCCCTGCTTGGGATCTGCCTTTTTAGAGCAAGCGTGTTTGTGGCTTTCAGTGGCCATATATGGAAAGTGCTTGCATGCTTAACTTTAACAAATTGTCAGAGGGTGAAGATTCCTGAGGTCTGAGTGGATTTACTAGTTTGTTGAAAGGGAGAAACATGCTTCTGCTGCTTCCCTTTATTTGGTTTCTGTGCTCATCTCACCTGTTGTTGAGCCAGTTTCAGCTGATCTTATGAACTGAATTACCTCACCATAGTGTCAGAGAAACCCAGGGATAAAAGGGGTGGATGAATATGAACTTTATGACTGATTCAAGGGGTCCTGAGGAATATGCCTTTAAGTGTCAACAGGCTCTTAAATTAGGACTAAGGTCTGTGTTATCCCCAAAGTGAAATCCATTAAAAAAATAAAGTTGAAACAGAGTGGAGATATTAGCTAAACTTATGGGTTCCCACACAACTTCCACTGATTCGTCGGCATAGAGATCTTTGCTTTATCTCTTAAAAGTGCAAACACAAAATATGACATTAGGATTTGATGTATTTTAATAACCTTTCTTGGAAAATGAGTGGGGAATGTGGATTCTTTAGCAAGGTTCATTGCTTGCATTCTAGTTTTCCCTAGTGCATATGTATGAAAATTGTCTTTAAAATATTTAATTTTATTATGGCAATATAAATGTTGACTTTCAAACAGAACTCTTACTTCTGAGGGCTCAACTGTTGGAAGCTGTTGTACTTCGTAGGAATTTTGCCTATAGTAAGAACTTCCGTTTCTGTGGGTTTTTGTCAACAAAGAATGAAATTGGATTTTACAAGCTGATCTTGATGTTTGACTGAGGTCTCTATTCTGCTGTGATGATATTCAATTCAAATTCTAACTCCTTTCAGAAGGTAACCAATTTAAATTCTAACTCCTTTCAGAAGGTAACCAATTTAACTTCTAACCAGAACCCAAATCGCTTGTTCAAATTTATATTTGTCTCAGATACCTGTTTTAAGAACTTCATTGCATTTTAACAAATTGATATAAGGTCAAAGAACTTCTTTGGGGTCAGCTATTTTGCTCTAGTCTAGTCCTCCCGTACTAGCATAAATTGGTACTCATATCCATAAGTGCAGAAACTGAAACAATGTATGTGTATGTACACAGTAATTACATGCCTTATGATATGCCACAGACATAAAAGGACTAAAGAGTATCAGGGAAAGTGAAAGGGAAATAGATTGGTCGAGTTCCATCCTTCCATTCTCGAGGGAGGCCCACCAGGAGTCAGAGGACTCCCATGCCTCCTACTGTCAGGCAATAGGAGGACAGCTGGTAGGTGAGGGGGAGTGGAAATGGGTCCCTACTCAGGGAGGTAATAAAAATTCCTCCTGATCCCGATCACCTACCCAGGTTCCACTTCAGAATAGGTATGAGGCCCTGGGTCTAGAGAGTCAGCCAGATGACCTAGAAGAAAATGATCTGCCCAGTGAGCCTCACAATTATGTTTCATCTGTCAGACAGATCACCACCTCTAACATTAAAAAGAAGGGTAGTTGTAGTGGGTGACTCCCTTCTGAGGGGAACAGAGGGCCCCATATGTCAACCGGACCCATCACACAAGGAGGTCTGCTGCCTTCCTGGGGCCCGGGTATGGGATATTACTGAGAGACTTTCTGGGCTGATTCAGCCCTCTGATTATTACCCACTGCTAATACTCCAGGCTGGCAGTGATGAGATTGAAAAGAGGCATGTCAGGGCAATTAAAAGGGATTTTAGGGCACTGGGACAAGTGGTCGATAGGGCAGAAGCACAGGTAGTGTTCTGCTCAGTCCCTTTGGTGGCAGAGAAAAACAATGAAAGGTATAGGAGAGCCCACATTATCAACAAGTGGCTCAAGGGTTGGTGCCATCAGCAGAATTTTGGGTTCTTTGATCATGGGGCAACTTTTATGGTTCCTGGTCTGTTGGAACTGCGTGGGCTCCATCTCTCTGTTAAGGGCAGAAGAATTTTAGTTCATGAACTGGTGGAACTCATTGAGAGGGCTTTAAACTAGGTTTGAAGGGGGAAGGGGATGCAGCTGGGCTCTCTGAAAGCAGGATCAAGGGTGATAAATCTGAGTTGGGGGTAAAATCAGTAGACCAGCTGAGGTGCATGTATACTAATGCACGCAGCATGGGTACAAACAAGAAGAGCTGGGAGCCATGGTACAACAGCAGAGCTATGATGTAGTTGCCATCACAGAAACGTGGTGGGATGACTCACATAGCTGGAGCGCTGCACTGGATGGCTACAAGCTCTTCAGAAGAGACAGGAAAGGGGGAAGAGGCAGAGGGGTGCCCCTTTATATTAGGGAGGATTTTGATGCCATGGGCATTGAAACTAATGACAATGAAGTTGAATGCCTTTGGGTAAGAATTAAGGGGAAGGTCAACAAGGCTGATATCCTACTGGGAGTCTGTTATCGTCCACCCAACCAGGAAGAAGAGGCGGACAACTTATTTTAGAAGCAGCTGGAAAATGTTTCAGGATCACCAGCCCTTGTTCTTGTAGGTGACTTCAGCCTACAACCTTCAACTCTTTAACTAGAGAGTCTTTGTCTGTGATCTTTGGTTTTAATGACTCAGAGGGACCCTGGCTCCCTTACAAATACCTGATTCACACCTGAGTCCTGGGTCAAGGCTCTTCACCACCATCCAGCTGCACGTCTGTACCCATAAGGTTCCAGACCCAGAGTAACCAGGTTGTATAAGCTTCACATCCCCATCGTACAATGACTTTGTGCAGATTGCAGAGACTTTAGTACGTCAGGGACTCAGGGATGATCTCAACCGTTGGCTCTCCTGCGGGTTGTGACGGCCCTCCTTTCATATCCTTATTATCTGGGTGCTCTGATTTAATCTTAGACCTCCTCGTTTCCACAGCACGGCTGCTGGCTGTGACTGTCCTTGCAGTTCAGCAGGAACCTGGATGATTGTAATGTCTATGGGTTCCACTGCTGTGTAGCAGTCAGAGGCCCTGCAAGGCCTCCCTAGTGGTCACTTGCCTAAGATAAGAAATGCCTAGTCATGATGACTAGACCAAAATAGCCCTTCTTCCGCCTTCAGACCCTCGTTATCTCTCTGTAAGGCCATAGGTCATATTCGCCTTGACCCTTGCTATCAGAAAATTTCCAACACCCCTGTACCCTATATAAAACCCCATTTCTGCCCAGCTTGGCAGAAGAGCTGTCACTGAGACCCTTCGCAGGAGCTGCCAATAAAGACACTGCTGTGGAACCTTATACAGCCTTCTCCTCTCTCCATCTCTACGTGTCTGCCCATGGCACTTAGCAAGCAAAGAGCTGAAATCACTGAAGAGCTGAATTCACCAAACAGCTGATCTCTCTTAAGAGCTGAGCTGCTTGCTAAGATTGCCTGCGGCTGGGAGCTTGCCTGAGGGACCCGGACAGGTTGTGCTTATCAGCCCAGTGCTATCCGGGACATCTATGGCAGTGGAAGCCAAGGTTGGACGGACCCCTGGAACCCCAGGCCGTAAGATGTGGTGACCCGAACGGGAGTACTAAATATCCTGGAGAGCCGCATTCATCGTGAATAGGGTGAAAAATGCATATTTTATTATTGGCTTTTCGCAAATATTAAATTGAATACTATATGTATTATGTTATATTGATTAGAAGTGCTGTATTAACATTTTAATAGTATGGTATATGTAGTTTTGTAGTTAAAAGAGAGCCGATGTATGTGGGGTTTTTTTACTAGCTCAAGCAAGAGATGAGATAATGAAGAAACTCTTCACACAGAGATGACAATGATGGGGGCCCATAAAGAATTGCTGCCTCCTTATCGGAAAAGACAAACATTCTTCCACCTTCTCTCTGTCTTTATGGAACCACCAGGATAAAGGGGAAGAAGTTGACAAAAACCAGAAAAGCTCTTAATTTGCAAGGAATTTATGCATCATGTATGAGATGTATGAATATGCAACAGGCTATTGCTTTTAAAGATTATTCCTTTGTTCACAAGGCATGCTTATTGGGCTTAAGTGCCCGAGAGCATCTGGACGTCCGTAATTCTTTGCTTTTTATTGTCTTGTAATTGTCCTTACTCTAAATTTTCATTACTCTAATTGTATTACTATTTTTTATAGCAATTTTATTATTATTAAACTTTTAAAATTTTAAAAACCAAGTGATTGGCGTTTATAACAAATGGTAGCAGAGGATGGTTCCTAACACCTCTCTGCCGGTGCCTAAGGAGAGTCAGAGTGAGGGAGACGCGTCCTGCCCTGATTAGGCAGCCTCACTGTGCTTCCCTGGTGCTACCGACAGATGCAGGTTACGATCCGATGGACAAAAGGAGACAATAAAACAAAGAAAAGGGAAAGGATTCCCTAAAACCACGGTAATTAGCCCCTAAGACCAAAGTGTATACGAAGAACAAAGAACCAAGGACAAGGGATAGGTAAGTATTCGTTAGGATGGGGTGGATAAGGGGGGATGAATGTGGGTGAATGAGAGGCAGGCTGGGTACCCCAGACCTGCTAAGTGAGTGCGGTAGTCTCACATGCTGCGTTTCCGTCTTTTTCGCGAGAAAAGCGGCCTGTAAAGAGATGAAGCGAGTGATAAAAGAGTGAGACAATCCCCCTGGGGAAAACCGGGACTGGGTCTCAGGGAAAGAGTGGGACCCCTTGGGGGGGGTAAAAAAAAAAAAAAAAAAAGGGTAAGAAGAGGGTTTTCTTGGCATAATTAGTTAAAGAAGAATAAAAGGCAAAAAGAGGGTTTTCTTGGCATAATTAATTGGAGGAAAAAAATTCAAAAAGTAAAATGTGTGGGAGGGGCCCCTAAAAATTCTGCTTTGGACAACACAGCTAGATTGAGGGATATCCAAGAATACCAACACTGGCCAGTAACACCTATTAGGTGAAATAAAAGGTACCTTCTTGTTGTGTACGCGAGGGTGGGTCCCGCACCAACAAGTCCCCTGTGGGTGGGAGCTTAGGCAAAACCCTCAAAACTAGCCTTGTTCCCCTGGGCGTGAGGGGGAAGTTGTGACTGCAGCCAGCCTCAAAGGTGAATTGGAACTAGAGGCAAACAAAAGGTACCTTTACTTGTTGTGTACGCGAGGGTGGGTCCCGCACCAACAAGTCCCCTGAGGGTGGGAGCTTAGGCAAAACCCTGCAAAAACCTGAGTGAAAAGTCTGCTGGGTTGAGATATTAACCTTCGAGAGCACCCAGGATTGAGTAACTCAGGGCACTTCCCAGAGGCCCAGCGGTACTGAAACCCAGAGAGGCTGCCCCCAAAGCAAGGATGGCTCAGTATCGTAGGACCTTTTAGCACCGCGGCTGCGTAAAGTAGTCATCTAACCCATTCCCCCTGGGGGAGGGGTTGTGGGGAGTCCAGATCGGGCAAGGTACGGAGGTCCGAACCCCGGACTCTGAGGCTATCTCTAGGGGAGAGGGATAGCCAAACCTCGGGGAGGTGGAAGGGGTCAGGGTGGGGGCTTACACGATTCACAATTCTCTGGCAACAGAAATCCCTTTGTGTAAGTCTAAGAGGTTTGCTAACGTTTCCTTCCTCTGTGCAATAAAATAAAGGGAAATGTAGAAGTATGAATGGACAGGCCTGAGGGTGTGGATGTGTGTGCGAAAGTAAGTGGAAAATAAAGGTGAGTAAATGGAAATGAGTGGAAGATATGTAATGTAGATTGTTTATTTTGAGCTTTATTTTTTAGAGGGAGGTGTATTATGTTGAATGGTTTGTGAGAGAAAGGATTTTTTGCATGGGTAGTTGAAAGAAGGTAGTATTTAGGTTGTTAGAAAATGTGAGGGGAAAAAAAGAGCATGGAATGAATAGATAAGATTTTGGGGAAAAAAAAAAAAAAAGGGACAGAAAACCAGTAAAAAGGAAGAAAAAGGGGAAAAGGGAGTGGAACAAGAGGGAACCACACCACTTGCAGCCGAGCCGCTTGTCCCGGGCCCTGCCTCGCCGCTTGTTTCAGCTCCGTCTGTCCCAGTCCCGGCATTTGTCCCAGGTCCCAGCGAGCCGCTCGCTTCGGCTTCGCCTGCCCCGGCGCCGGCGCCTGTCCCGGTGCCTGTTTCGCCGCCCGCAGCCTCTGTACCAGTCCCTGTCTCGCTGCTCGCTGCTGCCCAACTGGTCCCTGCCCCCATCCCACCCGGCTGGTCCATGGCCGCTCCGCCGGACGCGCCTGGCGGGCTCTCGTCCGTCCCGTCTGTCCCATCCTTGACCGCTCCTCCTGCGGCTGTTTCCTCTGCCCCATCCCCAGCGACTCTGACCGTGCCAGCTGCGCTGGGCACCGCCGCTGCTGCTTCGCCTCTGCTGGGAACAGCTGACCCAGCCGCCATTAACTACGCTCCCGGCTGGTATCCCCTGGAACTGCCCCCTCGTTTGGCAGTTCCGGCAGCGAACCCTGCCCATGCTCCCCTGAGCTCCGTTCCCCTGGTAACCGCAGCTGCAGCCCAAAAAAAAAAAAACTCGCACCTGGAGGACGCCCCTTATAGGAAGACGAGAAGTTCAGTTAGAAAACAACATTCTCCAGACTCATCCTCACAACATGGGAGAAAGGCTCTAGAAAAAGACTGGGATCTGTTTCCACTAAGAGAGGTCCCGATGGGAGGGGGTGGAACTGAGTTTGTAAATGCTCCTTTAACTTCTTCTGCGGTCAGGAATTTTAAAGAGGAAATCAAAGGGATTTTGAAGGATCCCATAAGCACTGCTGAACAATTAGACCAATTTTTAGGTTCAAGCATTTATACCTGGGAAGAAATGTGGTCGATAATAAAGATACTATTTTCTCCAGAAGCAAGGGAAATGATCAAAATTGCAAGCAAAGAAGCCGGGAGTAAAGAAAAACCACATCCCCTCCCTGGAGAGGACAAAATGCCAACTGCACCTCCTGAGCAGGGTCGAAATAATGAGGCGGGGAAAAAACATATGAATGAGTATTGTAATTTAATAATCAAGAGAAAAAAAAGGGGCATCATCTCGAGGGCAAAATGCTGAAGGGACTTTTGAGGCACAACAAGGGAAAGGGGAGGCTCCAACTGAATGGTTGGACAGACTTGGGAGAAATATAAGGCAACATTCCAGAATGGATCCTGAGACTGATGTGAGAAAAGCTTTGTTAAAGATTAACTTTGTGCTTGGCCAGATAATGGAAAAAATTGAAGATCAGCATGACAAATCATTAGATGATTTATTAAAGGAGGCTCAGAAAGTCTATGGCCAAAGCCAAACTAAAAGCAAGGATTGTGGCAGTCACCATGTGAGAAAACAATTACAAGAAAAAAATCAAAAACACACAAACACTACTCCTAGATATGACAGTAGTAGAGACAGGGGAACAGAAAAAAATAAAACCCCAATACAAACCAAGTCTCAAGAGCATTCCAGGAATGTCTGCTATTACTGTAAGAGCAAAGGACATTATAAGAGAGATTATCCTAAGAGAGCAACAGATCTGAAAATCTTCTGAGAGATGAACAAAGAAGAAGAATAGGGATAGTAGAGGCTCTATTTTTTAAGGGAAAAATACCATCTAGAGTCTGTGATAACTTTAAAAGTGGGTCCCCAAGAAAAAAGAATTAGAATTTGTAGTAGACACAGGGGCAAAAAGAACCTGTCTGTTAAATATTCCAAAATATTATAGTGTAGGCAAAGATACTGTAAAAGTAACAAGAAAAAAAAATTAACAAGGAAGTTTGGGCTAGAGAAGGAAATAGGGAAGGATGCTTCATACTGAGCAAATGTCTTCATTGAGCTGTTGATTCAGCTAATTCTTTTCCCATTACTGTGTACAAGTAGTTTAAATTATTTCTTCCAATTTGCATTGTGATTTTTCATCTTGAAATTTGTAACTTGCTATACTCTAAAGTTGAGAAACTAGTTTACAGCTGTGACATAGCCAGACCTACTTTTAATTTATTTTGAATCTATGTGAAGCTGTTCAATCACATGGTTCTCAGTGTGTAAAGTTAAACTAAAGGTAACACCAGCTACTTGGCAGGTCAATGAGAAACATTTTTTCTTCCAGCCAGTCCTTTTACATGTACCCAAATGTGTTTTGCTTTTTTAGTTTTTTGTTTTGTGTTTCTGGAAGTGCTGACTACTTGCAGTGCACCTAGAACAGCAGCTAGAGTTGTGCATGCATAGCACTTTGGAAAAATAAGGCTCATTTTTTTGACCGCGAATTGGAGATGCCTACATATATAAATGGGAACACACAAAGCTGGATGAAGAAAAGGTTTCAGTGTCTTCTAATGTAAGCTGTTAATTTGTTACTTTCAGCATCACTGTGGGTGTGTGACACACACACATTAAAAAAAAAAAAATGGTGGGGGGGAATCTCTGCTTGCTGTAGTTTTATTTCTGGAATGAGTTAGACAGCTATGAAGAAGTTGTGGGTTCCTTGTGTGGTTTACCCAGGCCTGCAAGGAGGGCTTGGTCGTGATTCCTTCTGTGCTGCAGGTAGCCCTGCAGCGTGGCAGCAGTAGCTTGCCTCTAGTGAGTTTGCAGGCAGGGTGTTTCACCACTGCAGTGCTCAGGTGCTGTTTCCTATTGTGACATTAAAGCTTAAATTCAAGAGCGCCTCTTTCCATCCAATTATTGTTTGTACCACAGGAGCCTCTTTGAACAGCCTTTCCTAGCAGTCAAAGAGAAGGTATTGCAGAGACAAATTCCTTACTTTCTGTCTCCCCCTGACACGCGGAGCCACACTCTAAAACTCAGAGACAGAGTGAGTTTTAAAGTAGGTATGTTTATTCGGCCGGACGCATGTGGGACATTTCCCCAAATACATGCGTGCCCCTTGCTTACACACCTGTTCTTTTATCCCCTGGAGTGTTACATATGCATTAAGTTTCCCCATGGGTCATTTCCTGGCTCCCCTCCCTCTCCACTCTCTATGCTAATCAGCTTGTCGGTCCTCTGCGCCTGCGCAGCTGTCTCTGGTGGTCGTCCCAGGCTTCGGGGGTCGTAAAAGGGATGAAGTAAGAATGGTCTTCTTCAGGCTGACTTTTCGACCCCACCGCTTTGCACATGCCCATTGATTCCTTGGCCACGGTCCAAGCCAGGGGCCAGGATCCATCTGTTTCCAGAACATAAGGGGCCCCATTTTCAGTTGTCTTTACACCCTGTATCCTGTTTTCCATATACATTCCTTCTCCTTATCAGGTCTCTCCTTGCTGCTCTGCACGTAGTCTCTTCCTTTCCCATAGGCCAGGATACGGTATATTCTCACGTAACATAAGGATGTGGCCCTAAGCAATATCCATTATTTTATGTGCCTATTACTATTCAATACCTCCTAATTTCTATGATTAATATCTTCTAGTTCTAACCCCATGTTTCAGTCCCCCCCTTTTCAGCAAAATAGTAAATTCTTTTACTTAGTACAAGCTCCAATCTCTACGATATGTGTCTCCCAATGCTTTACCATGTATCTGGGATAAAGAGGTTAGTATTGTTATTCGTTGTAACAATTTGCAATTCCAAATGAGTATCACAAAGGATAGTGTTAAACTTATACCCACTAATATTAATAAAACAATAATGGGGTGACATAATGTATTTAGGATTCCAGTTGCAGTGGGCGACCATCCAAAAAGCGAATCCCGCCAACTGTGACTTGCATCTTGTTTCACTCTTTGCAGAACCTTGCTTATTTCTTTTATGTCATGATGGACAGTAATTAAGGTTTTCTCCCCAGTTTTTTGAATATTCTCTAGAATTTTGACAAGGTCCTGATGTTTGATTAATTGTCTAATTAAAGTGAGGTTCATTCCAATAGGCGTGGGTGACAACCTGTGGTACATCTTATTGTTGGCATTAATTAGCTGATGAGACACAACTGGTGCCAAATACAGAAAGTCACACCCTGAAATCCTAACAAAGTTACAAATACAAAAGTTAAGATAATTCTTACCGAGCAAAGTTACATTATCCTTATCTATTTCTATAAAAGTACACGCAGTTCTCAAACATACACAACCTTGACCAATATATACAAGTACAGTCCTTTGATTTGTATCCGGATGAATCTCAAAGTGACAAACACCTTGTTCAGTATCAAGACATATATCTTGAGCATCGATTGTGTTACTCTCACAAATGAACCCCTGTTGTTCCCGGGTAACGCAAGATTCTAGATTCACAGTTTGCCATTTTTCACCCACTCTCCGTGCCCATGCCCTGTGCTCTGAAGGGTAGAGCACTGACTGCTCATGATTCAGTCCCAGTGCTATAATAGGATGAATAACATAAACTGTGGCATTGCGTATGGTGAGCACAAAGGCAGTAACTACGTTGTCAGTCGAGTCATAGGTAAAGTTTACCAAAGTCTACCAAGACTGAAATTTCTTCTCAAAATCCGTAGCGCTGTCCCACACGGCCTTTCGAATCTCAATTGGAAAGGCTCCTTCGCTTCCTTCCCTTATAATTGAGGCAGCTGTTGATTGCAACCATAATTGTGCCTGTATACAGCTAAAGGCCAGAGACACATTATCCTGAACCACAGCAAGTGCATCTATGATTGACCCATGGTCTTGGTCCTCTGCCTTTTTCAACCTTGGCAGTATTCTCGAGACCTGCCACTGACTGGTTCCCAATGCTAACAAAGATGACTGTAAAGGTTGTTTTAATTTAGTTAAATCACTTGTTGCAGTGGTTAATTTGTTCATTAATATTTCAGAATCAATTCCGTTTAGGACTCCCAGCCCTGTCCCTAATATTCCAGTCAGATCTCTTCGCATTCTGCTTCCAGTATATGCTTGTTTCTGCAGCCAGGTCATCCAACCCTCAAAGGACGATTTTAAAAAGGGAGAGCAGGCTGGTTGAATTTCAGAGATGTTAGTTTGCATTAGTAATTCAACACGCTTAAGAGACCATTCTGGGTTAAACAATAACTGCTGTTGGCCTGTATTTCTTATTACATATGGGCCGATTTTGTAAATTTCAGGTCCAGGCCCAAAAGGTGTGATTTGGGTTTGGGCTGGGGTCATGGGCTCAGTTGTAGCATTTATTTTAAACTTGAAGGAGAGCCCAATGGTATCCTGGGCCCAGAGACAAACTACCTCAACAGTCTGTATTAATGTAAAGTTACACCAACAGTCTATTTCACTTGAACGACTACAAACCTCCCAGTTTCCGTCCGTGGGAGATGTTAAAACACTAATTTGGGTTGCTCTCCTATGATCGGTTCCATTGATCATCCGACACCCTATCCTAATTTCTTCTCCTATGGTTCCTTGAAGTGACCATATTCTTTGTCTCTGCCACTCTTGTCTTTCGTATGCTTGGTTTCTGTGCATGACTACAGTTGATAGATTCAGACTTTTTATGTCAGAGTATTTTCCCATGGATCCAGTGTAACAAGTAAAGGCTTGGGACCAAGGCCATTCAGCATTACTCTGGCTAGAGGTGGGTTTTAGTTCTAGGATTGTGATTAGGGTTGCTAACAAAACAATTCTCCTGATTAGACTTTTGCAACCTAAATTGCTAAACACCCCCGACCGCAATATACTCATTTTGTTCGAGTGAATTTTAGTTTCAGTTCATTATCACCCGATGTTACTTTCCAAGGGGCCTCAGGAGCTTTCTTTACTCGAGAGTGGTGAATCCAGGTGTTCTGCTCTTGGATCTTAATCGCAGTGAAAGTGGTGAGAAGCACTTGGAACGGTCCTTCCCACTGCGGCTCCAAGGTCTTTTCTCTAAGAGACTTGACATACACATAATCCCCAGGCTGTATGTCATGCACTGGTCCATCTAGCCCTCTGCTCTGAGTTCCAGCCACGTGTTTTTCAATTTCTCTGAGCTGCTTACCTAAGGCCACCACGTAAACAGCCAGCCTTTCTTCCCCAATTTGGGTGGATATTCCCTTTTGTACACCATATGGTCTCCCATAGAGCATTTCAAAGGGGCTCAGCTTTGTTTTGGTTCTGGGCTTAGTTCGGAGTCGCAACAATGCTAGTGGGAGAGACTGGGGCCAAGGCAAATTAACTTCTTGCCCTAGTCTCACAATTTGTTGCTTAATCAAATGATTCATTTTTTCAACTTGGCCACTTGACTGGGGGCGATATGGTGTGTGAAGTTCCCAATCTATGCCCAGAAGCTGACTGACCTGTTGTACTATTTTAGAAATAAAATGAGGTCCCCTGTCTGAGGATATTGTGGCTGGAACTCCAAAGCGTGGTATTATTTCTTGTAACAGCACCTTTGTTACCTCCCGAGCTTTTGCAGTCCTGGTGGGGAAAGCCTCTGGCCATCCTGAAAAGGTATCTGTTAGTACCAACAAATATCGATACCCCCCTTTTCTTGGCAATTCTGAAAAATCAATTTGCCACTGCTGACCAGGTCCATGGCCCTTTCCAATTTGGCCAAGTTTTGGTTTAGGGGTATTCTTAGGGTTAGTCTGGAGGCAAAGTTCACACTGCCTGGCTACCTGAGTGACAGTGGCATATAAGTGCCTAGCAATGATTTTTCCAGTCAAGTAGTTATGCAGGGCATCAATTCCCCAGTGTGTTTTCTGATGTTCCTCTTTTACTAATGACCATAATAAATGGGAGGGGATAACTAGCTTCTTTTCTGCTGTAACAGCCCATCCCTCTTGGTTATACGTTCCCTTTTCATCTTCAATTAGCTTTCTGTCCTTCTTATCATACACTGGCTTACCTTCTAGGGAGATTTGGCCATCAGGAATTAAGGGTCCCTCCACTGTTACCTCACCTTTTGCCGCTTCTTTTGCCTCTCTGTCCGCCAGCTCGTTTCCCTCCTCCAATTCTGAGTTTCCTTTTTGATGTGCTTTAATGTGCATGATTGCCACCTTTTCAGGCAGTTGGACTGCTTCCAATAGTTGTAGTATCTCTTGCGCATGTTTAATGTTCTTTCCCTGTGAGTTTAATAGTCCTCTTTCTCTCCAGATAGCCCCATGGGCATGCACCACTCCAAATGCATATCTTGAATCTGTATAAATGTTTATTCTTTTTCCCTTTGATAACTCTAATGCCCGAGTCAGGGCAATTATTTCTGCCTTCTGTGCGGAGGTACCTGCTGGTAATGGTCCTGATTCGATTCGATCCCTTGATGTGGTAACTGCATACCCAGCATGTCGCTTTCCATTGATGACGTAGCTGCTTCCATCAGTGAACCAGGTTTCCGCATCATCCAGAGGGGTGTCCTTCAGGTCTGAGCGGCTGGAATAAGTGGCTTCGATGGTCTCCAGGCAATCGTGATGAATTGGTTCTCCTTGGTTCCTACTGAGAAAGGAAGCTGGGTTGACAATGTTAGTTACCACTATCTCAACATCATCTTGTTCTACCATGATAGCTTGGTATTTCAGACATCGTTGTGGGGAGAGCCAGTGGCCACCCTTGGTTTCTAGGACTGAGGATACTGTATGAGACACTAGCACAGTCATCTTCTGGCCCAGGGTGAACTTACGGGCTTCCTGAATGTTCAGTACAACTGCGGCCACTGCTCTGAGGAAACCTGGCCATCCTTTCGCTGCTGCATCTAGCTGTTTAGAAAGGTAAGCAACTGCCCTTCTGTATGGGCCCAGGTCCTGTGCCAGTATTCCCAGGGCAATTCCCTGTTTCTCATGAGAGAAGAGAAAGAATGGTTTACTCACGTCTGGAAGTCCTAGAGCTGGAGCTGACATGAGGGCCTTTTTCAGCTGACCAAAGGCCTGTGTGGTTTCTTTTGTCCACTGAAGGTCTCTGCTTCCATTTGCAATGAGTGAATACAGAGGTTTCACGAGCAATCCGTAGTTGTATATCCATAGTCTGCACCATCCTGTCATACCCAGGAATGTTCTCAGTTCCTTTATCGTCTGAGGTTTTGGGGTTTGGCATATTGATTCTATGCGTTCTTTCCCCAAAGTCCGTTGTCCGGCACTGATTTCATACCCCAGGTAGATCACCTTCTGTTTTACCACCTGAGCCTTTTTCTTTGACACCCTATATCCCTGGAGCCCCAAAAAGTTTAAAAGGCTTACCGTCCAAGCCACGCACCCTTCTTCTGTGGGGGTGGCTATGAGGATGTCATCTACATACTGCAACATTTTGCCTTCTCCTGGTGGGGCTTCCCAGGATTCCAAATCCTTTGCGAGTTGTTCTCCAAACAGGGTGGGCGAGTTTTTGAAGCCTTGTGGTAAAACTGTCCATGTGAGCTGAGTTTTGCGTCCACTTTTGGGATTTTGCCATTCAAATGCAAAAATTTTCTGGCTGGTTTCATGGAGAGGGAGGCAAAAGAAAGCATCCTTCAAATCTAAAACAGTGAACCAAGTTAGTTCTGGTGTTAAACATGTCAACAAGGTGTAGGGGTTGGCTACCACAGGGTAGAGATCCTCAGTGATCTTGTTAACAGCCCGTAAATCCTGCACGATCCGGTATGTCCCATCAGGTTTGCGGACAGGCAGGATAGGAGTGTTAAAATCGGACTGGCATTCTTTCAATAACCCCAGCTGTAAAAAATTTTCAATTATCGGGCTAATTCCTTCTCTATCTTCTCTCCTCAAGGGATATTGCTTAATTCTAACTGGTTGTTTTCCTTCCTTGAGCCTAATTTGTATTGGTGGTGCATTTTTTGCCCTCCCTGGTACGTTGGAGGCCCATACTCCCGGGAAGACTTGATTCAGAATCTCTTCACTAATTTCTTCTTTAGCCTTAATGGTTGTCAGTATTAAGCTCAGCACTTCTACATATTTTTGTTCATTCACCTCCAGAATAACTTCCCCATTTTTAAATGAAATAGTTTCCTCCAGTTTCTCCAATAAGTCTCTCCCTAGGAGAGATTCTGGGGAATTGGGCATATATAAGAATTTATGGATGCCCCACTGTTTTCCATATTTGTATTTGAGTGGCTTGCAAAAATATGCTATTTCAGGTTGGCCAGTTGCTCCCCTGACCCTGACATAATCATTCCCTACTGGCACCAGAGCTTTGTTTAAAACTGAAAATGTTGCTCCTGTATCCACCATGAATTCCACCTCTTTCCCTTCCTCCCCCAGTTTCATTTTTATAACCAGCGGATCTCCTGGGGTAAGGTCCCCCGGTCCCCTTCAATTACTTTCTGTGTGAGCAACCACCACCTCCCTTCCCCGGTTCCCTTTCCCATGTCCTTTTCGTTCAGGGCACTCGTTTTTCCAGTGTCCAAGTCTTTTGCAATTTGCACACTGATTTTTACCCAACCGGGGTGGTCCTTGCCTAGGTGGTCTTTGTCTCTGCCCTCCTTTATTTTCTTCTTTTATTACAGCCATTAATTTTCTCATTCCTTGCCTATATCCTTCTTCTCGATTGCTGAAAACCCTCCATGCTTCTTCTAGCAAGACCTCCAACTTCCTTTCCTCTCCCCCCTGGAGTCTCTGAAGTTTCCTCCTGATATCTTGACTAGATTGCCCTAAAAATAAACTTGCTAGCTGCTGTATCCCTACCTCTGATTCAGGATCTAATGATGTATAACGACGCATTGTGTCTCTTAAGCGATCCAAAAACTCAGAAGGACTTTCAGAGGGATTCTGTTTAATTGCATATAAAGCTGACCAATTTATAGTCTTGGGGATGGCCCGCTCCACCCCCTTTGCTATCCATTCTTGGTAGTGACGTAACTTTTTTATTTGCTCCTCATCATTTGGATCCCATTTTGGGTCTTGGAGGGGAAAGAAGTTCTTAACATCCACTTCTTTTGCTTTGCAAAAGCTTTCTGCCAAATCTCCTGCTGCTTTTAAAACTAGCTGTCTTTCTGTGTCTGTCAATGCATCCAACAATAACTGAATATCTGACCAGTCTGGGTTATGCTGCTTAATCATGTATCTTAACCTTTTAGCTGTTCCTATTGGGTCACTTCTATAGTTTTTGGCAACTCTTTCCCAACCTTCTAAATCAATTGTAGAGAAGGGGACTTTTATCAACACCCTTTTCTTCTCAGGTCCTATTGCTTCCCTTAAAGGGGCTTGTATGATTTCCTTTGTTTGTTTTCTAGTCCGAGATGCTATGGGACTGCCTGCACTCTCATCACTATCACTCTCAGGCAATGGTGGATACGATATAGTCTGTAACTCAGAGGTGGGTGGGGGAGCAGACGGTCCAGCCTGTCTCTCCTCCAAGGGGGCTGAACCTGTTCCTCCCCTTAGTCCCCTTTGCTCCTCAGGGGGTGACACAAATAAATCCAACAACTCTTGCTTTTGTGTTTCTGCTTGATAGACCTTATCACGATGTGTGCAACGCTGGTTTATTGAGCAGGTGCTACAACATCGTTTAGGCTGCTTCCTATTAGCTTTGCCTTCCCTTTCTAGGGCTAATACCAGGGGGTCAGAAGGGGCCCTGATCCCACAATCCCTCTGCCATTCAGGGTGATTTCGGAGGGAGAAAAACATATCTGCATATGAAACTTCAGTCCACTTACCCTCATGTCTAAGAAATAGCATTAGTTCCAATAAGGTATCATAATCTAGGCTCCCAGTCGGGGGCCATCTGGCTCCGTTTTCCAGACGATACAAAGGCCACCACTGGCTACAGTATTTTACCAGGGTGCGTTTGGGCTCGACACCCCCCGAGCCTGCAATCTTCTTCCAATTAGCTAAAATGCAGCCCAGAGGGCTTGCCTTGGGAATTTCTCTGCTCTCTCCCAATCCCATTATTTTCTTATCTTATGGCTTTTATCCAGATCTTTCTCACACTCTTAACAGTCTTTTCCTAATCCCTTTCTCCTAGCTCCAGATCTCTGGAATTAAATAGATCCTAAAAAAACAAAACACCCTTTAAAATTTCTAGCTCTGGATTCTCCTGACTCTGCAGCTTATACTGAGCACAGTAACTGTGTCTCATACATGACGAGCAATACCACCACTCCCTGCAGGTCCTGCACTCAACCAGCTCCCACTCTAGATATTGCCCTTGTCAAAACAGAGGGTCCTAAGGTTCAAGTCCAAAACCACTGGGGGAAAAGGATCCCCTCCAGCTGTCCTGCCACGGCTAGTAAAGTACACTAAACAAACCCTAAAAACAACACTCACAGCAAAAACATCAAACAAATAGCAGTAGCTGAGAACAACATTTATCAGAGCAGGCCTCACAACGAAATACTTTACACAAAATACTCACAACAAAACCTTAGACAGCATTAAGCAAACCTAATACTCACAGCAAAAGCATCAAAACAGCACCAATAGTGCTTCAAACAAAATGCAATATCCAAAAACGACGCAAGGAGTTCAAAGAGTCCACACAAAGTTGCCACAATTATAACTTTTGACGCAAGCATCAGAAATATGCCACAGTTTCCCAAACACGAGTTACTTCACACAAAACCTTTAAAACTCACACATACGCCCAGACAACAACAAAGCTCACACACACATCATTGCAAAATTCACACACATAAACACGTGTTACTTCACACAAAACCTTTAAAACTCACACATCAGTGCAAAATTCACACACATAACAGACAAAACTCACATACACCTAGACGGACAAAACTCACACACACATATCACAAACCCAGACAGCAACCATACACCAAGGATTCAGTGAATCCTCCCCCGCTGCCTTTCCGTCGGTCAGCGGCCCTAACCGATAGCTGCCCTTTCAGCTACCGGTTACTTGCAAGTCCAAACCAAACCAAGACCACGCTCTGTGCGGTCAGACGTCTCTGATCGGCTTACTAGCGGTCACTACGGGGCCCCCCCTTTTTTAAAGATACATACCGTTTCTCCGCTGGTTAGGAGGTCGTTCTCTGCCCCCGCAGTAAGCGACACGAGAAGCAGAGTTCCTCCAGAGTAATCCTGGGGCGCGCCTTAGGAAGTCCGCCCCCGAGCCGGTCCCACGGCTGGCAGAGAAGTCCCCTCGTGGTCGCCAATTGACACGCGGAGCTAGACTCTAAAACTCAGAGACAGAGTGAGTTTTAAAGTAGGTATGTTTATTCGGCCGGACGCATGTGGGACATTTCCCCAAATACATGCGTGCCCCTTGCTTACACACCTGTTCTTTTATCCCCTGGAGTGTTACATATGCATTAAGTTTCCCCATGGGTCATTTCCTGGCTCCCCTCCCTCTGAAAATGGGGCCCCTTATGTTCTGGAAACAGATGGATCCTGGCCCCTGGCTTGGACCGTGGCCAAGGAATCAATGGGCATGTGCAAAGCGGTGGGGTCGAAAAGTCAGCCTGAAGAAGACCATTCTTACTTCATCCCTTTTACGACCCCCGAAGCCTGGGACGACCACCAGAGACAGCTGCGCAGGCGCAGAGGACCGACAAGCTGATTAGCATACAGAGCGGAGAGGGAGGGGAGCCAGGAAATGACCCATGGGGAAACTTAATGCATATGTAACACTCCAGGGGATAAAAGAACAGGTGTGTAAGCAAGGGGCACGCATGTATTTGGGGAAATGTCCCACATGCGTCCGGCCGAATAAACATACCTACTTTAAAACTCACTCTGTCTCTGAGTTTTAGAGTCTAGCTCCGCGTGTCAATTGGCGACCACGAGGGGACTTCTCTGCCAGCCGTGGGACCGGCTCGGGGGCGGACTTCCTAAGGCGCGCCCCAGGATTACTCTGGAGGAACTCTGCTTCTCGTGTCGCTTACTGCGGGGGCAGAGAACGACCTCCTAACCAGCGGAGAAACGGTATGTATCTTTAAAAAAGGGGGGGCCCCGTAGTGACCGCTAGTAAGCCGATCAGAGACGTCTGACCGCACAGAGCGTGGTCTTGGTTTGGTTTGGACTTGCAAGTAACCGGTAGCTGAAAGGGCAGCTATCGGTTAGGGCCGCTGACCGACGGAAAGGCAGCGGGGGAGGATTCACTGAATCCTTGGTGTATGGTTGCTGTCTGGGTTTGTGATATGTGTGTGTGAGTTTTGTCCGTCTAGGTGTATGTGAGTTTTGTCTGTTATGTGTGTGAATTTTGCACTGATGTGTGAGTTTTAAAGGTTTTGTGTGAAGTAACACGTGTTTATGTGTGTGAATTTTGCAATGATGTGTGTGTGAGCTTTGTTGTTGTCTGGGCGTATGTGTGAGTTTTAAAGGTTTTGTGTGAAGTAACTCGTGTTTGGGAAACTGTGGCATATTTCTGATGCTTGCGTCAAAAGTTATAATTGTGGCAACTTTGTGTGGACTCTTTGAACTCCTTGCGTCGTTTTTGGATATTGCATTTTGTTTGAAGCACTATTGGTGCTGTTTTGATGCTTTTGCTGTGAGTATTAGGTTTGCTTAATGCTGTCTAAGGTTTTGTTGTGAGTATTTTGTGTAAAGTATTTCGTTGTGAGGCCTGCTCTGATAAATGTTGTTCTCAGCTACTGCTATTTGTTTGATGTTTTTGCTGTGAGTGTTGTTTTTAGGGTTTGTTTAGTGTACTTTACTAGCCGTGGCAGGACAGCTGGAGGGGATCCTTTTCCCCCAGTGGTTTTGGACTTGAACCTTAGGACCCTCTGTTTTGACAAGGGCAATATCTAGAGTGGGAGCTGGTTGAGTGCAGGACCTGCAGGGAGTGGTGGTATTGCTCGTCATGTATGAGACACAGTTACTGTGCTCAGTATAAGCTGCAGAGTCAGGAGAATCCAGAGCTAGAAATTTTAAAGGGTGTTTTGTTTTTTTAGGATCTATTTAATTCCAGAGATCTGGAGCTAGGAGAAAGGGATTAGGAAAAGACTGTTAAGAGTGTGAGAAAGATCTGGATAAAAGCCATAAGATAAGAAAATAATGGGATTGGGAGAGAGCAGAGAAATTCCCAAGGCAAGCCCTCTGGGCTGCATTTTAGCTAATTGGAAGAAGATTGCAGGCTCGGGGGGTGTCGAGCCCAAACGCACCCTGGTAAAATACTGTAGCCAGTGGTGGCCTTTGTATCGTCTGGAAAACGGAGCCAGATGGCCCCCGACTGGGAGCCTAGATTATGATACCTTATTGGAACTAATGCTATTTCTTAGACATGAGGGTAAGTGGACTGAAGTTTCATATGCAGATATGTTTTTCTCCCTCCGAAATCACCCTGAATGGCAGAGGGATTGTGGGATCAGGGCCCCTTCTGACCCCCTGGTATTAGCCCTAGAAAGGGAAGGCAAAGCTAATAGGAAGCAGCCTAAACGATGTTGTAGCACCTGCTCAATAAACCAGCGTTGCACACATCGTGATAAGGTCTATCAAGCAGAAACACAAAAGCAAGAGTTGTTGGATTTATTTGTGTCACCCCCTGAGGAGCAAAGGGGACTAAGGGGAGGAACAGGTTCAGCCCCCTTGGAGGAGAGACAGGCTGGACCGTCTGCTCCCCCACCCACCTCTGAGTTACAGACTATATCGTATCCACCATTGCCTGAGAGTGATAGTGATGAGAGTGCAGGCAGTCCCATAGCATCTCGGACTAGAAAACAAACAAAGGAAATCATACAAGCCCCTTTAAGGGAAGCAATAGGACCTGAGAAGAAAAGGGTGTTGATAAAAGTCCCCTTCTCTACAATTGATTTAGAAGGTTGGGAAAGAGTTGCCAAAAACTATAGAAGTGACCCAATAGGAACAGCTAAAAGGTTAAGATACATGATTAAGCAGCATAACCCAGACTGGTCAGATATTCAGTTATTGTTGGATGCATTGACAGACACAGAAAGACAGCTAGTTTTAAAAGCAGCAGGAGATTTGGCAGAAAGCTTTTGCAAAGCAAAAGAAGTGGATGTTAAGAACTTCTTTCCCCTCCAAGACCCAAAATGGGATCCAAATGATGAGGAGCAAATAAAAAAGTTACGTCACTACCAAGAATGGATAGCAAAGGGGGTGGAGCGGGCCATCCCCAAGACTATAAATTGGTCAGCTTTATATGCAATTAAACAGAATCCCTCTGAAAGTCCTTCTGAGTTTTTGGATCGCTTAAGAGACACAATGCGTCGTTATACATCATTAGATCCTGAATCAGAGGTAGGGATACAGCAGCTAGCAAGTTTATTTTTAGGGCAATCTAGTCAAGATATCAGGAGGAAACTTCAGAGACTCCAGGGGGGAGAGGAAAGGAAGTTGGAGGTCTTGCTAGAAGAAGCATGGAGGGTTTTCAGCAATCGAGAAGAAGGATATAGGCAAGGAATGAGAAAATTAATGGCTGTAATAAAAGAAGAAAATAAAGGAGGGCAGAGACAAAGACCACCTAGGCAAGGACCACCCCGGTTGGGTAAAAATCAGTGTGCAAATTGCAAAAGACTTGGACACTGGAAAAACGAGTGCCCTGAACGAAAAGGACATGGGAAAGGGAACCGGGGAAGGGAGGTGGTGGTTGCTCACACAGAAAGTAATTGAAGGGGACCGGGGGACCTTACCCCAGGAGATCCGCTGGTTATAAAAATGAAACTGGGGGAGGAAGGGAAAGAGGTGGAATTCATGGTGGATACAGGAGCAACATTTTCAGTTTTAAACAAAGCTCTGGTGCCAGTAGGGAATGATTATGTCAGGGTCAGGGGAGCAACTGGCCAACCTGAAATAGCATATTTTTGCAAGCCACTCAAATACAAATATGGAAAACAGTGGGGCATCCATAAATTCTTATATATGCCCAATTCCCCAGAATCTCTCCTAGGGAGAGACTTATTGGAGAAACTGGAGGAAACTATTTCATTTAAAAATGGGGAAGTTATTCTGGAGGTGAATGAACAAAAATATGTAGAAGTGCTGAGCTTAATACTGACAACCATTAAGGCTAAAGAAGAAATTAGTGAAGAGATTCTGAATCAAGTCTTCCCGGGAGTATGGGCCTCCAACGTACCAGGGAGGGCAAAAAATGCACCACCAATACAAATTAGGCTCAAGGAAGGAAAACAACCAGTTAGAATTAAGCAATATCCCTTGAGGAGAGAAGATAGAGAAGGAATTAGCCCGATAATTGAAAATTTTTTACAGCTGGGGTTATTGAAAGAATGCCAGTCCGATTTTAACACTCCTATCCTGCCTGTCCGCAAACCTGATGGGACATACCGGATCGTGCAGGATTTACGGGCTGTTAACAAGATCACTGAGGATCTCTACCCTGTGGTAGCCAACCCCTACACCTTGTTGACATGTTTAACACCAGAACTAACTTGGTTCACTGTTTTAGATTTGAAGGATGCTTTCTTTTGCCTCCCTCTCCATGAAACCAGCCAGAAAATTTTTGCATTTGAATGGCAAAATCCCAAAAGTGGACGCAAAACTCAGCTCACATGGACAGTTTTACCACAAGGCTTCAAAAACTCGCCCACCCTGTTTGGAGAACAACTCGCAAAGGATTTGGAATCCTGGGAAGCCCCACCAGGAGAAGGCAAAATGTTGCAGTATGTAGATGACATCCTCATAGCCACCCCCACAGAAGAAGGGTGCGTGGCTTGGACGGTAAGCCTTTTAAACTTTTTGGGGCTCCAGGGATATAGGGTGTCAAAGAAAAAGGCTCAGGTGGTAAAACAGAAGGTGATCTACCTGGGGTATGAAATCAGTGCCGGACAACGGACTTTGGGGAAAGAACGCATAGAATCAATATGCCAAACCCCAAAACCTCAGACGATAAAGGAACTGAGAACATTCCTGGGTATGACAGGATGGTGCAGACTATGGATATACAACTACGGATTGCTCGTGAAACCTCTGTATTCACTCATTGCAAATGGAAGCAGAGACCTTCAGTGGACAAAAGAAACCACACAGGCCTTTGGTCAGCTGAAAAAGGCCCTCATGTCAGCTCCAGCTCTAGGACTTCCAGACGTGAGTAAACCATTCTTTCTCTTCTCTCATGAGAAACAGGGAATTGCCCTGGGAATACTGGCACAGGACCTGGGCCCATACAGAAGGGCAGTTGCTTACCTTTCTAAACAGCTAGATGCAGCAGCGAAAGGATGGCCAGGTTTCCTCAGAGCAGTGGCCGCAGTTGTACTGAACATTCAGGAAGCCCGTAAGTTCACCCTGGGCCAGAAGATGACTGTGCTAGTGTCTCATACAGTATCCTCAGTCCTAGAAACCAAGGGTGGCCACTGGCTCTCCCCACAACGATGTCTGAAATACCAAGCTATCATGGTAGAACAAGATGATGTTGAGATAGTGGTAACTAACATTGTCAACCCAGCTTCCTTTCTCAGTAGGAACCAAGGAGAACCAATTCATCACGATTGCCTGGAGACCATCGAAGCCACTTATTCCAGCCGCTCAGACCTGAAGGACACCCCTCTGGATGATGCGGAAACCTGGTTCACTGATGGAAGCAGCTACGTCATCAATGGAAAGCGACATGCTGGGTATGCAGTTACCACATCAAGGGATCGAATCGAATCAGGACCATTACCAGCAGGTACCTCCGCACAGAAGGCAGAAATAATTGCCCTGACTC